>NC_047043.1:13203237-13522782 GCF_011762595.2 Tursiops truncatus
GATGGAGAGAGAAAGAGAAAAGCATGTAGATCCTCTCCCACTTTCTCCTTGCGCTGAGTCATAGTACAGATCTGTTGAGTTTTTATTTGCTTACTTGTTTGTTCAGTTGGTTGGTTTTTCATATTTTCCCGTGTAGTTCTGAGCCACAGAACTAATTAACCATCAACACAATGAACTGATGTTGGTTTAGCTGGAGTGATCACGTTCTGTAAACAGGGTGATAAGCAATGCGAGTCTCCCTACGAACATGTGAGAATCGCTAATTGAATTCTGAGAACCCGAGGGTGACAGGGACCCACCACCTAGCTGTGGTGATTTCTCCTTAGCCTCTGAGGGAGCTTTGGAATGCTTCCAGAAGGTGGTCAAACGTGCTTAGATTTTTAAATTGGTATGATTTTTATTGTGAAAGTCCCAAGAGTTTCATGCCAGTGTCCTGGCCTTTTATTGTTTTCCTAAAGGGAATGTTTTCTGTTTAGTTCCTAGAGTCATAATTTAGAGCCAGAAGGGACCTCTCTCCTTTAAACTGAAGCTCTGAGAGGTCCGTTATCCACCTTTCTGATATTTCGGGGCCCACCTCTTTCCCCCATTTTCACTACCACGGTCCTAGTTCATGCGTAATCTAGTCTCACCTGAACAACTGTAGGCATCGTAACTGGTCGCTCTGTGCTGTCCCATCCTTCCTTCTACTCCTGCCATTTGCACTAACCCCAAAGTCATTTTTCTAAAAATCATACCTGATGCTTTTACACATCCATGTGTAAAAATCCTACAAAAGATTCCTGTTGCCTTCAAAATAAAATGACACGTCTTTACCTGTCGCAAAAGACTTTCCCACCTCAGCACCGACCACTTTCTACCTCAGTCTATTTCTGCTAAACTGGAGTAATTCAAGTTCCTCGGCACACCATGTTGTTTCACACCCTGTCTTTGTGTGTACTTGCTCCTGTGTCTAGAATGACCTTTTCTCCTTCCCCACCGGAAGCTCATTCATCAAGACCCGATCCAGGCATTTTCTCGTTGGTACCATTCGTGACCCCCAACAAGACACACACGTGTATCCGTGTGACAGGGCTGTGCTGAAAAGAGTGGGAGTTGGAGGGTGGAGTCTTGAGGCCCTTTGAAGTTTCAGAGGAGAAGATCACCTCTTGGGCCAAAATAGTAAAATCAGTAGACATTTTAAAAATGGCTAGAAGGGTGTGGACGCAGCTTTGTTGCCTGAGGTGGGTGGCGGTGGAAGTTAAGGGAGTCGGGGGCCATCGCTTTTCGGGACCCACAGTCACTTCGCCTGGTGGCCTTTAGCGTAGGAGTCGCATCGATAGCAGCCATGAGCAGCGGGGTGTACGGCGGAGATGAGGTTGGAGCCCTTGTTTGTTTTTTGGTTTTTTTTTTGTGGTACGCGGGCCTCTCACCGTTGTGGCCTCTCCCGCTGCAGAGCACAGGCTCCGGACGCGCAGGCTCAGTGGCCATGGCTCACGGGCCCAGCCGCTCCGCGGCACGTGGGATCTTCCTGGACCGGGGCACGAACCCGCGTCCCCTGCATCGGCAGGCGGACTCTCAACCACTGCGCCACCAGGGAAGCCCGGAACCCTTGTGTTTGACATTGGATCCTATACTGTGAAAGCTGGTTATGCTGGTGAGGACTCTCCCAAGATGGATTTCCCTATGGCTATTGGTATGGTGTAGAAAGAGGTGATGGAAGTACATTGATGGAAATAGATGGTGGGAAAGGCAAACAAGGCGGTCCCACCTATTACATAGATGCAAATGCCCTGCGTGTTCCGAGGGAGAATACAGAGGCCATATTCCACCACTGAAAACTGGGATGGTTGAAGATTGGGGTAGTTTCCAGGCTATTTTGGCTCATACCTCCAAAATGAGTCATATCAGAAGCCAGCCTGCATCCTGTTCTCATGTCAGAAGCACCGTGGAATACCAGAGCAAAGAGAGAGAAACTGACAGAGTTAATGTTTGAGCACCACAACATCCCCGCATTCTTCCTTTGCAAAACTGCTGTTTTGACAGCATTTGCTAATGTTCATTCTACTGGGCTTATCTTAGACAGTGGAGCCACTCATACCACTGCAGTTCCAGTTCACGATGGCCATGTCCTTCAGCAAAGCATTGTAAAATCCCCTGTTGCTGGAGACTGTATTACTATGTAGTGCAGAGAACTCTTCCAAGAAATGAATATAGAACTGATTGCTCCATATATGATTGCATCAGAAGAAGCTGTTTGTGAAGGATCTCCAGCAAACTGGAACAGAAGAGAGAAGTGGCCACAGGTTACAAGGTCTTGGCACAATTACATGTGTAACTGTGTTATCCAGGATTTTCAAGGCTCAGTACTTCAAGTATCAGATTCAACTTACGATGAAAAAGTAGCCGCACAGATGCCAACTGTTCATTATGAATTCCCCAATGACTACACTGTGATTTTGGAGCAGAACGGTTAAAGATTCCTGAAGGATTATTTGACTCTTCCAGTGTAAAGGGGTTATCAGGAAATACAATGCTGGGCGTCAGTCATGTTGTCGCTGCAAGTGTTGGAATGTGCGATATTGATATCAGACCAGGTCTCTGTGCCAACGTTATAGTGGCGGGAGGAAACACGCTAATACAGAGCTTTACTGACAGGTTGAATAGAGAACTCTCTCAGAAAACACCCCCAAGTATGCGGTTGAAACTGATTGCAAATAATACAACAGTGGAACAGAGGTTTAGTTCATGGATCGGTGGCTCCATTCTAGCTTCTTTGGGCACATTTCAGCAGATGTGGATTTCCAAACAAGAATATGAAGAAGGAGGGAAGCAGCGTGTAGAAAGGAAATGCCCTTGAGAAGAGTTCCCAAACCTCTACCTTCTATGTCACCTTATGTTTCATAGCTTTAGTATACTCAGGAAAAGAACAACCATCTTTTGTAGAATGTTTATACATTTTTGCATATGTCAGTTTCCACTTAAATTTTTTTTTTTTTTTCTGTACGTGGGCCTCTTACTGTTGTGGCTTCTCCCATTGCGGAGCACAGGCTCCGGATGCGCAGGCTTAGCGGCCATGGCTCATGGGCCCAGCCTCTCCGAGGCATGTGGGATCTTCCCGGACCAGGGCACGAACCCATGTCCCCTGCATCGGCAGGCGGACTCTCAACCACTGCACCACCAGGGAAGCCCTCCACTTAAATTTTTTAAGGCTTTAACTGGCTCTATAGATTAAAATAAGTTTGTGCTTTCCTTGAAATGCACTTATTCTTATTACAAGCATTTTATAATTTTGTATAAATGTCTATTTTCTCGAAATATTTTGCTTTCAGTAAAATGCTTTCCAACTCCGTTTAGTATATTACCACTGGGTTGGTAGAATTGCTTTTTATTGACTAGTAAAACTTACTGCCTGTATTTTTTACCTTAAGCTTTTAAAATTAAATAAAAATTACTAGCCAAAAAAAAAATAGCTGGAAGACAGTAGTCTGTAGAAGATGCTTATGTTCTTGCCTCTTCTAGGGATACTATAGAGGATTCCTCTGGTAAGTGTGTCTTAGATGGAGAAGAAGTTGGCTGATAACATCTACTAGAGGCCTTGACTTCCATTGAATGAGGAGTGGGAGAGAAAAGTTTTTCTGAACATATTAATTTACTTCCTTTCAAAATAAATGACAGTTCTTTAAATCAAATTAATTTAGCTTCATGAAAGACTCCTTATATTTTCCTTCTTTTACTGTGGAATTATGAAAAATTTGACATGCACCAGCATTTTGGAGTTGGTGGTTTACTAAATCACCTATCAGCCCCTTTTATGCCATGTTTCAGCCTATCTACAAGCAGTGAAACTGTGGTATGAAGAAATAGACATCCTTAAAAGGAGAAGGTGGGATTGTAAGTCAGTGCAGGATTTATAGAAGGCCCTCTGGAAACACATATTAATATAAAGATGTATATCCTCTGACTCAGCAGGTCCACATCTAGGAATTTATTCTTATGGAAGGATTGGGTGAGTTCACACTGATGTATATGCACAGATATTATACCAGTTCTGTTTATTATATTGAGAGGTTAGAAACCTAGATGTCCTTCAGTAGGTGGTTTAGTTACATAATGGACTGCAATGCAATTGTCAAATAAACAACTACTCTCACCATTAAATAGAATGAGATAGACCTATATGTATTGACATAGGTAAATGTCTGTGATATATAATAGTTACTAGAAAACAAAGGTTACAGAAATACAATATATCACTTAATATATAATCTGATTTCTTTTGTTTTTTAAACAGCTTTATTGAAATGTAAACCACATATATTGATACAATTCATCCATTAAAATGCACAATTGACAACCATCACCACAAGCTAATTTTGGGACACTTTTGTCCCCCTAAAAGGAACCACTATCCATTGGCAGCCAACAGGCATTTCCTGAGAAACCACTAAATCCGCCTTCTGTTTCTATTAATCTGCCTCTTCTGAACATGTCATGTAAGTGGAATGATCTTTGTTACTGGCTTCTTTCACTTAGTATAATGTTGTCAGGTGTCACCTGTATTGTAGCATGTATCTACTGATACACGTAAGTCTATAAAAAGCTTCATTGCTTTTTATTGCCAAATAATATTCCTTGGTATGGATAGGCCACATTTAATTTATCTAGTCATCAGTTGCTGGACATTTGGGTTGTTTCCACTTTTTAGATATTTGAATAATAACTATGAAGATTTGTGCAAGATTTTGTATGAACAGACGTTTTCATTTTGCTTGGGCATATACTTAGGGGTGGAATTTCTGGGTCATCTGGTAACTCTATGTTAAGAGGAAATTTTTGAGGAACTCTCAAATCATTTCCCCAAGTGTCTGCACCATTTTACATTCCCACGGCAATGTGCAAGGGTTCCAATTTTTCCACATCCTTGACAACACTTCTTATGATGTGTCTTTTTCATGATAGTCATCTTAGTGTGTGTGAAGTGATATCTCTTTATGGTTTTGATTTACATCTCCCTAATGACCAATGATATTGAACATCTTTTCATATGCTTACTGGCCAATTCCAATTTATTTTTAAAGATTATAGTTATATAATCAAACATATTTGGGAAGTTATATACTAAGATGTCAATAATGCTTCTGTCTAGGGACTGGTCCTTCTTATTTTGTACTGTGTTTCTATATCAGTCAGGGTTTTACCAAAGAATCAGAACCAGTAGGATGGATGAACAGATAGATAAATAGATGTGTTATAAGGAATTGGCTTATGCAATTATAAGGGCTGGCAAAGCAAGTCCAAAACCCATACAATAGAATAGGTGGTCCAGAAAGCTAGGCTGGAGCTGAAGCTGCGTCTACAGAATTCCTTCTCCCTCAGAGAAACCTCGGTTCCACTCTTAAGGCCTTCAACTGATTGGATGAGGCCCACCCAGATTATTTGAGGATCATTTCCTTTGCTTAAAGTCAACTAATTTTAGATGTTAACCACATCTACCAAATACCATAACAGCAAAGCCTAGATTAGTGTCTGATTGAAACAAAAACAATAATGGTAGTTTCATTTTTAAAAAGGCTTTTACGAAATTGAGTTATTTGTAGTGAGGTGGATGGACCTAGAGTCTGTCATACAGAGTGAAGTAAGTCAGAAAGAGAAAAGTACCGTATGCTGACACATATATATGGAATCTAGGGGGAAAAAATGGTTCTGAAGAACCTATGGGCAGGACAGGAATAAAGACAGATGTAGAGAATGGACTTGAGGACGTGGGGAGGGGGAAGGGTAAGCTGGGACCAAGTGAGAGAGTGGCATGGACATATATACACTACCAGATGTAAAATAGATAGCTAGTGGGAAGCAGCTGCATAGCACAGGGAGATCAGCTCGGTGTTTTGTGACCACCTAGAGGGGTGGGATAAGGAGAGTGGGAGGGAGACGCAAGAGGGAGGGGCTATGGGGATATATGTATAGCTGATTCACTTTGTTATACAGCAGAAACTGACACACCATTGTAAAGCGGTTATACTCCAATAAAGATGTTAAAAAATAAATAAATAAAAAGGCTTTATACATAGCAGTGTCTTTACTTTTCACATTTGATGATTAAACTTGTTCATCTTGGTGCCCTCCAGAATACTCAGCATGATAGCTTGTACCTGGTAGATTCCTATTAGTCACTGTGTTAGATTCCTACTGCCACTATAACAAATTAATGTAAGTTTAGTGGCTTCAAACAACACAATTTTATTCCCTCACAGTTCTGGAGATCAGAAGTCCAAAATTGGTTCCACTGGGTGAAAGTCAAGATGTTTGCAGGGCTGGTTCCTTTCAAAGGCTCTGAGGAGAGAATCTTCTTCCTCGATTTTTCCAGCTTCTAGAGCTGCATTCCTGCGTTCCTCGGCTGGTGGCCCTTCCTGCATCTTCATTGCTGGTACTGCAGCACCTCCAACTGTGTCCGTGCTTCTGACATCGCATCACCACCTCCTTCTCTGTGATCAAATCTTCCTCTGCCTCCCTCTTCTAAGGACACTTGTGATTACATTCAGAGCCCACCCAGATAACCTGGGATACTCCTGCTATCACAAGGTCCTTAATTTAATCACACCTGCAAAGAAAGTCCCTTTTGCCACATAAGGTCACATTGACAGGGTGCTGGGTACTACTCAGCTATTCACAAAGCAGACTGTGTGGCATTTTCATCTTTTAAGAAATCTTGACTCTTACAGAGCCGTTTCCTTTTCACAGGCTGATGTCGGTGTGGCTTATTCCGGGGAGAATTTCAGACCCCAGATTGAAACTATGCTCCCCAAGGATAATGTGGGCAGCCCTGGAAGCCTGGACAAGCAGGCCCAGTTGGGAAGCTTACCTGGAACCATTCCAGAAAGTTCCCCATTTCCTAGTGAAAGAAACAGAAGAATAAATTCAGGTAACAGCCCCTGTTCATGTTGATCTATATAAAATACTGTTTCTCTGAATATATTTTATAACGTGTGTTTGGTGACTTACCACAGCTTTGTGAACCAGACAGTGCTTCAAATGTCAAGGTCGCATCTCCAAGACATAGCCTTAGGCCTTCATTAGGTAAGTAATACTAACCATTAATCATCTTGTTGATGACATAATTAAAACTATCTTTTTTTAAACTAAGAGCCTTTATTGGTGGTTGGGATAAGGCCTTGGGAATACGAGTTGCACAGGCTTTAGTTAAATTCCTCAAAACTTGCACTATGTTGACCTCTTTCCAAGGCAAAGTTCTACATTTGAAAAATTAAGTAAAATCTACATCAAACTTTTTCTCTTGTCTCTCCCCATTCAAAGTTATAAGCAAATGTACAATAAAAATATCTTTCAAAAACATAAAAGATGTGATGTTGACCTGGTGTGTTCTTTAGAAACTATTTGTGGTTTTTCCTATGGTATGTTTTCACTTTACTTGAGTTACCCTTCTGTTGTTAAGAGCTCTTGTTTCTGTTTCATCAGCCTTTGAAACAAATTGAACTTAACAGACTTCAAGGAAGACTTATTTGGGGTAGGGGGAGGGTTTCCTTCCTCATTGCTGTAGTTTCTTCCCTAGGGACCAGTTAGAGTTGGAAAATAGATTGGATGGTAAGTGAGATTCTTTTTCCTGGACTTTTGTGGCAACTCAGGTTATGACAAATTTCCTTTTTTAATACCCTTTTTATTTATTTCTTAAATTGAAGTATAGTTGATTTACAATATTATGTTAGTTTTTAGGAGTACAGCATAGGGATTCAGTATTTTTACAGATTATACTCCATTAAAAGTAATTACAAGGTAATGGCTGTAATTCCCTGGGCTATAAAATGTCCTTGTTGTTTATCTATTTTATACATAGTAGTTTGTATCTCTTCATCACCTAGCCCTATCTTGCCCTTCCCCTCTTCACTCTCCCCTTCGGTAACCACTAGTGGGTTTTCTATACCTGTGAGTCTGTTTCTGTTTTGCATATGCATTCGTTTGTGTTAGTTTTTAGATTCCACATAGAAGTGGTATTATACAGTATATTTCTTTCTCTGACTTATTTCACGAAGCATAATATTCTCTAGGTCCATCGCAAATTTCACATTTGCCCTCGTCTTGTGCTTCTGATAGGGTGTAGCATGACCTCTGAGGATGAAGGAGGAGATGGGGGATGCAGGGCAGGGATGGCCTCTTTCTCTACCTCTGTGTTGGGCCAGCACATGTATTTTTTTCTCTCTGATGACTCTCTTGATGAGAATCCCTCCTAGACTGCAACACGAATACTCAATATCCATGTGTTAACAGACTAGGGATTGTTAGGAGGACAGGGGTGCCCTCGGACAGGCAGTCCTGCCATCTGTACACCGTTGAAAGCAGTGTGGGGAGGGAGGGCCCCAGGTAAGCAGGATGGTGCTAAGAGAGACCAGCGGGGGAGGGACTGAACCACCAAAGCAGGTGTTTTCAAAATGTAGTGTAAATTTGTTTTCAGGAAAGCTCTTCCCACAGGATGCATAAGAACCGGTACCCTGAGCTTTCTACTTGTTCTCTGCCCAGTTTCCTCTCTGTCTCCTCTCTGCATCCCTCCTCTTCACAGCTACAAAGTATATTTGTTAAAAATTTCAAGGTTCACACATTGTAAATCAGCTATACTTCAATAAAAATGTTTTTAAATTTCAAGTTTCACACTAACATTTCCCAAGTATTTCCTTTTAGTAAAAAAACAAAACAAACTAACACTTCTGTGGAAGTCCCTGGTGGTCCAGTGGTTAGGACTCTGAACTCTCACGGCCGAGGGCCCGGGTTCAATCCTTGGTCGGGGAACTGAGATCCCACAAGCTGCATGGCATGGCCAAAAACAAAAACAAAACAAACAAACAAACAAAAAGAACTTCTGATTTTGAGAAGTTTCAGATAAGAAAAGTTGTCCAAAACAAAGAATGCCTGTATTCTTTCACCCAGATTCCCCCAAAGTTAATGTTGTACCACGTTTGTGTTATCACTGTCCCCTCTCTTCCCTCCCTCCCTCTTCCCTCTCTCCCCCTTCTCCCATATACATCTATATTTTTTCTGAGAGTAAGTCACAGACATAATGATACTTTACTCTTAAATATATCAGTGTGCATTACCTAAAAACAAGAACATTCTTTGCAAAATCGCAGTACAAGGATCCAAATCAGACAACTACCACTGATGCAGTGCTGTTCACTCACCTATTCAAATTTTGTCAGTTGTCTCACAAATGTCCTTTGGAAATAAATTTCTGGTTCAAGATCTAATGCAGAATCACACGTTTAATGTAGTTGTTGTGTGACTTCGGTTTCCTTTAATCCGGAACAATTCCTTGGCCTTTTTTTGTCTTCTAAACCCTTGATATATTTGGAGATATAAGCCACTTACTTTGTAGAACATTCCTCCGTTTGGGTTTGTCTGATATTTCCTCATGATTAGGTTCAGAATATGCATTTTTAGCGAGAATACCAAAAATGATATTGTATCCTACTTAGCACATCAAATCAGGAGGTACGTGATACCTAGTTTTGACTTTTACTGTGGGTTTTTTTTTTTTTTTTTTTTGCCATTCTGAAGGTTTTTTTGTTTTTGTTTTTGTTTTGTTTTGTTTTGGCGGTACGCGGGCCTCTCACTGCTGTGGCCTCTCCCATTGCGGAGCACAGGCTCCGGACGCGCAGGCCCAGTGGCCATGGCTCACGGGCCCAGCCGCTCCGCGGCACGCGGGATCCTCCCAAACCGGGGCACGAACCCGCATCTCCTGCATCGGCAGGCGGACTCCCAACCACTGCACCACCAGGGAAGCCCCTGAAGGGTTTTTTTAATGTAGTAAAAGTTATCAATCTTTCTTTCATTGAACCTGGATTTTGAGACATAGCTAGAAAGCCTTTCCCTACACCAAGATTAAAGACAAATCCACCCATGTTCTCTTGCATAATTTCACTTTTTACACTTAGGCTTATGAAATTTCTAATGGCATGAACTGATACTACTGTAAATATTAACTACATAAGAAATAAAACTGGATGTTCAGTATGATGTCAAATTTATAAAAATTAAATTTCGTATGTTAACTGGCAACCTCTGAAAGGTAAGAGTATGGACATTTTAATTTTCCTCTTTACTCTTTTTTATATATTCCAAGTTTACTCTGATAACTACGTATTTCTTTTATAATCAGACAGAAGCACAATGTTATTTTTAAACATTCCCCCAATAGTCTTCAGTGTCCCAAGAAATCATGAATATTAGCTGAAATGACTGATGTAGTTCGGGGATTTCTGTATAAGTGAGCTACTGTAAATGTCAAGCCAAGTACTTTGGTAGACTCAGAAAAGAATGGATAGAAATGGTTAAAATAATTCTGTTATGGTAGTGACAGATGTCAACGATGACACTCTTTTTAAGAACATCCTGAGAGAGAAGTGGACCATGACCAGTGGGAGCCATTTATTGATACAAAACCTATTTGGGAAGGAGTACAGTGAGGTGGTGAAGATCGTGGATGCTAATGTCAAATAGACTTGGATTCAAATCCTAGTTAATTCACTTACTACTTGTGTCACCTTGAGCAAGCTAATTAGCTTCTCTCATTATGTATAAAATAGAGATACTGGGCTTCCCTGGTGGCGCAGTGGTTGAGAGTCCGCCTGCCGATGCAGGGGACACGGGTTTGTGCCCCAGTCCGGGAAGATCCCACATGCTGCGGAGCGGCTGGGCCCGTGAGCCATGGCCGCTGAGCCTGCGCGTCTGGAGCCTGTGCTCCGCAACAGGAGAGGCCACAGCAGTGAGAGGCCCGCGTACCGCAAAAAAAAAAAAGAAAAAAAGAAAAAGAAGAGATACTAACACCTCTGTCACAGAATTTATGTTTGAATTAGATCTTACAAAGAACATAAAGTACTTAATATAGTGCCAGGCACATGAGTGCTCAATAAATGCTCATTATTATTATTATTTTGACCCTTGCAGATAAGCCCAGCTTCTAACAAATAATTCATTCTGATTCCTTGAAGAGGATTCACCTCTTCTTTATTGATTTTTTTCTGTTCTTTTAGTTTCTAGTTTACCTCCTTGAAACCCATGCTTTATTTACTACTCTGTACCAAAATCTGTACAGAGCACTTTAAAATGAGAACTGACTCTATTTCAAACACGTGTATGAGTAGAAGACATAGCACTGGAAAGGTGATAAGACTATAGGAAATTCGTTGGGGTTAACTGCAGCAGGCAATTAGAGAAGTGTCTGATACTAGGAAGGTTAATATTCTGAAGTGAGAGACATCTGGTTTGTGTGTGTGTGTGCGCATGTGTGTGTTTTTCCTGTCTTCCCATTACAAATTCATGAAAACTGTCTTTGTTAACCAGTGGGTTTAGAAATTTTCATAAAAAGATTCCATCCACTGGATGAAATGGACTTCTTAAAATAGAAGAGAGCTCATTTCTGAGGACCCCTCATTGCACCTTTATTTTATGAGGTTGTAAAAACAGATGCTTGCTTGCTTATTTATATAATTGGGTGATGTGTAATGGGAGCGGTCTCTCTCATTAGTGCTCCCCTATAAACTATTTCAGCGCCATTTTTAGAATAAAAATTTAGCTACCAGTCGACTCCAATTCTGATTTGGTTCAAAGACGCTTTTCAAAAAGGCATGCTTTTACTTATGTAGATTTAGCAGATGGCGTAATTGTAAACTCAGGGTTGCAGAACTAGAAGTCTCTTGGCAACATCACGCTGTTTATCCTTTGTATACAAAGCATAGAAACCAAACTGCAACTCAGAGTCACTGAAAGACTATCTCATTCGTGGCTATGGTTTAGCTTCATAATTATTGCACAGAACCTGTATAATCGTACCCAAGTGTGTAAGTGTTGTTACAACAAAAAAGTAGTACATAGCAGCACAAAGACTTTTTGTTATGTTAATATTCGACCTGCTAAGTATACAGTATATTATGTTGATGTGTATCCTCTGTAAGAACATTAAGGATTTGAAGTTCAAAGGATTATAAAGATTTGTAGTAGAAACAGCTATTTAGGTACAAGTGTTGAGACTAAGAGTTAATTAGCATGATTTATAAGGCATGTATTTAGCATTTGATTGATAAAATCTTCGTGTTTAAATTTCTTTTCTTCTTTTTCTTTTCCTTTGGAAGACCTAGTGATCAGTGGATTAATCCATAAACCCCAACCCTTAGAGAATCGAGAGCAACAGAAGTCATCAGACATCCTAGAGGAGTTAATTGTTAAGGAATAATACAAAGCCACAGCAAAATATTTAGAAATGGAGAATCATATGATGTCACGGCAAGTAATTTTGTAATTAACAGTAGCTTATAGTTAAAATAGCAACAGAATATGACTGATCACGAGTTATTTTTTCCACCAATATGCATCTTAGTGTCACAGTACAGATTACGGCATTTATCTAAGCCAGTTTTTTCTCCCATAAACTCCCTCACCCCTCTGCACACCATCCTTCTCTACGGATTCAGGAATTGCCTGATTGTTAATGATTAATGAATCCAATGAAACATATCTTGGGTTTTACCAAATTTGAGACATGATAAGCCCCATTGAATAAAATGCCTTCATTCTTTCAGCAGTTTTTATTAAACATTGCCTGTGTACTAGGCATGTGCATATAAAACTGAACCTTGACTTATCCAATAAGAAAATAGGCCTAAATGTTAAAGCTAAAATAGATACACGTATACATTTATATATACACCCTGAGGTCAACCATGAGGTAATAAATACAATGATAAAAATTGTTATACCCTTAATTTTCTTTGTTGATTCATCTTGACTGATCTATCATTGTTTTTCTGTAGTGTGAGCATTATTTGTAGCCTGATGTTAACTTGTCGTGGCCAAAGTCTTGAGTTCTTGACTTTTTAATAACTTCTTTGTAAACCTATGAAGAAGATGGCAGATTTGCTGTTGTTCTGTTTAGTTCTCATTGGTTTGGGTTTCTTTTTAAGCCACTGCCAGCAGCACCAGTAATCCTAAAGCACAGACAGAGGATGGAAGATAAAAAGAAGAAATAACACAGAAAAGAGGCATAAGGGAAAATGAATAGGAAAGAAAAGAAAGAAACAGAAGTGATGGAAATTGAGACCAGAAATTATATCAAAGGCACCTTAGTGGTGGCCAGTCCCCTGTGTTGTAGGGAAAACAGTCAATAGGGAATAAAAAGATTCATTAGTGAAATCAAGTTTGCACCTAGACCAAGTCAATTAGTGTTTCAATAAAGGTAATTTCCTTCTCTGTGTGTGGGACCTGCTGAGAACTCATAAATAAAAGCCAAAGTGGCATTTTCTTTTGAAGAAGGAAAAATAAGTACTGCAGAAAGTACTTGGCAAGGAAAGAAGTTTGTTAAGCCTTATGAATGATATTATCAGGCTGCCAATAATAAGAGGGACTGGGGGGAAGGTAAAAATGGACCACATAATGGAAAAACTGATGCCAACATAATGACAATTTACATTTGCACAAGGCTAGCTATCAGGATGCAAGGCATTTTCGAGTACCTTATCTTACTTCAAAGTACTAAAAAATGATGCATCTTTAATATGGAAAGGACAAGGAGAGTTTTTTTTCTTGCTGTAGGTGAATCGCTGGGGGTCAGAAAATAAAAGGTGGGTCAAAAAGAAACGACAGGAACTTCCCTGGTGGCGCAGTGGTTAAGAATCCGCCTGCCAATGCAGGGGACACGGGTTCAATCCCTGTTCTGGGAAGATCCCACATGCCTTGGAGCAACTAAGCCCGTGCACCACAACTGGTGAGCCTGCACTTTAGAGCCCGTGAGCCACAACTGCTGAGCCTGCACATCTAGAGCCCGTGCTCCACAACGAGAAGCCACTGCAATAAGAAGCCTGCGCACCGCAACAAAGAGTAGCCCCCACTCGCCGCAACAAGAGAAAGCCCACATGCAGCAATGAAGACCCTATGCAACCAAATAAATTAAATAAATAAATTTATTAAAAAAAAAAAAAAAAGAAAAGACAGGAGTCTCAAGCCTCTTAGATAGCCTCATCCACCAGAGAGTAGAGAGCAGAAGCAAAAAGAACTACAATCCTACAGCCTGTGGAATAAAAACCACATCCACAGAAAGATAGACAAGATGAAAAGGCAGAGGGGTATGTACCAGATGAAGGAACAAGATACAACCCCAGAAAAACAACTAAATGAAGTCGAGATAGGCAGCCTTCCAGAAAAAGAATTCAGAATAATGATAGTGAAGATGATCCAAGACCTCGGAAAAAGAATGCAGGCAAAGATCAAGAAGATGCAAGAAATGTTTAACAAAGACCTGGAAGAATTAAAGAACAAACAAACAGAGATGAATAATACGATAACTGAAATGAAAACTACACTAGAAGGAATCAATAGCAGAATAACTGAGGCAGAAGAACAGATAAGTGACCTGGAAGACAGAATGGTGGAATTCACTGCTGCAGAACAGAATAAAGAAAAAAAGAATGAAAAGAAATGAAGACAGCCTAAGAGACCTCTGGGACAACATTAAACACAACAACATTCACATTATAGGGGTCCCAGAAGGAGAAGAGAGAGAGAAAGGACCGAGAAAATATTTGAAGAGATTATAGTAAAAAACTTCCCTTACATGGGAAAGGAAATAGCCACCCAAGTCCAGGAAGCGCAGAGAGTCCCATACAGGATAAACCCAAGGAGAAACACGCCGAGACACATAATAATCAACTTAGCAAAAATTAAAGACAAAGAAAAATTATTGAAAGCTGCAAGGAAAAAATGACAAATAACATACAAGGGAACTCCCATAAGGTTAACAGTTGATTTCTCAGCACAAACTCTGCAAGCCAGAAGGGAGTGGCATGACATATTTAAGGCGATGAAAGGGAAGAACCTACAACCAAGATCACTCTACCCGGCAAGGATCTCATTCACATTTGTGGAGAAATCAAAAGCTTTACAGACAAGCAAAAGTTAAGAGAATTCAGCACCAACAAACCAGCCCTACAACAAATGCTAAAGGAACTTCTCGAAGTGGGAAACACAAGAGAAGAAAAGGACCTACAAAAACAAACCCAAAACAATTAAGAAAATGGCCATAGGAACATACATATTGATAATTACCTTAAACATGAATGGATTAAATGCTGCAACCAAAACACACAGGCTTGCTGAGTGGATACAAAAACAAGACCCATCTGTATGCTGTCTACAAGAGACCCACTTCAGACCTAGGACACATACAGACTGAAAGTGAGGGGTTGGAAAAAGATATTCCATGCAAATGGAAATCAAAAGAAAGCTGGAGTAGCAATACTTATATCAGATAAAGTAGACTTTAAAATAAAGAATGTTACAAGAGACAAGGAAGGACACTACATAATGATCAAGGGATCAAGCCAAGAAGAAGATGTGACAATTATAAATATATATGCACCCAATGTAGGAGCACCTCAATACATAAGGCAACTGCTAACAGCTTTTAAAGAGGAAATCGACAGTAACACAGTAATAGTGGGGGACTTTAACATCTCACGTACACCAATGGACAGATCACCCAAACAGAAAATTAATAAGGAAGCACAAGCTTTAAATGACACAATAGAGCAGATAGACTTAATAGATATTTATAGGACATTCCATCCAAAAACAGCAGATTACACTTTCTTCTCAAGTGCGCACAGAACATTCTCCAGGATAGATCACATCTTGGGTCACAAATCAAGCCTCAGTAAATTTAAGAAAATTGAAATCATATCAAGCATCTTTTCTGACCACAATGCTATGAGATTAGAAATCAATTACAGGGAAATAAACGTAAAAAACACAAACACATGGAGGCTAAACAATACGTTACTAAATAACCAAGAGATCACTGAAGAAATCAAAGAGGAAATCAAAAAATACCTAGAGACAAATGACCATGAAAACATGACAATCCAAAACCTATGGGATGCAGCAAAAGCAGTTCTAAGAGGGAAGTTTATAGCTATAAAAGCCTACCTCAAGAAACAAGAAAAATCTCAAATAACCAATCTAACCTTACACCTAAAGGAACTAGAGAAAGAACAACAAACAAAACCCAAAGTTAGCAGAAGGAAAGAAATCATAAAGATCAGAGCAGAAATAAATGAAATAGAAACAAAGAAAACAATAGCAAAGATCAATAAAAAAGCTGGTTCTTCGAGAAGATAAAAAAAATTGATAAACCATTAGCCAGACTCATCAAGAAAAAGAGGGAGAGGACTCAAATCAATAAAATTAGAAATGAAAAAGGAGAAGTTACAACAGACACCACAGAAATACAAAGCATCCTAAGAGACTACTACAAGCAACTCTCTGCCAATAAAATGGACAACCTGGAAGAAATGGACAAATTCTTAGAAAGATATAACCTTCCAAGACTGAACCAAGAAGAAATAGAAAATATGAACAGACCAATCACAAGTAATGAAATTGAAACTGTGATTAAAAATCTTCCAACAAACAGAAGTCCAGGACCAGATGGCTTCACAGGTGAATTCCACCAAACATTTATAGAAGAGCTAACACCCATCCTTCTGAAACTCTTCCAAAAAATTACAGAGGCAGGAACTCTCCCAAACTCATTCTATGAGGCCGCCATCACCATGACACCAAAACTAGACAAAGATACTACAAAAAAAGAAAATTACAGACCAATATCACCGATGAATATAGATGCAAAAATCCTCAACAAAATACTAGCAAACAGAATCCAACAACACATTAAAAGGATTATACACCATGATCAAGTTGGATTTATCCCAGGAATGCAAGGATTCTTCAGTACATGCATATCAATCAATGTGATACACCATATTAACAAATTGAAGAATAAAAACCATATGATCATCTCAATAGATACAGAAAAAGCTTTTGACAAAATTCAACACCTGTTTATGATAAAAACTCTCCGGAAAGTGGGAATGGAGGGAACCTACCGCAACATAATAAAGGCCATATACGACAAACCCACAGCAAACATCATTCTCAATGGTGAAAAACTGAAAGCATTTCCTCTAAGATCAGGAACAAGACAAGGATGTCTGCTCTCACCATTATTATTCAACATAGTTTTGGAAGACCTAGCCACAGCAATCAGAGAAGAAAAAGAAATAAAAAGAATACAAATTGGAACAGAAGGAGTAAAACTGTTACTGTTTGCAGATGACAAGATAGTATATATAGAGAATCCTAAAGCTGCCACCAGAAAACTACTAGAGCTAATCAATGAATTTGATAAAGTAGCAGGATACAAAATTAATGCACAGAAATCTCTTGCATTCCTGTACACTAACGATGAAAAACCTGAAAGAGAAATTAAGGAAACACTCCCATTTACGATTGCAACAGGAAGAATAAAGTACCTAGCAATAAACCTACCTAGGGAGGTAAAAGACCTGTAGTCATAAAACTGTAAGACACTGATGAAACTAATTAAAGATGATACAAATGGACGGAGAGATATACCATGTTCTTGGATTAGAAGAATCAATATTGTGAAAGTGACTATACTACCCAAAGCAATCTACAGATTCAATGCAATCCCTATCAAATTACCAATGGCATTTTTTACAGAACCAGAACAAAAAATCTTAAAATTTTTATGGAGACACAAAAGACCCCAAATAGCCAAAGCAGCCTTGACGGAAAAAGGAACTGGAGCAATCAGACTCCCTGACTTCAGACTATACTACAAAGCTACAGTAATCAAGACAATATGGTACTGGCACAAAAACAGAAATATAGATCAATGGAACAGGATAGAAAGCCTAGAGATAAACCCACGCACCTATGGTCAACTAATCTATGACAAAGGAGGCAAGGATATACAATGGAGAAAAGACAGTCTCTTCAATAAGTGGTGCTGGGAAAACTGGACAGCTACATGTAAAAGAATGAAATTAGAAGACTCCCTAACACCATACACAAAAATAAACTCAAAATAGATTAGAGACCTAAATGTAAGACTGGACTCTATAAACCTCTTAGAGGAAAACATAGGAAGAACACTCTTTGACATAAATCACAGCAAGATCTTTTTTGATCCACCTCCTAGAGTAATGGAAATAAAAACAAAAATAAACAAATGGGACCTAATGATACTTAAAAGCTTTTGCAAAGCAAAGGAAACTACAAACAAGACAAAAAGACAACCCTCAGAATGGGAGAATATATTTGCAAACAAATCAATGGACAAAGGATTAATCTCCAAAATATATAAACAGCTCATGCAGCTCAATATTAAAAAAACTACCCAATGCAAAAATGGGCAGAAGACCTAAATAGACATTTCTCCAAAGAAGACATATATATGGCCAAGAAGCACATGAAAAGCTGCTCAACATCACTAATTATTAGAGAAATGCAAATCAAAACCACAATGAGGTATCACCTCACACCGGTTAGAATGGGCACCATCAGAAAATCTACGAACAACAAATGCTGGAGAGGATGTGGAGAAAAGGGAACCCTCTTGCACTGTTGGTGGGAATGTAAATTGATACAGCCACTGTGGAGAACAGTATGGAGGTTCCTTAAAAAACTAAAAATAGAATTACCATATGACCCAGGAACCCCACTGCTGGGAATATACCCAGAGAAAACCATAATTCAAAAAGACACGTGGGGCTTCCCTGGTGGCGCAGTGATTGAGAGTCCGCCCGCCGATGCAGGGGACACGGGTTCGTGGCCTGGTCCAGGAAGATCCCACATGTCGCGGAGTGGCTGGACCCCTGAGCCATGGCCACTGAGCCTGTGCATCCAGAGCCTGTGCTCCACAATGGGAGAGGCCACAACAGTGAGAGGCCTGCATACCGCAAAGAAAAAAAAAAAGACACATGTGCCCCAATATTCATTGCAGCACTATTTAGAATAGCCAGGTCATGGAAGCAACCTAAATGCCCATCAACAGACGAATGGATAAAGAAGATGTGATACATATATACAATGGAATATTACTCAGCCATAAAAAGGAATGAAGTTGAGTTATTTGTAGAGACTTGGATGAATCTAGAGACTGTCATACAGAGTGAAGTAAGTCAGAAAGAGAAAAACAAATATCATATATTAACGCATATATGTGGAACCTAGAAAAATGGTACAGATGAACTGGTTTGCAGAGCAGAAATTGAGACATGGATGTAGAGAACAAATGTATCGACACCAACGGGGGAAAGCGGCGGGAGGTGGGGGTGTGTGATGAATTGGGAGATTGGGATTGACATGTATACACTGATGTGTATAAAATGGATGACTAATAAGAATCTGCTGTATAAAATAATAAAATAAAATTCAAAAATTCAAAAAAAAAAAAGACAGGAGAGCCATCTGGAGGAGGATAGATTGTGGGAACATACAGTAGCTAAGCAAGCCTTCTGAAGAGAGATGCTATGGACTCTTGATGCTCACATCAGTGGGAGTAACATTAAAACATTTTTCAATGATTCCAGTACCAGAGATGAATGACTTCAGACTCGGACCTTGCAAGGGCACCAGCAAGGTTAATTAATATAAGCTACCTTGTGAAGGAAACGTATCTATTAAGAAATGAAAACTACAGGCTTGACTTTCAGTAACATCATTAAGAGAGCCAAAGATGAAGACTGTGATCCTATTCGTATTACGTAGAAATAGAATGGTTGTCAGGGGCGTTGGTGGAGTGTTCTCAGAAGGATTTAAATGTGACAGGACTGCAAAGGTAGGCAAGAATAACACAGTTGGGCTTCCCTGGTGGCGCTGTGGTTGAGAGTCCGCCTGCCGATGCAGGGGACGTGGGTTCGTGCCCCAGTCCGGGAAGATCCCACATGCTGCGGAGCGGCTGGGCCCGTGAGCCATGGCCGCTGAGCCTGCGCGTCCGGAGCCTGTGCTCCGCACTGGGAGAGGCCACAGCAGTGAGAGGCCCGCGTACGGCAAAAAAAAAAAAAAAAAAAAAAAGAATAACACAGTTATTATTATTTTTTTTTTGCTTTGGAATTGGGCCAAGATGGCCAACAAAAGCCAGACTTGCAACAGGCAGGAGCTGTAACGCACAGCTGTGCATCTTATTGCCTAGTGCAGTCCTTAATCTGTACATTTGCATCACCCAGGAAACTTTCAAAACTCCTGGGACCAATGGCTTGGGGTGGGCCCAGAATGTGGTGCTTTTGAAAGCTCCCAGGTGATTCAGTGGGCAGCCCAGGCTGAGAACCGTTGCCATGAAGTTTCAATAAAAATATACACCAAGCCCTCAAATCCATTATCAAGCTGGGAAGGGTTAAAGCTTTTGAAACTGAAATCCCCATTCACTGTGAAAGAGAGTCCTAAAATATTCCTGAAAATAGAACATGTGTTCACTATAGGACTAAGATGATACCCAGGAAGCGTATGGAAATGAAGAGATATAATTGCTCAGTGTCACAGGTAAAGTCTCTTTCAGTCCAGGTGTAGCTGAGAACATGTGTGTCAGACACCAGATGTCTTAGATATTCGGGGGAAAGTTCTGAGGCCAATACAAAAAGATGAGAATGAATATTGAAGGACTGAAAATGAAAATATTATGAGACAGTTAATACTTTTAACTAAGAAACAAAGAGCCAAAGGAAACAAAAAGGGGATAGTCAAAAAAAAGGATGTTAATGTCAGCAGATACTACAATACGATGAATCCAATCAGACATGTGAACACCATTTCTTCATTCATTTAAAAAAAACTTTAAGTGAAATATTATGAGGAAAAACAGAACAATAAAAGTGAGAATACTTAAAAACAAGGCTCCTTGTGTAGACCAATATTATATATAAATACAAGGGAATTTTAGACATACATCTGTCCCTGTCTTAGCCAGGTTGTTATCTTTAATTCAATTATCATTTAGAGTGAAATATAATAAAGGATGCTGAAAAGGGGACTCCCCTATGAGCTAGTCTCTTCTTAGAAGTCTACAGCAGTATCTGTATCCACAGGGCCCCCTATCATCTTTTTTCTTAATTTTTTTCATCATCTGCTTTTTAGCCAGTACTACAGCCATTCCATAGCCCCTCTGGGTAACCTGCCTGCAAGCACATTCGCGCTAATAGATGTTACGCTCACTCAGAAAGAATTATAATGATATGTAAGTAAGACGATGTTAAGAAGCTAAATTATCAGACTAAGTGAATCTTCCAGTATATTTTAAAACATTCTACTGAGACTCCAGTGGCTGTATTATAAATGTATATTAGTTTTATATCCACATGTAAATACATGTATGGATTGGTACAGATCTCTTAAAAGAGATGGGAGTGGCTCTCATTTATCCACATAGGTATTAACCACTTTAGGTGTTTTTCATCCAAACTCATTCCTCCCGTTCTGGGTTTCCCTACACAAGACTCTCAATCCTCTATTGATCCCTTCTGTCTCTAGTCTAAGTTGATTCCCTTTTCCAGGCAACCTCTGTCCTTGATAGCCTTCAGTGCAGTTTGGGAGTTTGTTGACAATGGATCAGAGTCAGTAACATTATTTGCTGAACCTCATGGGGAGTCTTTTAAGGAGGAGGAAGTTGACCAGGGTAAAGACAAAAGAATGGCAGTTAACGCTCAGAGCGACCATCTTAGGAGGTCTTGACAGTGGCAGAGCAGGAGTGACCGATCTGTTGAGAAACTTCGGCTTATTCTATGCACAAGACTCCTATTAAGAGAACATAGCCAGGGTAGGTTTATCTGTCGGTCAATAATTAACTAGGAAAGCTCTGAGGAAGACACAGCAGATGCAAGAAGTAATGTATACAAGCAGGTTGGCTAGAAACGAGATCCCCTTCTTATCACAGCATCTTTGGTTCCATCCCCTGCTGGTGTTCTTAAAGAGAATAATTGAACTAGTAACTTCTATAGGTTTTAAAGTTAATTTTTTTTTTAGAGTTTCTATGGGTAGTACCTCTCTACGTATAATGTGATCATATAATGCTATCATTTTTTAAGTGCCAACAATTGGTAACTCCTGACTTTATAGAATCCAGTGGTAAAGAATACAGATAGCTTTCCTCAGGTCTTTCAGTGCTTTTCTTTAAAGTGTCAAACTCAAGAAAGGACAAGGGCTGCACAGGTAGGATTAACTTCCACAAGGGAAAGGAAGTACATGATTTCTTATGCATCATTTTGGGATAAAGCCACAGGAAGAGGTCAGCCAAACCAGAAAGCCCAAGCTCTCTTGAAACTGTTGATCTCATGATTTAAATCAAGGCTCAGACTCCTGTGTAAGCCTGAGGGAGACTTGCTTTATTGGATCTTAGATGACTATTCCATTCTCTGTTAGCCGTCTATGAGTGAACTTCCCCCCAAACCTGTTTCATCCTAATTTCACAGTATCTCTAGTTGAGCCTCCACAGCAAGCATGTCCCGTCTTTTTAGCAGATGGCTTTTGTCAGCAGGGAGCCTAAAAGCCAATTGTCACAAAAGATGACACAAGGATGGGGGAGGGGGAACTTGCTTTGACAAACATCTCCCAGTTTTCCTGGAGTGAAAAATTTCTCATCACATAAAAGTGTCTGAAGGCTACAACTGAACCAGAACTTTAATAAATGTTTATCCTTTAGAAGGATTCTTTCCAAGGATCATAGGTTTTAAAGCTGGAAGGAACCCTAGCCATCCTCAGCAAGTTGCAGAGGAGCGTTATATGGTATACTTTTGAGAAAAGTGAGTCCAAAGAGAAGTGCTTTGTGTCAGGTCACACAGTGGGTATTAGCAGTAGACCCAGGGTTAAACAGAGCCCAGACCTCCTGCCTGCTGGCCCCTGGGATTCTGAGTCTCACTTCTCCCCTTCGTTACAAAAACTGTATTTGGTTGTGATTCTGTGTGCTGTCATTGAAAAAGGTCACTGCTTTCACTGAATAAGTAATTACCATTTATTGAGTGGCTACTGTATACTTTCCTCTTTATTATTTTCATTTCAAACAAGCTTTTATTTTCAATGTGAACAATACTGTTATCTCTAAAAGTTAAGAGTAAAGTCAGATGTCAGTTAATATCATTTTGGGGTGTTGAACTTTGAAACAAAATTGGTATTTTGGGCTAACGAAGACTAGAATATCCATGAGGAGCAAATGCGTCTTTCTTTTGCCATCCATTTCTTTTATGCCTTCCAGCTGTGTTCTCCAGAGCTGCCCTCTGCTGAGACCGTATCCATTTTAAGTCCTTCTTCTGGTTTTTCATTCCCATCCTCGTCATCAGCGTTTTCATATTGATATTCACTCTCTTCTTTAGAACAATACAGACTTTGCGATCATAAGTTGGCGGAAAAAGTATCCCAATTTAAAATCAGCAGCAGAATCTAGTACCCTGCCCTCAGGAGGATCGTCCCCCTCTTCCTCTTGGTCCACATAATTCTCATCCTCTCCCTCATCTCTCCTTCTCCTTGTCCAACTCTCTCCTCCTCTTCTTCTGCCTCTTCCCCCTCTCCTACTGGCTGTACATCCCAGTACTCCTTGACTATGGGCTGGGCGCCCTCCTGCCCACCCTCCTTTGCCCGAAGAGTTCGCACTACCACCTGGAAATCTCTAGGGGCTGCGTCTCGGCCGACCCTGGTACGCCATTCGGCAGGCACCGCTCCTCCCCTGACTGATCCAGGGTCGTGGCCCATCCCACTACCTGCTCTGTTCTGACCACTGGTGGCTGGGCCTCGCTTCTCTGTGCCAGACGTGGCAGGAGAGATGCACCAGTCAGTGCCTCAACCGGAGAAGTGATCTGCCTGCTAGACCAAGTTGGCAAAGATTTTCCTCTTTTTTTTCTAAAAAAAATCCTGTGAAATAAAACCTATTTTATAAATGAGGAAGGGAAGGCTTACGGAGTTTAAGAATTCAGGCAAAGCCACACCATGACCAAGCCAGGATTCAAACCCAGGGCTGTATGTGTCTGGATCTGGTACCCTTTCCTGCTATGCTGACCTGTCTGTCTTTGTGTGATTTACTTTCTCAGTAACTACAGTACTGCAATCTGAAGAGACCGTCTTTTCGATATGACAATGGATATCAATAGCTCCTTTGTCTTTAAAAGTCTTTAGAGAAATTATCTAGAATAATACAGGAGTACCTAGTTGGAGATACTGTGGGTTCGGTTCCAGTCCACTGCAATAAAGCAAATATCACGATAAATCGAGTCACACGAATTTTTTGGTTTCCCAGCGCATATAGAAGTTATGTTTACACTATAGTGTAGCCTGTTAAGTGTCCAATAGTATTATGTCTAATAAAACAACGTTCAGATCTTAATTTAAACATACTTAGATTGCTAAAAAATGCTAACCATCATCTGAGCCTTCATCGAGTCATTATCGGTTTGCAATAGTAGCCTCAAAGATCACTGGTCACCATAACAAATACAATAATAATGAAAAAATTTGAAATACTGCAAGAATTACCAAAATGTGACACAGAGACATAAAGTGAGCAAACACTGTTGGAAAAATGGCGCCTACCTGCGACTTGGTCGAGGCAGGGTTGCCACAGATCTTTAATTTGTAAAACAAAGAAAACCAAAATATCTGTGAAGCACAATAAAATGAGGTCTACCTGTTTTGGTTCATTTTATAATGAAGGCTTGGTGTTCATTAAGACAGTTTAATAACTCTTTATATATACTTTATATACTGACCTGGAAAGATGTCCATATTAAATTAAATGAAGAAAGTAAATTGCAGAACAGTGTATATGGTATAATCCCATTGATTGGTTGAACATGACAGGTGCACTGTTAATATATGTGTATATAGATATATGTGCACAGAGAATGTCTGGAAGGACACACACCAAACTCTTTAAAATGGTTCGTGCTGATGAGTGGGATTGGGGGCCAGCTGGTTAAACAGAGAATTAGGGGACTATTTCTGTATCATTTTAATTTTTTTTATAACCAAGGTATATTATTTTTAAAAACCAATTTTAAAAAATTAAACTTTATAAACCCTTTACAACAGTTTAACCTTTTTTAATAACTAGAAATTATAATCAAAGTCATTATCACTGCTCTAAACATATAAACGGTAGTCAATCAGGAAATAGTATGGGTTTTTTTCTATTGTCATGAAAACATTTGTAAAGTACTGACAGCAAAGACCAGTGTTAATTCTCTCTTTCACCAGACCAAAAGTCCTAAAACTAATCTCGACCCCAAATGAAAGTCATTTGTAGCTTATGGAATATTATAAAATCATGGGGTTTAACTTTTTACCTTGAACTACAAATGCATCATTCATTCGCCACCTTTTCCCATCTTTTATTTGTTCTCCACGTTTTTTTTTTTACTTCTCAAGAGCCCTCCTCCATCACTGCATGTTTCTTTCATGTTTTTTTGATAATAGCCTGTTTTTTCCTAGACATCTAATAGATATTTTTTCTTCAGGAATTAGTTCTGTTGTTACCAGGCATAAAGTCTTTAGGGATGAGTTCAGCTGTTACCAGTTTTCACGTAATTATTTTTACAAATCTATCCAAAAATCTGTTTAGATTTTTAGGACTAAAACCTTAAACAATGTTTATTCTCTCTCTCTTATCTTTCTCCTCTGCTAATAAATACATTTGTTTCTGCATTTTAAAAAGTGTCTTTCTGCACGTAAGCATGACTGAGAAGCTACTGAGAAAGCCACCAGCCAGGCTGAAAAAACTTAAAATCAAAAAGGAAATAAAAGATTTCCTGATGAAGGACATAGAAGAGAAGATGCAGGCAGTGGAGGAGTGCAGGAAGGTAGCCCAGGTCTCGCGTGAGGGGCGCTGCCTCTGAAACGTGTGCCTCCTCTTCAGTCACCAGCTTAAAGACCGATTACGTGGATTTTATTAATTCTTTTAGTGATCTCTATGCTTCCTATGCTGTATGTTTAGTTTTTTTAAGTTCTCTTTGTGTGGTGAAGAAATGCAGCACTATCTTGAAGTTGGTTGAATTACAGTTTCCTCCCTGTAGCCTAAGGAAGCAATATCCACTTCTGAGAATTAAGTATGGTGTTTTTTTCCTATTAAAAAAAAGAGAAACTTCAGTTGGGGCCAGGGGTGGCAGGAGGTCCCAGGTGGAGGATGGGAGATGAGAGGAGGCCGTGCAGACCCTCAGACAACTTCTACAACGTTTACACACACATGGTGCCTATAAACCCTCTGTCTGCCCTTCTGCCGGAACCAGCCTTCACAGCTCTGGTCTGACAGCCTTTACTTCGGTGTCTCTACTTGGTCTCTCAGAGAGCAAGGACAGACCACAGCCCTGTGAGGGAATGTCTGGAGGGTGTCTGGAGGGTGTCTGGAGGGTATGGGGTGGGGGCTGGCGGCTGGCTCTGTCTTCTTCAACAGTAATTCCTCAACCTCTGCTTGTCGAATGATTGCATAATGAAATAGGGAAGCCAGGAATGTTCATTATAGGCAGTAGTTATGAGAACTTGGAGAAAGTCACTCGGACTCGTTTTCACTCTTTAATACTGCTTTTCAGACTAAAGAAGAAGAAATAAGAAAAAGGCTGCGGAGTGACCGACTTCTGCCCCCAGCCCATCATTCAGATTCAGCTGAAGCAGGTGGGAAGGAGGCTCCGTTTGCAGAAGGACTTAAAACTGTGAGTTGTGCCACGTTTGAACCCTCTGACCTGCCAGAAGGAAAGCTGCTGAAATGATAGAATGATAGAAATTACAGGTACGGAGGTATCGGGGTCGTGGAGTCAGACATGTCTTACAACCAAGCAGATGACGTATTCTAATGAGCCGTTTTATGTGAATTTCGTGAAAAGGCATCCTTTCCCCCAGGTGTGACTTTCTTAGTATGTCTCATGTTTTCTTTGACCGTCTGACCCACTGGGATGTGCCTTGGGTTTAGGAATGACTGTGAGAGCTGCCTGGGCTGGAGCTTAGCTGAGTAAACCAAATGACTATGTTAGCTTAAAAAAAAGAAGAGGAAGATTTGACTAGCTTCGGTTTTATAAAGTTGTCATTCTCCTTCAGTGTGGCTTCCAACATGTGAAAATGTCTTTCATTTATGAGCACCTTTCAGCTTCCATTAATGTATTCGTGCCAAATGAAATCCTTCTTTTTGGTTCCTGCCTCTTGGCTGTGTCTGCCCTCTGAGGGTCCTTTAAGACAAATTGTAGGATTTGTGTTAAGTATTTTAATGATCTGTATGCTTCTTATGCTCTATGTTTAGGTGTGTTTTTTTTCTAATTCTCTTTGTGTTGTGTTGTGATTAAAGCAATATCCTGAAGTTGGTTGAATTATAGCTTCATCCATATAGCCTAAGGAAGCAAAATCCACTTCTCAGAATTAAATGAAGTATGGAGTTTTCTTCATATGAAAAATGAAAAAGTTATCAGGTCTTATGAGTCTACATTCTGTGAAGATCTCTTGCATCCCTTTTCATACTTTCCCCTGTCATTACCTGTTCAGACCACCCGACCATTTTTCAGTTAGTTATATGACTACAACAGTCTTCTTAGTATTTATCCAACGGTCTTCTTTTTTATTTTTTGATATTTATTTCTTTATTTGGCTGCGCCGGGTCTCAGTTGTGGCATGCAGGATCTTCATTGTGGCATGTGGAATCTAGTTCCCTGACCAGGGATTGAACCCCAGGCCCCCTGCATTGGGAACGCAGAGTCTTAACTGCTGGACCACCAGGGAAGTCCCTATTCAATGGTCTTCTGCTGAAACCCTTTGTTGGCTCCCTTTTATGGTCAAGGTAAAGTCCAGCCGCCTTCTTCTGGCTGGTAAGACACTCAGCTTTCATAACTCGCTCCTGCTGACCTTCTAGCTCAGCACATTCCCTAGCCTCTGCGTCTTTGCACATGCTGTTCCTTCCTTCCCCTCTCCCCGTCTCACTGCTTTACTTGCCTGATGTCTTCTTGTTTCTCACGTCTCCACTCAGACAGCACTTCCTCTGAAGCCCCTGGTCTGGGTTGGTGGCCGTCTCTCATAGTTGCCTTTTGGCAGCCCGGATTACTCAGTGTCGCACTTGCCACCCTCTTTTGGAATTACCGGGTGCGTGTCCATCTTTACCGCTAGATGTGTCAGTTCTAACAGGACGGAGGATGGGTCCGTCTTGATCACGGCTGCAGTTTTGTACCTTGGAAAGTGAATGGCACATGATACATGGTGTGTAGATGTTTCTTCTGTGGATAAATCAGTATACCCATATATCCTCCAGAAGCTGGAGGACAGCCCCAGGAGATGGCTTGTTTCCCTGGGAACCCATGGCAGTGCTGATTTGAGCAGAAGACCACTGGGCACCTCCTGTTTGTACATTCCCTTTGGGATGTTGCAAATGGACACCTCATCTTCCTATAGCTTGTAGGACTGAGAACTCCTGCAGCAGTGAGATATGATGATGGTGGTGGTGGACGGGGCTTCTTTCCTAACTCATTCCAGAACCAAAACCTTTAAGAACCAGTCTACTTCTTACAGCGGTACCTTGGAAAGTCCTTTAGGCTCCCTAGACCTCTTTTACCTTACAGTAAGTCCACTGCATACGAACTTTCTAGTTGAGAGCTTTCAAAGATGTGAACATGCGTTCCATCAGTGTCAGGCGTGAGTGACATTGCAGCTTGCCCTCCGTCTCCTGTTGCCGACGATTCTTCAGCTCTACCGTCTCCCACCTCCTCTCCCTCCTCCAGCCGGTAACTCTTCTTGCCTGTTCACTTGATGCCAGCCCCTGTGTGCCAGCTGTTGTACTGTACTTCTCAAGGTACTGTACTGTAAGATTAAAAATGTTTTCTTTACTTTTTGTTTGTTTTTTATGGATTACTTGTGTGAAAAGTATTATAAACCTAGTACAGTACAGTACTATTTAGCCGATTGTGTTAGTTGGGTACCTAGGCTAACTTTGTTGGACTTAACGAACAAATTGGACTTACCAATGCGCTCTCGGAACAGAACTCGTTCATATGTAGGGGACATACTGTATTTGTTAATTTGGGATCGCCATTTTCCCGGAGTTATACCAAATGAAATAATGCTTAAAAGTACTGTGCAAACTAGAATATGCCACAATATTTATAGCATATTATTTATATAAAATCCTATGTGGGCAACATGATGTTTTTCGTCTGTCCGTTGCTTTTTCTATGGAGATGATCTCGTGGTGGCATGTGCCAGTCTTATGAAATATTAGATCAGCTGATGATTTACTAGTACAAAATGATTGTACTGGGACACTTAGGAAAAGTTGGACTATCATTCAGATCTCTGCAAATAATAAAATTTAAATGACCCAAAGTACATTCAGTTCAAATTTTAGTAATTCTTGTAAGTTAAATCAATCCTCAAACTTGCTAAATACCCAAATAACACTTTCTCTTGAAATCTCATGCTCTTGCCTATGCTATTTATAGTGGCTTGGAAGACATATTTATTGAGTTAAAATATATACAATATAGATGTGAGCATTATCACTGATACCCTGGCTTGAAAACCTCTCTCTCTATATACAGAGTGAAACATGCCAAGTAGTAACACACCCTAAAGATAAGCCATATATTTTCTTAGCAAGACCATCCATTTTAACAGGATGGAGGGACGATGCGTTACCTGGATTCTGGGAACTGCCCTAAAACTCTAGGCGTGTTACTACTCGTAAAACCTTCTCAGGGTTTAGGGGTGAAGAGGAGGCTCAGAGACTGTAGGCACTTCCCACGTTCCCAGAGCCACTAGCATCAACTGGGCAGGAGGCTTGTTTTTGAATCCGCTCTGCCTCTAATGAGCCATTAACCCCATCTCTGCAAA
Organism: Tursiops truncatus; assembly: GCF_011762595.2. Lineage (NCBI taxonomy): Eukaryota > Metazoa > Chordata > Mammalia > Artiodactyla > Delphinidae > Tursiops > Tursiops truncatus. The sequence goes on from NC_047043.1 coordinate 13,232,908, forward strand.
ATTTAAAAAACGAACAAACAAAACAAAACCAACAACTTCAAATGTAAATGTGACTTTTTTCCATGATTGACTTTCTTTCTTTTTTAAAGATGATTCACACTGAACGTTAAAGGATTGAGATTTCTAAAATATTTCCTCTGGGAATAATGTTAATGTTATCTATTGAAAGAACATAATTGGTTTTCTCATTCATAAAACAAAGTTTTGAACATCACCAGCGAACTTCAATTAAAACCAAACCACAACCTTCAGGAAAGTTATGAGTCAGAAGAAGGGATTAGATAGACATCTTTGTAAGCATTTTAATTGAGGGCGGCTGAAAATATGCCTGTATTGATCTCCTTGTGAAAGATGGCCTTGCTGTGTCTAATAAAAGGTACTTTGATATCTAGTAAAAATCCCCCAGTTTTTCTGGGGGAAAAAAACTTACGGATAACATATTTATTTAAAATAATATTTAAAAGGTGTATTTAAAAATATTTTACATACATTTAAAAGATACACAATGTAAGATTCTTATGTTAACAAAAGAAATTTTACAATCACAAGGACAAAAATAGAATTTATTATAGGGTGTTGGTAGTGGCTACCAGTAATTTATGACTGTGCCTATTTCTGTCTTTGTTATTTCATTATCAGTAAATAGCTCGTATTTGAAGGAGTAATTATACAGTAAATGCTGCATTCTAAAGATATATAATGCTATGGTGTGTCAGCAGATAGATCACTTTTGCACCCATATAACCTGTGTATACAGCGCCTTCCTATAGGATGGTGGAATTTTTGTCTCAGGAGATCTATAAAGGGCATTATTTTAAAATAAACAGTGGGAGATGACCCTTACGGTCTCTCTGTGTCACTTGTATTTGCTTCTTAAAAATAATAGCCACCTCTTTGTTTTTATTTTTCTAAAGCCCGTAAGTAATATGTTATAGGAAATATGCACTGAAAAACATAAGAATCAAAAAACACCAAGAATCCAACATTTTCCCCTCCTACCAAGAAAACTACTGGGAACATTTTGCAGGTACTGTAGCTTTTTCCTCGCATAAATGGACTAATACAACATAAACTGTTTTGTAACTTGCTTTTTTCACTCCGAAGTACAATATCTTTTCATGTAAATAAATCTGCTCCCACAGTATCATTCTTTTGTTTTTGTTTTTGTTTTTTGCGGTACACGGGCCTCTCACCGCCGCGGCCCCTCCCGCCACGGAGCACAGGCCCCGGATGCGCAGGCCCAGCGGCCACGGCCCACGGGCCCAGCCGCCCCGCGGCATGCGGGATCCTCCCGGACCGGGGCACGAACCCACGTCCCCTGCATCGGCAGGCGGACTCCCAGCCACTGCGCCACCAGGGAAGCCCCACAGTGTCATTCTTGATGTAACATTGTTTAGTTTCCCTGTTATGTGTTTAGGGATTCTCATCCTTAAAGCCAGTCATAACACATTTCTGTTTCTGTTTTTTATGAGTTGGTGAGTAAAATAATTTGAACACTCCCCGTTTAACAACAGTCTTGAACCCCCGGGAAGTCAGACAGCTGCCATGCTTGCTTGTCCAGGACCCCGCTTTCCATTGCCCTTATTCTTGGTCCCTGTCCCTCAGAGGACAAATGACCACTCTTGCAAATTCACCTCCAGACTCTTCTCCTGTTCAGGAAACTGTATTCACCTCATCACAGTTTGTATTCAGCACACTGAGATCTCAAGTATGCTTCAAAAGCCCACATGATAAAATTATTTTTTTAACATCTTTATTGGAGTATCATTGCTTTACAGTGGTGTGTTAGTTTCTGCTTTAGAACAAAGTGAATCAGTTATATCTGAGTTAGTTTTTCACTGATCAGGAATAAAGGCTACCTACATTTGCAACGTGTTATTGACAGAAAAGTGTTTGCAGTTAAGGATCCGTAACCTTTTCTCTCGTCATTTAGAAACAAGAAATTACTGTCAGAAAAATTAAGCGATCAGCTATTTTGAGCACCAAATGCAGCCATTCTAAACATCAGGATCATGAAAGCAGTGATTCAGTTCCTAGTCATTTCTAGTAATTGAAACATACATTTCCTCTCTGTGTAATACAGTTCAATTCCTGAACCAACCATATCGCTTAAAAAGGTGTATGACAAATAAAAGGTATATGACACTTCGTGCTTTTTCCTCTTAAGGAGGAACTAGCAGTGTTCACTTGTTAAAGGAGAGAAAGACTGTACAGAGGATTTTAGCCCTTAACCAGCCCTGTGGGATTGGCCTGTGCCGGTGGTTCTCAGCGTGTGGCCCCCCCCCCCACTGGCAGCATCAGCATCACTTGGGAACATGTAATAAATGCAGGTTCTCAGCCCCACCCCAGACCTTCTGTATCAGATCACGGGGCTGAGCAATCTGAATTTAACAAGCCTTCCAGGTGATGCCCACTCAGGTTTGCCCTTTGTGTTCGTTCACTCCGTAAGCCTATCCAGCCATGCCCACAGTAAGCTGCCCATTTATGACTAGTAGGCCACTTTCCAGCAAGTTCAAGTACCCATGCACCCAAGGGTCAAGTTGAATATTTACCGAGAGTCAGTTATGTCTCTTCTAAAACATATTAACACCATTTGTATTGATGTATGGTCAGGCCATTCAAGATGGCTGTACTCTTGCTCGCTGTACATCCTCTGCTTGACCAGTCTCTGCTTCACTCATGACTATCCATTTCTCTTAATTATAAGGCTTAATCAGCTGCCTACCTGCTTGCCCCCTGCCCTACTCGCTGGTTTCCGTGGTAACTGATGAGTCAACCTGATGTCAATTCCCCATATAAATGGTAGCCTCCTTCTCTTGCGAGTACTGAAGATTGCAGCTGTGTCCTGCCTGCTGTCTGCTGTGCATGGCAGGATGTCAGTCCAGGACCTTTTGCTTCAGATGCGTAAGATCCCCTATCCGATAGCCGTTGATGTCTCTGTCACTGTCTGCGGGCTCTTTCTTTCTTTGGTCTAGAGGCTGGGCAACTACAAGGCTTGCAAGCCTGTGGGGTGCAGCCCAACAACTGGCTGTTACATTTAATTTTGAAATGCTTTTTGAAAAAATGTGCTCTATAAAGGAATAGACAAGACTGTAAAAAAAAAAAATCTTGGAAGCTTCTAGACTCACATGGTTTCATAAAATGTACAAATTTCACCCTCCAATTCAAGGAAACTAAACCTGCAGTTGTAGATAATGCATTACGAATGTGGTTTTTGTAAGAATCCTGACCATGCCTTGGTGTTACATCACAGTACATTCAGGTGAAAGTATATATAAATGTTTTAAGTTCAAACAAAATATTTAGGGTATATATGCACTGTTTTTTAAGACTCCCTGTCTAACTGACTATTTTTATTAACTAATAACCTTCCACACGATTCATCTATTGTATTTTTAAGAAATTTTCTAACACAATCTTTAGTATATTGACCCCAAAATGTTTAACATTTTAATTTTTTATTTATTTATTTTTTTTTGCGGTACATGGGCCTCTCACTGTTGTGGCCTCTCCCGTCGCGGAGCACAGGCTCCGGACGCATAGGCTCAGGGGCCATGGCTCACGGGCCCAGCCGCTCCGCGGCATGTGGGATCTTCCCAGACCGGGGCACGAACCCGCGTCCCCTGCATCGGCAGGCGGACTCTCAACCACTGCCCCACCAGGGAAGCCCTAACATTTTAAATTTAAAATGAGTTTTTCTCTCACATGCCATTCAAAATTGCATTTTTTTAAAACCACTTAAGGGGTTTACAGTTTTTAAAAAGTTGGAAGATGCTACTATTTATTTAACCAATGCCTGTTTGTTGGAGGTTTTGGTTATTTTCAGTTTATCAGTAAGTTATTGTAAACAGTTCTACAGTCATCACCAAAATGCCAGCTTATTAGTCTTAAATTTCACCTCATAAATTCTATAAAATGGACATTTCCATTTTGGATCTTGTGTCTAGCATTGCAGAGAAGTTGATGATGCAGAGAATTGCTATTTCCACAGGAATATGGTGACAATGAGCGATTGCCAGATTCGCCCAGAATACTTGGAACCATTTATTTAATTCTTCAGGGAGGGACTGTTTATCCCTTTGTCCTTCCAGAATTGTTGAAATCTGTGCAGCTTGAATGTGGGAAACCCACACCAGAAAAAAACAAGTAATTACCAGCTGCAGCCGAGGTGGAGAAATTCATCTGGACCTTCGTCCTCAGCCCAAGGTGAACAGCTGCTGGCCCGCCAGTCAGGTGCTAGAACTCGCTGTAATATGGAAGTTGTAGGTTAAATGTGGTCCAGTCATTGGCAATTTTGTGTCACTCAGTCTAGTAAAAGCCTGCTCTTTCATATGATCAAGGAGCATTTCAGGGCCTGCCTAGACAGCACTTCCCCAGGCCAGTGTGAGGACAGCCTCAGTGGGGGACTCAGGACCCTAACAGTGACCACACCCCCCAACTTCCCAACCACCAGGCGGCTTGAGCCCTCCCAGGGGTGGCGACTTCATGAAGTGTTTCTCCCCATCTCCCACATTGCTTCAACAAGATCAGTGAATATTCTTCCATTTGTTTTTCTCCTTCCTTTGGTCTTTTTAAAAATTTGTTTTATTGAAGTGTAGTTGATTTACAATGTTGTGTTAATTTCTGCTGTACAGCAAAGTGATTCAGTTATACATATATATGCATTGTTTTTTAGACTTTCCCATAATGGTTTATCACAGGATATTGAATATAGTTCCCTGTGCTATGCAGTAGGACCTTGTTGTTTATCCATGCTGTATATGATAGTTTGCATCTGCTAATCCCAAATCCTTCCCATGGTCTTAAATTGAAAGTTTTGGAATGATTTTAGTCACTACACTGTCACTCCAATTCCCAGTTTTTCTGAGATTACATGCATACACAAACATACACACACACACACACACACACACACACACACACACACACACACACACACACACACACACACACACACACACACACACACACACACACACACGGTCTCAAAATGGTTACGGTGTTTTTCTCCTCTGACCCATTGATGGGGTGAATATACAGCATCTTTGCCAATACTGAAAAACACTGTCACTCCCAGAATTAAACCCTCAACCAAGTCATTTTATCAGTTAGGATGCTTTCACGTAAAAATAATTAAGAGCTCAACTTGCACCAATATAAGCAATAAAGAAATAAAGAAATGTACTGATGTATATAATCAGAAATAAAAGGCAAGGCGAGCCCATGGTATGTGGATCCAGTGCTCAGCAGTCATCCTGGATCCAGGTTTTCCGGCTCTCATTCTTCTACCCACATCATTAGCTTCCTTCTAAGGCAGGTATTCCTCGTGGTCATGGGATGGTTTTAAGTAGCAGCTGGGGCTACATGCTCACTTACCTTCGGCAGAAGAGAGTCATTTCAGGAAGCGCTCCCATAAAAGCAAGGGGGAAGTTTCCTAAAGAACCCTGAAAGCATCCCTTTGCATTCCATATACCTAGATCATGTCCATGCCAATTCCTGAGCCAGCCGCTGTCAAGGGAACGGGAGTTACCTTTGGGACAATCAAATCCCCCCCCCCCTTGGAGTTGGGGACAGAATTGTTTTCTTGGAGGCAAGTTGGAAAGGGGTGGATACCTGAATAAAATTGGGTTCCATTCAGAAAAGAGGAGGGCAAGTGGGTGGGTGCTGTACAATGTAAGCCACAGTTGTGAGGTGTTATTATTTTAATATGATGCTGGACTCATTTTGCTAATATCATATGTTGAATTTTTCATACTGTTGTGTAGTTTTCTGTGTTATGGCTGTTTCACATAAGAAAGCTATTTTAAGATTCTCTACCAAAAACCTACCATCATGCAGCGCATCTTCCTCCCAAGCTGCTGTCTGACTGTCTCCTGCTATTCATCACTAAGGGATTTGAATAACTTGCTTTCATCTTGGCTGCATTTGAGAAAGCTACGTTAGCGAACTTTAGACCATCCTTTCAATTCACCAGTATCTAATTTATTCATGCTCTGGTCTTTGAGCAGTTTATTTTCAATACCAAGTCATTTTATTAGATATTTTTTTTTAAATTAAACTTTTATTTTTCAGTCGTAAGAAATAACATAGAGAGATCCATGTGCCCTTTACCTAGGGGTAACATCTTGCAAAACTGTAGTACAATATCACAGCTAGGATATTAATTAACGTCAATTCGATCAAGATCTGGGATATTTCCATCACCACAAGGACGCTTCATGGTGCCCTTTTAAAATTGTTTTAAAATTTTTAAATTGTGGGTTTAAAAACCACATAACATGAACCATCTTAACATTTTTAAGTGTACAGTTTGGTAATAAGTATGTTCATATTGTACAACTAACTTTTTTCTTAACTAAAGTATAGTTGATTTACCATACTATATTAGTTTCAGGTGTACAACACAGTGATTCAATATTTTTATAGATTGTGCTCCATTCAAAGTTATTACAAAATAATGGCTGTATTTCCCTGTGCTGTACACACACATATGTAAAATAGATGTGCTTGTTGCTTATCTGTTTTATACATAGTAGTTTGTATCTCTTAATCCCAGACCCCTATTTTGCCCCTCCCCCATTCCTTCTCCCCACTGGTAACCAAGAGTCTGTTCTCTATGTCTGTGAGTCTGTATAAACTATCTTTACTCTTGATTGTTTCTTCTTACTCCAGTCCTTGGTGAATAGTAAGCATCTACTCTGCCTGGCTCTGTCATAGATACAGTGGTAGGATAGGCATGTCACTAGTAATGTGTAAGACGGGAGACCTGATGACAGAAAACTTTAACCTTTGGGAGAGGGGATAACACGTGTACACATGAGAAATTTCAAAAATGGATAGTGTATTTCCCAAAAGACAAATCATAGAATAATTAGACAATTCTTCTGTCTCATTTCCACTTCTTTTTTTATCCCTTTGTGTGCCTATTAGTCTTCTCCAAATTCTACTTCCCTCTTTATATATCCTCCTTTGTTCTCTATTTTTTCCCCTAGATAGTTCAGAAACCAAGCTTTGTGAAATTGATTACCTCTGGTGAAATTGCAAAGTGATTATCTAATTAATCAGAGTACACTAAGAACTTTTTTCCCACCTGCTGTGAAATTCTCTTAATCACAAGGACTTTCCTTAAAGAGTTCATCCTTCTGTAGTTATTGATATTTGCTTTGATCTATGTCCAGCAGGTGGCACTAAAGGATAGTTAATAGAAAATATGCATCTCCACCATAGACTAAAAATCTGTTGGCGTATACAGCATTTTGAGTCCTACTTGACTGCATAATAATCAAAACTTTGGATGGTCTGTCCCTTGAATATTTTAGCTCCTGGGTCACTGTTACACTCTCCAACACTCCTCTTGTCTTAATTCTTGGTGATTTCAATATCCTCGTGGAAGATCATTCCCACATCCTTCACTTCTTGGTTCAGTTCCTTGACTTTCTTATATCCCTGATCTCTTCCCATTGGAGAGCTCAGAACATTTTGCTTTGGGCTTTTTCTCTCTTCTATCTATATACATACTGTTGACCTGAAACAAACAGACTGACATATTTCTCCTGCAAGGATGGGTTAATTTGGGATCAGCAGAGAATTGAAATTCGGGGTCTGCAACCATGGTGAGCCACATGCAAGTCCCTGCAGAGGAAGAGAGGAACACTTTAATAAAAGGAAAAGAAAGTTGGGAGGGCTGTAGTAAACAAAGAGTCCATAGCTTTTCACTGGTTGAGTCCTTGCCAGGAAAGGAGTCTTTCTTCTTCCTGCTGCGTTAAGCATGGCTCAGGGTGTGAGAGCTCCCCCTTCTGGTTTCCCAACTCTAATTGCAATTTCTGGTTATTAATTATTTTTACAATACTCATCTTTGGTGATCTCATCCTGTCTGATGGCTTTAAATACCATCTACGTGCACATGACCACCAAATTTATATCTTCAACCTGGACATCTTCCTTAAGTCCAGGCTCCACTTGGATGTCTCATCAGCACCTCAACATGTTCCAGATAGAGCTCTCTGCTTCTCTCAAAGCCTTTCCCATCTGCTCCCCCCCCCAAACAAACCCTGACATCATTTTTTACTTCTCTCTTTCTCTCACGTTTTCTGTCTAGTCCTTCAGCAGATCCTGTCAGCTCTTCTCTAAAAATATATCCAGAGTCTGGCCACTTCTCACCACCTATGCACTAAATCCTTGTCTAATCAGCAGCCACCTCTCAGCTAGATTGTTGTCACAGCCCTCTGATTCATCTCCCTGCTTCTGCCCTGTCTCCCTTCAGTCAGTTCCAGAGACGGCAGCCAGATTGCCTCTGTTAAAACATAGGAGAGATCCTATCGCTTTTCTACTCAACGATACAAAGACTTCTGACCTCACCCCAAGTAAAAGCCAAAATAATAGTGGTCTACAAAGCCGTGTAAGACCAGACCCCACCCCCCAACTCCCGCCACCCTGTTCTCTTGGATCTCATCTTCTAACACTCTCCCTCACTCACTCTGCTCCAATCACACTAGTCCCTCCATGTTCCTCAGGCGTGTCAGGCGTGACACCACCCAGAGCCTTTGTGCCTCTTGTTCCCTCTGCCTGGAAGTTTCCTCCCCCAGACAGCTGATTGGTCACTCTTCCACCTCTCCAGGTGGGACAGCCAGTGAGCTCTTCCCTGGATGAAAACCAGTCCTACAACTCCCATAATTCTCTAGCCTGCTCCCCGCTTTATTCTTCTGGGGTGGTTCACACACGCGCATGCACGCACAGGCATGCCCACACACGCACACACGCACACGTTTGGTTTTTTTTTTTAACCCATCTCTTCCCCAGCTAGAGCGTAGGATCCATGCGGGAAGAGACTCGTATCTGTTTTGTTACTGCTGTATCTTCAGGGCCAACAAGGGCGCCTGGCACATGATTGGCCCTCAATAAAAACTTGTTGAATGAGTGAATAAATAAATGATTACTTTACATTGAATTAGTGGTTGAATCCCAATATTTCTCAGCACACCAATGTCACCTAGCCCTCATGACGTAGAGTACTTTGCCCTTCTGAAGTACAAGCATGGGCAGATCTCCAAGCCCTTGGTCAAGGTTTTATTGAAAAGGAAGTTTGAAACTCAGAACAAAGGAAGTCACATGCTTTTGTAAATCATTTACTGACAAATAGTCTGCCAACAATCCTCTTTCCTTGATCCAGCTTTTATCTGAATGTATGACTCCTAATGGCATAAATTCTACAAGGCTGAACACAATGACATGTGTTGTAAAATACCAGCCAGTGAGAGAAAAGCATCCTCACCCTTAGAATCATCTATAAATTTAGGATTTTGTCAGTCTAGCCAATGTTTTAGAACCCTGAGAATGGATGACTGTAGTTTATTTTTGTGAACCATGATAAGTTTCCCCTGTAGCCACTTATGTGTCTTTAAGCCCTAAGATACTTGCATTAATCTGAATAAAAAGGAAGGACTTTGGGTCTCTATCCTCCAAATTACATGTCCTATATTTCAAATGTGATGGGTGTTATTAAGCCATTTCTCTTTTTTGTCAGGTGAAGTAATTTTATTTGCAGTTTATTTGCTCAGAAGAGAGAGACCACACCCAAACTCTTTTGTACCAAATTTTAAATGCTAAGACCTTTTTTGGAGGGTAGGGTAAGGAATGGAGAATGTAGCATTAATTCCTGTGTAGAAAGGATAGTGTTCTAAGGATATTCTTTATGAAATCTGTATGTTTTCCACACTTTCCAGCCTTAAACAGTTTCCACATCTAGCTGACTGATAGCTTAACCCCCATTAAACAGTGATTCTGTTTTTTTACTTTAAGTACTTTTATGCTTTAAGGAAAAAGCCAACCAACTCTTTGCCTATAGTGCCCTTGACTATCCAGTCTTCCATGCAACAAGTGTTAATCTAGCATGTCTTTTGTGCTAGGTCTTAGGGATATAGAGAATAAGCAATAAAGAGAATAAAATTTAGCTTTATTGAAGAGGCTCACGAAGCATTAGCAAGGTATGCAAACAGATAATCGAGATATTCAAACAGAATCAAAATGCAAGGCACTGTATTCCACATCAGAGCACAGAGGAGCAGAGAGAGGAATGATAATTCTGAAGGATCCTGTGATGGTTTCATGGAGAAAGTGACATTTAAGCAGAATCTTGACTGATGAGTGGGAGTTGACCCAATATAGAAAGAGGAGAATCTCTCCAGGGAGAGACTTGTATCTGCAAAGACTGCGAGTATGAAGGAACACGGCATTGTGGTAGCACAGGGAAGTGTTCGGTGTACCTGAGCCAGAGATGTGGACAGGAGGGAGAGGTGGAGAGGTCACTGGGAAAGCTGAAGTGTCTGTGGACGCTGCTTAGTGGTTGGGCTTTCTGCTGTAAACATGCAAGGCTTTTAGGCAAAGGACAAACCCATCAGTCTGTTTTAGGACGCTCATTCCAGTGCAGCGCTCCTCGAAGTGTGGCCGTGGACCAGCAGCAGTGGCCTCTCCTCGGAACTTGGTGGAACTGCAAATTCTCAGCTCCAATCCCAGACTTCAGAATCAGAAATTCTGGTCATAGGGCTTGGGAATCTGTGTTGTATCAAGGTGCCCAGCTGATTCCGATGCACACTTAAGTTTTAAGAACCACTGTTCTGGTAACAACAGGGAAGATGCAGTGGGGTAAATACAGATTGAAGCTCGATAGGCTGTTCCACATAGCTCAGTCCTGAAAAAAAGCCAGAGGCATGAGTGTGGGCAGGACAGGATGCATTAGAGAGAACTCTCTGAAACCTTACACTTGGCAAGAGATAAGCAAAGGATATCTGGAGCATCAGTTGCCAAATCTCACCAACATTTTCTGGGTGGCTTTTAAAAACTTTATCTTCTGGGTCCCACTCTTTTATCTCTTTTTAAATTTTATTATCTTTGGCTGTGTTGGGTCTTCATTGCTGCGCGTGGGCTTTCTCTAGTTGTGGTGAGAGGGGCCTACTCTTCGTTGCAATGTGCGGGCTTCTCATTGCGGCGGCTTCTCTTGTTGCGGAGCATGGGCTCTAGGTGCGTGGGCTTCAGTAGTTGCAGCATGCGAGCTCAGCAGTTGTGGCGTGTGGGCTCAGTAGTTGTGATGCACGGGCTCTAGAATGCAGGCTCGGTAGTTGTGGCTCATTGGCTTAGTTGCTCTACGGCATGTGGGATCTTCCCGGCCCAGGGATCAAACCCCTGTCACCTGCACTGACAGGCAGATTCTTAACCACTGAGCCACCAGGGAAGTCCTGGGTCCCACTCTTGACTCACGAAACAGAATTGGCATCCTATTTGGGGATCCTCTTCTGCTGTTCCTATGTCTTCTTTGCATTTTGTGGTGTTTGTTCGTGGAATCTTCCTTCTTGCTAAAGTTGTTCAACTACTTGCACTTTGGGGGAGTTTCTATAAGTACCACCTGCTTTCTTTAGGGAGGAAGATGGCCTTACAGCATCAGAGCTGAGAAGCGCTGTCACCATGAAGAGACCCAGGAATCTCAATTCCTGCCACTCATGAAGTCCCCTGGACAATTTATTTTAAAATGCTGCCGCTCAGGCTCAATTTCAAGCTTAAATAAATTAGAGTTCCTGGGAGTGATGTATTTCTAAAATGCTCCCTAGGTGATTCTAATGTGCAGCCAGCAATAAGAACTATAATGTAGTCCAACAGCTTCATTTCAGGAAAAAAGAGGAAAAGAAAGATCCTAGGGTCAAAGAGGAGCAGACCCTGTAACCTGGATCAGATAAGGTATAATCAAGTGTATTAAAATGCTTAAAAGGTGAAGGAGGTTGAGTACCATAAAATATCTTTATGATTGGTAATGAGGATGATAACTGTTGGACTTCCAGACACAGATGGCAGAACAAAGCCAACTCATGGGCTCTCTTCTCTCCCCAAGAGTTGAAGCAACAAAAAAAATATTGAAAACACACAAAAGCCAAGGAAACAATAAAAACTTACCAGCCTCAATTAAATAAGAAAAAAGGCAAAACTTCACATCATACACTTTGAAAAAGAGGCATCAACAGAAGAACCAAGTGATCCTGGAGCAGTACAGTCTGTTGTGGCTTCTGCTTTTTCCTCCCCAGAAGCACTATATCAAGCCAACAAAATCTTGAATCTTCTCACTAACACCTTCCTATTTGCAGAGAAGAGGACCAAGGGCATGGATTGGCATCCCGGGGAGAAACTGTAGAAAAGTCTTCAAGATTAGAAGCCCTTTCCTCTCCCTTGGGGCCCTTGAAAGATGCCAGAAAGACTACAAGGTCTTCCCATCCTCCAAGACATTGGGTTGAGTTGGAGTGATGAGCCAAACCTCACAGAAGTTGGGTGTATCCCTTGCTGGGTTGACTGAGCTCTGTTACACTTGACAGAATCTCCAAGCACTTTCAGAGCTCATGTCTCCTAGGCTCAGACTTCAGCCCCAGCTTGGCTCCACCCCCACAGTCCTCCTACCAGCAGGTACAGAAAAGTGGTCTAAGGGCAATACCTTTCCTTCAAACTGGAAAGGCACAATAACCTGGCCTCAAAATAAGGTGGGGAACACATCAAGTAGAATCCATTCCACCAAATGAGAGCAATTAGACAACTGAGCAGAGCTATTTAAAGCATGAATAACTTCTGTCTGCTCTACAGGTGTTCTGTGGCTGAAAACAAAACTAAACTAAAAGAAAATTAAAAGTGAAAAAAAGAGCATGCAACAAATGGGCAAAGAACCCAGTCTGGAAGAAAACATAAACCAAGAAGTAAAAGTAGATTTCCCATGAGTACATCATGCTACAGAAGACTTTATTTTTAAAATACTTTTTTTTTAATTGAAGAAGATTCTAATACTCTTCAAGGAATTGGTTTTAGAAAAGTGGTGAGGTAGAAATTGGATCCCAAAGAGTAAAGGACTAAGTACAGGGTAAGTAGACCTTTATTATAATAATGAGGAAAAAAAGGAAAAAGAGAAGTTTGAGGGTTTATGTGAGAAAAGACAGGGAATTATGATTATGTTTGTATGTTTATTTTTAGATGGAACCGCTGAGCATATTTGTAGGTTAAAGGAAACAAACAATAAAAAAATAGAGGCCTATCAGTCTTAAAAGAGAAGAAAATTCTGACACACGATGAAACATGGATGTATTTACCTTGAGGACATTTTATCTAAGTGAAATAAGGCAGCCACAAAAAGATAAATACTGTATGATTCCACTTAGACGAGGTAACCAAAGTAGTCAAACTCATAGAATAGGAAAGGAGAATGGTGATTGCCAGGGGCTGAGGGGAGGGGAAATGAAGAGTGCTTGTTCAATGGGTATAGAATTTCAGATTTGCAGGATGATAAAATTCTAGAGATCAACAATGGGAATATACTTAACACTGCTGTAGACTTAAAAATAATTATGATGGGAAAGTTTATGTTTCTTTTGCCACAATGATAGATAGATAGATAGATAGATAGAGAGTCTTAAGGTCCAAATAACCCCCATTTATCACCTCACTCGTAGGGTTGCTGCTTATCTGGTTAGAAGGATTTCCATCCTCTCTGCTGGAAAGGAATCATGATTTAACAAAGAGGAGATAAAAAGTCAAAAGATGAACAAAGACTGAGATTTAGTGACGTCATTTGAGCCCCTGGGTCATGTAATACCTGAAACAGTAACCCTTTGGCATTTTCAGTTAGGAGAGACAATCAAACTCCTTTTTTTTTTCCTTCAAGAAAAAAAAAAAAAAGATGAAACTAACACAGCACTGTAAATCAACTATATTCCAATAAAAATTTTTTTAAAAAAACAGGGAAAAAGGCATACTATAGGATCCAGCCTGACTCTTATTTTATCCTTCAGACCACAATGTTGTAAATCCTTTCTTAAATAATAGGTTAATAATAGAGTACACGTGCTCTACCACAACTGAATCTGCATTTAGCTCAGTGTGTTCACTAATTGCTGTGGACTGGCTGTGGCGCATTTTGCTGCACAATCTAAAAGTGCTGACTGGTTTCATTAGTAGAAAAGATGAACTGTGGCCTATGTGTCAGGCAACTGCTTTGCTTCCTTGTACGTAACTGATTCTGCTCCAAAGTGCCAAAATCCATATAAGTTCTGAAAACCTCACATGGATTTGCGAGATGATTCTCATTCATTTTGGAGTGGTTCCCCTTCTTGTTCATCCTCTTTCCGACTTGGTTATTTTTGTCACTGCCCGAGTTGGAGACCCCAGTCTGCTGGTAATGCACCGTGCCTCTAAACTGCTTTTCAAGGTGGTTGGCCAGTCCCTTTAAGAACACCCAGAAACCTCACCCTGAAGGGGAGGGGCCCCAGGAATAGTTCATCTAAAAGGTGAACGGAATGGGTTCCTTGTTCCTCCTCTCTCCAGTACAAAAAGAACATTTCCATGGGATTTGATTAGCTCCCCTTTTATTGATCTCTGCCTCATCTAAGAAAGTGCAAGAGAGAGAGTTTTAAAAGACTCTGTACCCATAGGAAGCTCTCATGAAAAGAACCAACAGCTATTTCAAATGATAGTTTAGATCAAAGACCTGAAGCCAAAATTGTGCCACCATAGGCCAATCAATAGAGACAGCAAATGTTTGGTGTGTCAGAATAGCAGTCCTTCCTGGAGAAGAATTTTTTGGAATTAAAGGTGTCCCAGGTGGGCTTCCCTGGTGGCACAGTGGTTGAGAGTCCACCTGCCGATGCAGGGGACACGGGTTCGTGCCCCAGTCCGGGAAGATCCCACATGCCGCGGAGCGGCTGGGCCCGTGAGCCATGGCCGCTGAGCCTGTGCATCCGGAGCCTGTGCTCCACAACGGGAGAGGCTGCAACAGTGAGAGGCCCGCGTACCGCAAACAAACAAACAAACAAAAAACCCACAAAGATGTCCCAGGTGACTTTTTTAAAAAAACCCATTGAAATCATAGTTTACAAACAGCCTTATATCATGATTTACTTAGCAGTGTAGAGCATAAAGATTTTGATGAGAAACATTTTTATTTCTATCAATGTTTATAATGGCTGCATAATATTCCTCCCTGCGGGTATAAAATTTATCTTTTTTAAACTTTCTTTTGTTGTTTAATACTTTGGATATTTCTGATCTTGCACTGTTGGGGCTAACCATGATGAACATTTTTGTCCATCTAGAGTTTCCCATATTATGAACTGTTTCCTTAGATTCTCAGGGGAATTATGTGGTCAAGCGGTAAACATGTTTATCAGCCTTGATCTGTGCTGCTCAATTGTTTTCCAAAATGCATTTAGTCAGTTGAAGATTAGTTTCACTCTCTCCCTGTTAACACTGAATATCATTAAAATAATTTTCATTGTAACTAAGGGGGAAGAAATGTCCATTTGTACCCATATAATTACTACTGAAATTAAACACTTTCCATATATTGATTAATTTATTTCCCTTTTATGAATTGTTTTTGTGATAGTTTGTAAACCAATGACAGGTTGATTTCTGGAACTTTCTAATGTCCTCAAACTCCTTCTTTCGCTCATTTCAACTACCTGTGACTGGCAAGCCAGAAAAATGCCCGTAATGCTCTATTTTCACACTAGGTAACTCGGTGGGTAACACTAGGTAACCAGTTAATTGCCATGTGGTTCCAGGCAAATCCCCATCCGCCTCTGCGTTACCCTCTTCCTTCTTGCAGCCCTCTGCTCCCTCAGAGGAGTGAGAATGCCGTTTCTGAACTTGGGAGAATTTATTCCTGAAAGCACTGGTTGCCAACATTGACGGCACATTAGAATCATCTGGGGAGCATTTAAAATTCCCAGCTCTCAGCACATTCTACACACCAATTAAATCAGAGTCTCTGGGGGTGGGACCTGACATCACTGTTTTTGGAAAGCTCCCCTGAGGATTCCAAAGTACAGCCGAGGTTGGGAACCACTGTTGTGAATCTGCAGCCACAGGAGCACTGCGCCAGGCGCTCAGGCTGCAAAGGCCCACATGCAGTGAGCCCTGCTCTCAGGGAGCTCGCAGCTGGGCGGTTTGGGGGCAAAGCACGTTCTGAATGTTTTCATAAGGGAGTGATTTTATATATATGTATATGTATGTATATATACACACACACACGTGTATACATGTGTTTGCACATACACACGTATATATACCCATGTGTGCCACTTAACTAACTATAACCTATGATTTGATCAACCAGTGGCATCATTTCAAAAGGCTGACCTTAAAGCACGATCAGATTCCGACTTGCCTAAGAAATGGTTGGTTACGTTCACTGCGCTACATTTACTGAGGTAAAAAATATATATGTACATATTAGAAAAATCATTTACAAACTAGAGATTAAAGAGGGTTTTCACGTTATTTCTCTTAACAAGAAATTTCAACTCACTACACTCTCGCCCCCTGAGGTTTCTGCAGCAGTACTTCTCTCCACTAGGTGGTACTCTGGACAAATTCATAAGCTGTTGCCTTTGCCACCGTTGGGGGTCCCGTTAGAGAAATTCAATCTTTCTGTGGCAGAAATGGCTATTCATTCATGGTCTGGATCTGCAGCAATCAGAAATGGTTTTCTTACCTTTTTCTAATTGGGAAATGAAGTTAGGCCTGCTTGAACAGTATTTATAACGATCAATCCAAATATTGTCTTTAGAAGTTTTAAAATCTACCTTATTATGTTATTGAATTCTACTGCATCTCCACCTAATTATCAAGATAATTATAGACTTTAAAAATGGCTTCACAGGCTTCATCTTACAGACACTCAGTCCCTTCTTTTTCTGTTAAAGCCAATAATGAAATACAGCCCCCATCATCTATATATAAAGATCCAAACACACATTAGACCTCAGAGAATTGAATTTATTTTTATGTGTTAAAGCATCTGAATGTTATTTGAGACAGGATTAAAAGAAAAGCATTCCTGACTCTTCTCAACAGAAATAGGACTGTCCTTGGCCCTGGGCCTGGGTGGTTGAGCCCTTGGCTAGACTAATATACAGTATTCAGCAGAAGCCAGGTCAGGGTGGAGTTGCCGCTCGTGGTGCTTGTGAAAATTCTCAGGAAGCTCGACCAGAATTTCCAAAGGCAGCTGGTCACTGCCATTCCTTCAGCTACTCTGGAAAGGGCAGGATTCTTGACCGTCCAGGAAGCCCAAATGCCACAGTGTATCCTGCGTTCATCCACATCTAAGTGCAGGTCCTGCCCCATAGATTCCTTCTGCCATTTTTGTTGATATGGATAGACCATTGGAATGAGCCTGGGTGCTTCTTCATAAAACTAAGTTTGATATCAAGAGCCAGAGAAGGACAGAGACATGTTTGCTTCCTTCTCGCACTAGGTTTCCTCAGTGTGAGGAAACCTCAGAAAACGGGATATTGACAGCAGGGAAAACGACAGTAGTATTTCATCCTTCCACTGGTATGGCCTAGAGTTCGGCTGGTCTCTGAGCCTGCCTCGGCAAACATGATGCACTTGACGTTCGTAGCAGCTTCTTGGATGAGGATATTGGTGCCTGAGTGTTTACATTGCTCTTTCTGACTGCTAGTTAATTCTCTTTCCCGTCATTCCCAGGGCCCAAGTCAGCTGTGGATAGGGTTAGCCGGCCTCTCACACCACAAAGCAGAGCCCCACCATCTGTGCTGGTGCTTTCACACGAACGCTGCTTCCTCCTTCTAAGAAATGTTCTCCAAGAACATGGGGTACTTGGAATGAACACAAAAGTAAACATGGAAGGTGAGAGGATGCAGGACTGGAACACCTAAGTCATAGCTTTTAAAAGAGCAATCTTCTGCTCAAGGCTGACTTCTCACCTCAGTGGGGAGCTGGTCACACAGGACAGGCAGACCGTCCACGTCGAATGGGTGCTTGTCCTACGTGAGGCCAGCCAACCAGCCATGACCCGCAGTTCATGTGAAAACAGCAGAGAGGGAAGGGACAGTGTGAGTTAAGCGGTGCCGCTGGAAGCCAGGCTAACGTGGTATTGGTCAGGCTCATCCTCAACATGCCCCTGGTTGCTGGGGGGAGCGGAGGGGACGGAGAGAGGCTCGGATGACCCAGCAAAGGGAAGGAGGTCAGAGTATTGTTGCGACCAAATACAGCTCTCACCAAATCATCGTGTGCCAAGCACTTTACATCAACCATCTCCTTTAATACCCCAAACAACCCTGGGTGATAGTATTGTGTTGGCCAAAGGTTCATTTGTTTTCTTCCATAAGATGGCTCTAGTAGCTCTTAGTTGTCTTTAACTTAATTCAAAACCATTTTGTTAGATTGTGTGTGACGGCTGTCATATCAGCGTGCATTTAAAAAAAGACATCAAAATTGGTGAATTTTTGTGTAGCCATGTCAATACTGAAGATGGAAGAAAAAAAGCAACATTTTCAGCATATTATGCTTTATTATTTCAAGAAAGGTAAAAACTCAACCAAAGTGCAAACAGAGATTTGTGCTCTCTTTTTGGAGAAGTGTATGGAGAAGGTGCTGTAACTGATTGAACATGTCAAAAGTGGTTTGTGAAGTTTCATGCTAGAGATTTCTCACTGGACGATGCTCCATGGTCGGGTAGACCAGTTGAAGTTGATAGCCATCAGATCGAGACATTAATTGAGAACAATCAACGTTATACCACGAGGGAGATAGCCAACATACTCAGAATATCCAGATCAAGCATTGAAAATCATTTGCACCAGCTTGGTTATGTTAATAGCTTTGATGTTTGGGTTCCACATAAGTTAAGCGAAAAAAACCCTGTTGACCATATTTCCTCATGCAATTCTCTACTTAATGAAAACGTTCCATTTTTAAAACAAATTGTGCTTGGAGATGAGAAGTGGATACTGTACAACAAGGTGGAATGGAAGAGATCGTGGGACAAGCGAAATGAAACACCACCAGCCACACCAAAGGCCGGTCTTCATCCAGAGAAGGTGATGTTGTGTATATGGTGGGATTGGAAGGGAGTCCTCTATTACGAGCTCCTTCTGGAAAACCAAACGATTAATTCCAATAAGTACTGTTCCCAATTAGACCAATTGAAAGAAGCACTTGAAGAAAAGCGTTGAGAATTAGTCAACAGAAAATGCATAATCTTCCATCAGGATAACGCAAGACCGCGTGTTTCTTTGATGACCAGGCAAAAACTGCTATGGCTTGGCTGGGAAGTTCTGATTCATGCATCGTATTCACCAGACATTGTTCCTTCAGATTTCCATTTATTTCAGTCTTTACAAAATTCTCTTAATGGAAAAGATTTCAATTTCCTGGAAGACTGTACAAGGCACCTGGAACAGTTCTTTGCTCAAAAAGATAAAAAGTTTTGGGAAGATGGAATTATGAAGTTGCCTGAAAAATGGCAGAAGGTAGTGGAACAAAAGGGTGAATACGTTGTTCAATAAAGTTCTTGGTGAAAATGAAAAATGTGTCTTTTAGTTTTACTTAAAAACCGAGGGCACTTTTTGGACAGCCCAATATCGTCCCGGTTTTACAAATGAGAACATAAAAACTTTAAAATGTTGAGTATGCTATAGTCAGTGCCACACAGGATGTGGCCGGGTCTCAACCTGAATCCAGGCCAGTCTGCCTCCAAGTCTCACCCTTTGTGAGAGCAAGGTTTTCTGCTTGGTCTTCCAGACTTTGTCCACATCCTTCAAAGGGGGCAAATAAATATCTCCAGTGAAGTACTAGCTACCCCTAGGACCCGGGAATGGGGAGTAGGCGGGATAAAGGAAGAATGCTGCTCTGTGAAGTGATGATTGAATGCAACAAGGCTGAACCTAATGGTGGAACCCGGGCTGCTTTTCTGCTGCAATCGATACTTGGCTTTTTAAAGGATGGTGACACATACTACCAGTGCTCATTCCTATTTTAAAATATGGGCACATAGCCCAGAGCTGCTTTTATCAGCTTTTCCCCCAAAACCTCAGCTTTAATTCCTCAACAAATGAAATGTATATTTAAAACAGTTTTTTCTCGCTAGAAACAGTGCTGTAGTGCTTATTAAATCTATCGATTATTCACAACACTATATATTTTTTACACAATAGCATTTAATACAGGATTTTAAACAGAATGTCCGACCCATTTTAATAAATGGCAGACTTTTTTGCCGAGATGAATCGATGTTTCCACTCATTCCAGAAAGGTTCTGTTGAAGGAAACAAACACCATATTCAACGCATTCATTTTTCAAAAAGTGACGACATGTACACAGCAAAATCATCAAGATTTGCATCACACAAAAGAGAGGATTTAGGCTCAAGCACTCAGTATAGTTTGATAAGCTGTCCAAAGGAAACAACTTTTCCAGATATCTGAGGGCTCTTGCATCCAGGAGTGACGTGCTTGCCCAAGTTGAACCAATCAGTGCCCTTCCCTGGCATTTTATTTAACCTTGGGACCAAGAAGAAAGTGGGTTGGTCCTGTTCTAGTTGTGGGAGTAGCGAGATGTAAAATGTGGACCAGTGTGTAGTGATAATGAAGTCGCCAGGTAGAGAAAAGCATAGACAAAGCGCAGATCCTTGTGATATTTCGGTCTCTCATCATAGTTTCTCAAGCAGGGCTGCATCTTCATCCTCGCCCCTCTGGCTCTTTGGGTGTCAGTTTCCTTTGATGATATAAGAAATTCCCATATCCCATCAAATCTCTCTTTGTACATAAGCTCATTTGAGTTGATCTTTTATCACATTCAAAGAAAAAAACAACTCTTGACTAACATGCCATCAAACTGAAACTATATGAACTATTTGTCTCAAGAAATTTCAGGACTATGTCAGAATTTTAACTTCTTGATATAAGGAAGCCAGCTTCTTTGATAGAGTTGCCAAATGGTCCCTACCTTAAAAGGACTCGGTAAGAGCTGAGCAAGATGAGAGCAGGCACAGGGTAGTCCTGTTGTGCATCAGACATTTACATAAAAGGAAAGCATTCAGCACATCTGCATAAGAGCACACAGACTGGCTGGTGGAAAATGCTAATAGGAATCCAGCACTCCACCCCGGGCTTGTGCTCTGTCCCAAAAGAAGCTGAGCTGAAGAATCCGTGAAACACAAGCCTTTGAATGTAGAGACGAAATTTTCAAAATGGTGCTCTATAGGGAGGTTGAGGGGATCCAATCACATTCAAGTCTTGCCAATAATTAACAATTACACTTAGGCAACTGGAGAATGCCATTTATATGAGTGAATGCCACTAGTCATTTATTTCCTGGGCAGAAACCTCAAACACCAGCCTATCATGTTCAGAACACTATGGCCCTATCCCTGTGAAGCCTACCCAGGCGCCTTAGAATCAGGTCCTCTGTAGGGAGGAGTAAGCAGGCAGAGGAGAAAGGCAGGAGAGAAGGTTCTCCAGATACACAGGAGGTCTAAGGCATGGAAGAGAGCTCGACCCTCCAGGTGGGCATCTGCAGGTACCATCTCCTGCTCCCTTGGGCCTGATTTTCCAAAAGGAGAAGCCATGTCTCACCTGGCAAAGAGACGAGGAAAAAGGACCAGTCCTAGAGTACGCACTTAAATTTTGCAGCTTGTACATGTCCTACCCAGCACCACCTATGAGGCCCCCTCCCCTCTCTCCCACTCTTGCAATGCCTATATAGTGGTTGAAGAGTGTCCCACCCCAAATTCATGTCCAGCCAGAACGTCAGAATGTGACCTCATTTGGAAACAGGATCTTTGCAGATGTAATTAGTTGAAAAGCTTGAGATGAAATCATCCAGGATTTAGGGGGGGGCCCTAAATCCAATGACTACTGTTCTTATAAGAACAGAGGACAACAGGGAGATACAGATAGAGAAGAGGCTGTGTAAAGAGGCAGGCAGAGAGGCAGAGATGAAGTGATGCTGCCACAAGCCAAGGAATGCTAAGAGCTGTCGGAAACTAGGAAGAGGTAAGGAAGGAGTCTTGCCTAGGGCCTTCAGAGGGAGCATGGCTCTGCTGCTACCTTGATTTTGGACTTCTAGCCTCCAGAACTGTCAAAGAATAAATGTCTGTTATTTTAAGACACCAAATTTGTGGCAGTTTGTCACAGCAGCCACAGGACACTCATACAGTCTCAAAGCCCTTTGGCATCCCTCCCCATGCCACACAGACCTCCCTTCTACACACCATCTTCCCACCCCCTACTACGTCTCATCTCTACCTTCCACTTTCCCATCCCACTATCAAAGGCCCCACGTCTTTTTTTTTCTCATGTATCTGTTAATCCCAAATTCCTAATTTATCCCTACCCACTCCCCTTCCCCCTTTGGTAACCATAAATTTGTTTTCTATGTCTGTGAGTCTGTTTCTGTTTTGTAAATCAGTTCATTTGTATCATTTTTTTTAGATTCCATATAGAAGCGATATCCTTTGATATTTGTCTTTGTCTGACTTAGTCTCTAGGTCCACCCATGTTGCTGCAAATAACATTATTTCATTCTTTTTTTAATAGCTGAGTAGTATTCCACTGTGTGTATATACCACATCTTCTTTTTCCATGCATCTGTGGATGGACACTTAGGTTGCTTCCATGTCTTGGCTATTGTAAATAGTGCTGCTGTGAACATTGGGGTGCATGTATTTTTTTGAATTAGAGTTTTCATCTTTTCTGGATATGTGCCCAGGAGTGGGATTCCTGGATCATATGGTAACTCTATTTTTAGTTTTTTAAGGAACCTCCATACTGTTCTCCATAGTGGCTGCACCAATTTACATTCCCACCAACAGTGTAGAAGGGTTCCCTTTTCTCCACACCCTCTCCAGCATTTATTATTACAGACTTTTTGAGGATGGCCATCCTGACTGGTTTGAGGTGATACCTCATTGTAATTTTGATTTGCATTTCATTAATAATTAGCGACGTTGAGCATCTTTTCATGTGCCTGTATGTCTTCTTTGGAGAAAAGCCCCCGCTTCTGAAATGTGGCTCATGTCAGTTAAAGATTCAAAGAAAATCTATTTGGTTGAATCAGTTCTCATCAGAATAGATAATGCCATCATTTGCTCAAAACATTTCCATTTTTAGAGAGGATTCTTAGAAATCTTTAATTGGTAGAATTTACTATTTGGGGGGAATGAATATTTAAGAATTAGAAACACTTCTCTTTTAAAGAAGAAGACATGTTCACCCCTGGGATTCTCTTGGTTCGGAACTCAGGTGGTATTTTTTTTTTTTTTTTTTTTTTTGCGGTACGCGGGCCTCTCACTGTTGTGGCCTCTCCCGTTGCGGAGCACAGGCTCCAGACGCGCAGGCTCAGCGGCCATGGCTCACGGGCCCAGCCGCTCTGCAGCATGTGGGATCTTCCTAGACCGGGGCACGAATCCGTGTCCCCTGCATCGGCAGGTGGACTTTCAACCACTGCGCCATCAGGGAAGCCCTCAGGTGGTATCTTGAACAAGAACTGGGAAGTCAAGCAGCCAGCTTCAAACCCAGATCTGTCTTTATCTGCTCTGCCTCATTTGTTCTCCTGGGAGTTGAACTGTAGCTCTCCCGAGAGCTTGGCCCCAGGCTTCTCCTCCCTTAGCTGTCTCCTATCAGCTGGGGAAGCCACAGCTGCACTCATGCCCACCTAAGGGTAGGGGTTAATTTTGGAAGTGGGGTGAGCTCTGGGGACTGGAGAGTTAGCTGACGTCTCCCACATCATCTACCCACGGCCCTGCCTGCCTGGCTCGGCCTCTCTGGTGCGTAACTCGCATGCGCGGTTGTGGAGCCTACGTTTCCCAGTTCACACTGACGCAGAGGGAAAACGAGGCCTGCTGACAATAATGCAAAATATTTCTCTGGCTCTGCAGTCCCCTCCTCCCCAGGGCTTCCTGCTCCCCTCTCCCACCTTGAACCTCCATCCAGGTGGAATGAGAAGTGAGGGGATTGTACCACCAGCCCCACCAGCCAGGCGTGTCCTCTGGTCAACACCCTCCAAAGCCCCGCTCCGTGGCTGCTTCTGAAAGGGAGGCTCTCCTCCCAGGCATTAAGCAGAGGCCGTTACGTGGATGGTTATTTGGGGTTATTATTATACCTTTATTTCTTGAGGACTTGGACATAAGCTGTATGTCTGTGCCCTTTTTCCCCCTTTACTCCTTCCCGTTGGTTGAAAAATACACTTGGTGGCTGAACTGGAACAGCCAACATAGACCAGAAGGTGACCTTGGAAAATGAGGTCATGGATTGCTGATCGTTAAGCCGGAAGGACCCTGAGTTCCCGAGGCTGTAGGGCACTATACAGCATCATGGACGGATGGCTTCCAGATTCTTACATGAAAGAGAAATACATTTCTATCTCCTTCGAACCACTGCTATTTGGGGGTTTGTACCTCGTAACTGAGCCAAATCCTACTCACACCCTTTAGCTTTATTTGTACTTAATGTTCTCAGTTAAGGGTGCTTAGTTGCAAGTGACAGAATAGCTAGAATTTGAGCAAGCAGCCACTGAATTGTCCCCTGTTACAAGAAGCCTTGAGGGAGGGAGCTTCAGAGTTTGCTCGGTGGTTCAAGAACACCAGGATTTTAGGGCAGCAGCTTGTGGCCTGCTACACCTGGTCACAGGCTGGCTGCAGCAGCTCATTTTCACATGATAGCACCCAGAGCAGGAAGGAACTCTCTCCTTTATTAGGTAGAAAATCTTTCCCATAAACCCACATGCGGATATTCCCTTATCCCTCTCTGCTCACCCCTAGTCCTGCCACTACCAAGGGCACATGGGATTGTTCCATGGGTTGGGGGACATTGCCATTCAAACAAAATCACTCTTCCTTTAGAAACGAAGAATGGAGAATGGCTATTGGGGAGGCCACCAATGATGTCTCCCCTACTAATTAAAAAGTGCACATTGAGGGATAAAGATGTTTTGGTCCTCGGTTTGATTCCTTTCTACAGTCGTGTTGACATCATTCTGAAATGCCAAAACAAATTCCATTCACTTGGGGCTTTGCGATTTTAGAACAGACTATCCCATGACTTAAGGCTAAAGAACTGTGCATGAACAATATTTAACTAACCTTACAATTAGAAAAGATTATGATTTAATCCTTTATGCTTTCAGCCCAAATCAACCTCAGCAAGAAATGAGAGCTATTTATTTTAAGAAATACCATGGAGAACAGTATGGAGGTTCCTCAAAAACCTAAAAATAGAACTACCATACGACCCAGCAATCCCACTACTGGGCATATACCCTGAGAAACCCATAATTCAAAAAGAGTCATGTACCACAATGTTCATTGTAGCTCTATTTACAATAGGCAGGACATGGAAGCAACCTAAGTGTCCACTGACAGATGAATGGATAAAGAAGATGGGGCACATATATATAATGGAATATTACTCAGCTGTAAAAATAAATGAAATTGAGTTATTTGTAGTGAGGCGGATGGACCTAGAGACTGTCATACAGAGTGAAGGAAGTCAGAAAGAAAAAAATACCATATGCTGAGACATATATACGGAATCTAAAAAAAAAAAAAAAGGTTCTGAAGAACATAGGGGCAGGACAGGAATAAAGATGCAGATGTAGAGAATAGACTTGAGGACCTGGGGAGGGGGAAGGGTAAGCTGAGATGAAGTGAGAGAGTGGCATGGACATATATACACTACCAGATGTAAAATAGATAGCTAGTGGGAAGCAGCCACATAGCACAGGGAGATCAGCTCTGTGCTTTGTGATCACCTAGAGGGGTGGGATAGGGAGGGTGGGAGGGAGATGCAAGAGGGAGGAGATATGGGAATATATATATATGTATAGCTGATTCACTTCCTTATACAGCAGAAACTAACACACCATTGTAAAGCAATTATACTCCAATAAAGATGTTAAAAAAAAAAAAAGAAAGAAATACCAACCTCAGGGGCTCCTGAGCCATTCCCTCTCTTTCTGAATTGTTGGTTGTCCTCTGGAATATGGCTGGTGTCTGCCCTTTCTCCAGGGAGCTCTCCTCCCTCTCCCTCCCTCCCCTCCCCCTCCCCCTTCTCCCTTGCCCTCCTTGTGCTTCTTCCCCCTCCTTCCAGACTTGCCCTGGGCCTTCTCTCTTTTTTTTGGGGGGGGGGGTGCTTCTCTTTTGTTATTGTTCTTTTTCTCTTTATTTCTTTTGTCTTTCTTGCTCCTCCCTGCCTTTCAACTGCTCTCAATATTGAAGTCTTCCCAGTAGAATCTGTTGTTTCCTTAGATTTGTTTCATGTTCATTATCCTTACGTTAAAAAGCAGGTGAGTTAAATGTTTGGGCATGGTCCTTGAAGAAATCCCTCACAAAATGAAACTAAATGAACACAAAACAAAACAAAAAACCAACCTTCCCCATTTCTATCACATGATTAATTAGATTTAGTATTTGTTCATATGAGGGAAAGAACTAGCAAAAAAGCAGTATCCTGTTGGGCTCTCTTCTTTGATTTGATCTAATTCATTCAGCCCTGGCGGACAGTGCAAAGCCATATGGGCTGTGGTGAAGCCCAGCAAATATTCATGTAGCTGGATCCTTCCAGGTACTTGGCTACCGACACAGAGACCTGGCTTGGACCCAGCACTGAGCAGAAGAGTCCTGCATGGGGGTGGTATGGACTGAATTGTGTCTCCCAAAATTCATATATTGAAGCCCTAAACCCCGAATGTGAGGGTATTTTGAGATGGGGCTTTTAGGAAGTAATGAATGTTAAATGTTTTCATAAGGGTTGGGCCTTAATACAGTAGACCTGAGGCCTTGTAGGAAGAGAAAGAGACCTCTCTCCTCTCTATTTCTCTCTCTCTCTCTCTCTCTCTCTCTCTCTCTCTCTCCATTTCTCTCCCCACCTCCTGTACCGCATGAGGACACATCAGGAAGGTGGCTGTCCACAAGTTGAACCAGCCAGTACCTTGATCTTAGACTTCCCAGCCTATGGAACTGTGACAAAATTAATTTTTGTTGTTTAAGCCATCAGGCTACAGTATTTTGTTATGGCAACCTGAGCTGACTGATACAGGGGGCATAGTGTCAGAGCCAAGATTACGACAACATGGAACCATTTCTCCATCCGCCTTCCTCTGTCTGTAGCTGAAGATCCACCTCCCAAGGAGGCTCTGCTTGTTCATCCATGAATCAATAAACTCTGGCTTCTCAGGGGTGTGGTGAGGAGGGAATGAAACTTTCCTGAAACTAATTCTATTTCTTTCACATCTGTGGTCAGTTCTCTATTATTTCTGGGGTGATTTCTTTCTTTTTTTGAATTCCATCCATAAAATGTTTTGCATTATCTCCAAAAGATAAGGAGTTTTCAGAAATAACCATAATGATCACATCCCGTTAAATTACCAGTAATTCCTCAATACCATCAACTATCTAGTACCCAATATTCACATTTCCATTTGTTTCATAAATGTGTGCATTTTTATTTTTACAAATAATTTATTTGAGTCAAAGTCCAAGAAAGGGCCATCAACGGCAGTTAATTCTATGTCATTTAAGTCTCTTATAATCTGTTGGGTCCACATTCATTATTTTATTTCCTTGAATTTGTTGTTGTTGTTTGTTATTGTCATTGTGGGGAAAGCCAGACGATTTATCCTATAGGGTTCCCCTGTTTGGATTTGCTTGTCTTATCTTCATGGTATTTTAAAATGTTCCTCTTTCCTTTGTGATTTCCTGTAAATGGCTAGTTGGATCTATAGGCTTGGCAAGATTCAGGACGAATTCTTTTAAGACTGCTTTATAAGGGTGCTGTGATCTTCCATGTGAATGAAAATAATATTTAGTTGTTTCTGTGATGTTGGCAGGCACTGATGATTAATACATAGATCCATTAATTCATTAAGGGATGAAAATGATAATATTCTGTTGATCCTTATCTATTTATTAGCTGGAATAATTCTATAAAGAGAAACTTTCCCTCATCTACTGTTTAGTTATCCAGTACAGTTTAGATAACAACATCAGGATAAATCCTGATTATTTCCCTTTGTTTATTGGCTTCAAATTAATGTGTTGGTTCACCAGCATTCTCCAAAGGGGACCAATTGGTAACTAATCTGAGTTGATTTTTTTGGTTTGTTTTTCTGTACCATTGTGAACTTGTGGATTTCAACATATTTTATGTGTTTCAATCCATTGCAATTATTGTCCTTAATAATGTTAAAATTGCTCAGTCTTTAGCTAGGGAGAGCCTCTTAGGTCAGCCCCAAGTCCTTTTGACATGCCTTATAGTAAGATGTCTTTGCCGTCATCCTTTCTTCCTTGATTTCTGATCCGAACACATATTCCAGGTTTTTCTTGTATGTTTCCTGACCCAGACCTAGAAGAAGTCATCTCTCCAGAGAAATCTTTCCTTATAGTGGGAAATGGTATTGTAAGATCACAGTCGGGCCACTCAGGATATACATTGCTATGAAGTTGATCATTATTTTTTTGGCTATTTCTGTAGACAGAACTAGGAATTTTTTTTTGAAAAAGATTTTATTTTTAATTTTTAAAAGACAAAATACATCATGAGAACATATTGATACTTCCAAAATTCAGGAGTAAAGGGTTTATTTAACCTTTTCTATCGTAGATATGTCCTTTTTCCTGCACCAATAAAACTGGTTGTCAGTGACACTGGAAATGATACAATTACAATATCACACCATTTTTCATTTGTTTTATCCCACAACATATTCACAACGGTCTTAGAGAAATAATGCCACCACTCACTGACAATGTGAATGCTGAAACTTGTGTTTAGATTTTTCCCCATTATGTTTATCCTAAAGGTATAACCCACTGGGGGTGTACAGTTAAATTATTGTGTTTAAAATCTCTTGGAATAGCTCTTTTTTTTTGGCTAAATGGCATGTGGGATCTTAGTTCCCTGACCAGGGATCAAACCTGTGCCCCCTGCACTGAAAGCACGGAGTCTCAACCACTGGACTTCCAGGGAAGTCCTGGAATACAGTAGTTCTCTTCTGTCTGGTCATCTTTCAGAATGTAGATCCGAGAGGTCTGAGGAGGAACAAGGCAGAGGAGAGGTAAAGGACCAGCAGGGAGAAGGACCATTACTCTTCCCAAGAGCACCAAGTGCTCTCAGATCCAGCTTAATTTTATCCTCCTGGGTCCATCTTTCAGTCCCCCTAACTCCAAGTTCCCCTGTTACTTCACTCCATGCTCCACTACTCCAGCACTCCCTGCTAACATTCCAATGTCAGGTCTCTGTGGTATCGTTATCTTTACCCAGTATATGGGGATACAGGTTCACAGCAACATTGAGCAGAAGATACAGAGATTTCACATGTATCTCCTGCTCCTGTTCTTGCACTGCCTCCCCCATATCAACGTCCCCCACCAGAGCGGTACGTTTATTACCATAGATGAACATACGTTGGCACATCATTATCACCCAAAGTCCACAGTTTACATTAGAGTTCACACTTGGTGTTGTGCATTCTATGTGTTTGGACAAATCTGTAATGATATGTATCCACCATTCTAGTTTCAGACAGTGTAGTTTTTCTGCCCTAAAAATCCTCTGTGCCCTACCCTAGGCATCCCTTCCTCCCCACTAACGCCTGGCAACCACTGATGCTTTTACTGTCTTCCTAGTTTTGCGTTTTTCAGAATGTCATGTCGTTGGAACCATACAGTACGTAGCCTTTTCAGATTGGCTTCTTTCACTTAACAATATGCATTTAATTTTCCTCTGTGTCTTTTCATGGCTCAATAGCTCATTTCTTCTAAGTGCTGAATTAAATTCAATTGTTTTGACATACCACGATTTATTTATTCATTCACCTACTGAAGTACACCTTGTTTGCTTCCAACTATTTGCAATTGTGAAAAAAGCTTCTATAAACATCTGTGTATAGGTTTTTATGTGAACATAAATTTAACGTCTTTAGGATAAATAGCAAAGAGTGTGATTGCTGGACTGTATGGTAAGAGGACGTATAGTTTTGAAAGAAACTGTCAAACTGTCTTCCCAAGTGGCTGTACCATTTTTCACTTCCAGCAGCAATAAATGAGAGCTACTGTTGCCCTACAAACTTGTCAGCACTTGCTGTTGTCAGTGCTCTGGATTTGGGCCATTCTAATAGGTGCTAGTGGTAGGTCTTTGTCTTAATTTTCAGTTTTCAAGTGACACATGATATGGAGCATCTTTTCATACACTTATTTGCCATCTGTATATCTTCTTTGGTGAGATGTTTGTTAAGGTCTTTGGCTTATTTTTAAATCAGGTTTTTTTTAATTGTTGAGTTTTAAGTGTTCTTTGTATATTTTGGATAACAGTTCTTTATCAAATATGTCTTTTACAAATAATTTCTCCCAGTCTGTGTTTTGTCTTTTCATTTTCTTGACAGTGTGTTTTGCATAGAAGAAATTTTTAAGCTTAATGAAGTCCAGCTCATCAGTTCTGTCTTTCGTGGATCATGCCTTTGATGTTGTACCTTAAAAGTCATTGCCAAACCCAAGGTCATCGAGATTTTCTCCTATGTTATCCTCTAGGAGTTTTATAGTTCTGTGTTTGCGTTTAGGTCTGTGATCCATTTTGAGTTAATTTTTGTGAAGGTTGTAAGTCCTGTCTCTAGATTCTATTTTTTTTTTTTTTTTTTGCATGTGGATATCCAGTAGTTCCAGCACCATTTGTTAAAAAGATTATCTCTGCTCCATTGTATTACCTTTTGCTACTTTGTCAGAGATCAGTTGACTATATGTATGGGTATGTATTTCTGGGCTCTCTATTCTGTCCCATTGATCTGTTGGTCGATTCTTTCTCCAATGCCACACTGTCCTGATTACTGTAGCTTAATAAAGTCTCAAAGTCAGGTAGTGTCAGTCCTCAGACTTTATTCTTGCCTTTCAATTTTCTGCTTTCTATTCTGAGTCTGTTGCCTCTCCATAGAAACTTTAGAATCAGTTTGTCAATATCCACAAAATAACTTACTGGACTTTTAATCAGGGTTGCATTGAATCAATAGATTAAGTTGGCAAGAACTGATATCTTGATAATATTGAGTCTTCCTATTCATGAGCATGGAATATCTTTCCATTTATTTAGTTCTTCTTAATAATTCATGGGCTACAAGATAGTTCTGAAACTTTAAAAAGAATTTAAAATTTCCTAGGAAGTGTTTAAAATGTAGATTCTATATGTGACTTTAAAGTACTTTACCTGACCACCAGTTAGACTGGGCAGCTTCTCATTTGTCTATTGGCTATTTTATTTCCTTTTCTTGTGAAGTGCCTGTTTATGTGGGAGTTTTTCTCATTTTTTTCTATGAGTTCTCAGTTCTTTCCTTATTGATCTGTAGGAATTTTAAATATATGCAAGATACTAGACTTTTTGGTAACACATGTTGCCAACTATTTTTTTCTATTCGGGCGTCCCCCTCCCCATTTTCACTCTATGATGTCTTCTGATTAACAGAATTCTTAATTTTATTAAAATTAAATACATCAACTTTTTCCTTCATGATTAAGAAATCTTTCATTACTCTTGAGTCATTGATATATTCCTATCTTCTTCATCTTTATAATTTTGCCTTTCATATTTAGGTCTCTTCTCCACCTGGAATTGATTTTTATGTACAATATGAGGCAAGGATCCACTTTTGCTTTTTTCCGTATGGATACCTATTGGGTTGGCCAAAAAGTTTGTTCGGTTTCCCTGTTGGATGTTACGGAATAATACTTGTCCCCACAGGACCATTTGAAAAGTCCATTTTCCCCCACTGATGTACAAGGACATAGCGGTCACATATCAACTTTCTATACGAGTATATCTCTGTTGCTGGGGTCTTTATTCCATCACTCTCTTTACCTTTCTGCATCAATACCTCACTAATTACTGTAGCTTTATACCATATGGGAGGACAAAGTCACCCCTTGTATTTTCTTCAAGAGTGTTTTGGCCTTTTTAAAAAATCATTTACATCTCCATACACTTTGGAAGCAATGAGTCAATTTCAATAAATAATCTGCTTTAATTTTTGTTATGATTAAAAGGACTGTAGTTCAATTTAGGGACAATCAGCATGTTTAAGTAACACTAAATCTCCCATTCCATGAACATGGTTTAGCTCTCCATTTATTTAGGTCTTCCTTAATGTTCAATGAAGTTTTATTATTTTCTCCATACAGGTCTTTTGCACATCTGTTGTTAGATTTATTCCTAGGTATGCTTAGTTGTTCATGTTAAAAGCATTCTTTTTCTTACCTCACTTTCTGGTTGTTTGTAGCTAGCACTAAAAATACAAGTAAATGTTGCATGTTGGTTTTGTATCCAGCAACCTTGATAAACTAATTTATTAACTCTAATAATTTATCTGTATAGTCTTGTGTATTTTGTACATACATTGTCATATCATTTACAAATAATGACAACTTTGTTTCTTATTTTTCAATCTTACTATCTTTATTTATTTTTGTCTTATCATTCCGACTTGAATCTCTGGTAAATATAAGTGGTGATAGTGGATATCTTTGTCTGATCCTAACCAAAGAGAAAGCTTCCTTTTTTTTGAAGATTTGTTTGGATACTCAGATGAACATAAGAAATTCTCCTTCTATTCTTAGTTTTCTAAAAGTATCTTTTAAATTATTATTATGAATGGATGTAGAATTTTATCAAATGTGGTTTTTTTTAATCTATAAAGGAAATAATAGGATGAATCTTCTGTAAGAATTTCATGTGGTGGATTACTGCAGTTGACTTTTCTAATGTTAAATCACCTTGTATTCCTAGGACAAACATAACTTGGTCATAATATATTGCCCTTTTAGAATATTGATGGATTTGATTTTTGTGGAAATGTATATATTTCATTCATTCACTCTCTTAGCAAATATTTACTGAGCACATACAATGTGCCAGGCACAGTTCCACATCCACAAAACAAACCAGGATGTTTACCTTCATGGAACATAAATTTTAGCAGGGAGAGACAGAAAAGAATAACTAAACATAATTGATAAGTACTATTCAGTGTGTTAGAAGATGAAAAGTTCTATGGAATAAAGAAAAATGGAGCAGGGGCTGGAGGATACAGACATTCAGGGATAGGATGGGAGGGTGCAGTGGAATAAGATGATAAGAATATGGCTTGTTGAAAAGATAACAGCTAAGAAAAGAGTTAAAATAGATAAGGGGCACTAGCCATGTGGATATCTGATGAATAGCGTTCTAGGAGTAGGGAAGAGCAAGAGTAAGTGCAAAGAGGTCAGTGTGGCTGAACTGGAGTCGCAATGGGAAGACAGTAGGTGAGGTAGTCAGAAAGTTAAAGGGCTATATAGATCATGTAGGGCTCTGTAGACTATTGATGGATTTGGGATTCTCTGGGTGAAATGAAGAGGCACTGAGGGTTTTGAGCAGAGGCATGACGTGACCTAACTTACACCGTAAAGGGACCACTCTGGCAGCTGTGTTGGGAATAGACTATAAGACGGCAAGCTTGGAAACAGGGAAGACTATTAAAATAATCCAAGCGTGAGGTGGTGGTGGTTCAAGGAAGGGTGATAACAGTGGAGATGGTGAACAGTGGTTAGATTCTGGATATGCTCTGAAGGCTGAGACCACAGGATTTCCTGACAGATTAGATGTGGAGAGTGAGGGGGAAAAAAGAGGAATTAAAACTAGCTCCAATTTTTTTTTCACACATGTGGCCGGAAGAATGGTTATGAGTGCTTGGCAGATAAAATCTCAAGGTCATTTTGGTATGTGTTGAGTTTGAGGTTTCTATTAGACAGCCAAGTGGTTTTGTCAACTAGGTAGTTGGATCTTGAAACTGGGAGAGAAGTTCAGGCTGGCAATATACATTTGGGAGTTCTCAGCATATGGACAATATTTGAAGTTAATAGTCTGGTGAGATTACCAAGGAAGTGTATGTACATAAAAGTAAGAAGAGGGGATTCAGGGGTTCACCCTGATGAACCCTAACATTAAGACTTTGAGGAGAAGAGGAGGAATCCACAAAAGAGAGAGGGGATGAATAGAGAGTGAGGGAGGTGAAGAACCAGGTGACTGTGCTGTCGTGGAAGCCAAAGGAAAAGGTACTTCAAGAAGAAAGAATAAGGGCACTTCTACTCTGTCAGATGCTGTTGATTGGTAACTTAAGTTGAGAGCAGAGTTTGGCCATTAAATTTAGCAAGGTCATTTGTTGTCCTTGACAAGAGCTGTTTTGGTAAAGTGGTAGGAGAAAGGACATGAGTGAGTGGAGAAAGAATGGGAGAACAGGAAAGGTAAGCAGAAACAGAAGCAGAAAAACAAACAGAAGCAGAAAAATGGGTAGATGGAGGGAGATTTGGGGCCAAGAGAGGAGTTTTTCTCCCTAGGATGGAGAAATAAGCATGTTTGCGCACTGGTGGAAATAACCCAGTAACGAGTAAAAAATTGAATAGGGAACAAGGAGAAGGGAGAATTGCTAAAGCAATATCCTTAAGTAGGAGAGAGGGATGGGATCTAGGGCATAAAGGAAGAGTTAGGAGCATGGGTAAGTTCATTATGTTAATAGGAAATATGTGGGTGCAGATGAGGGTGCTTGAGTTGGGTGGTCGAGATCTGTGGAAGTTCTCTTCTATTTCCAGTTTCTCATGGAAGTTAGAAATGAGGTCATCATCTTAGTTGTTAGATGTTAATTTTAGAACACAGTTGCTCATATTATCCTCTTATTTGTAAAATAACCAGAACATCAGTAGTGGAAACTTGGTTTCATTCTTGTTATTGGTTATTTGTGCCTCCTTTTTTTTGTTCTTAAACAATCTCACTGGACATTTTTCAGTATATATATATTTTTCAAAGAACTGCCCTTCCCATGATTGAGTCTGCATATGATTTCTTCATTTAAAGTTCATTTAATTTATTTCTGTACTTTATTTCCTTTCTTCTACTTTGGGGGGGGCACGGTGGGTATTTTCTGCTGCTTAGTTCATTAATTTTCAGCCACTCTTCTTATCTAATATATATTTTCCTTTATAAGGCATGTTAGCGGCATTCCATAAGCAGCTAAACATATACTAGTTTTATAATCAGTTCAAAATATTATGTAATATCTATTACGGTTCCTTCTCTGACTTGTATGTTACATGGAGTTACATATTTAATTTATAAAAATGTAAGCTTTTCTACTCATTTTAATTATTGATTTTCAGCTTAATTACATTGCAATTGGAACCAAGCTGTGTAAAATTTCAGTTTTTTGAAATTTATTATGACGTGCCTCATGACCTTGTATTTGGTCCTTTGCTATAAACACTCTATGTGTGCCAGGGAAAACTGAATCCTGCAGTTAGTGGGTTCAGTTTTACATCTATGTTCATTAGATCAAGATTGTTAATAATGCTATTAAAATCTTCTGTACCCTATCTAATTCTTATGTGCTAAATTTATCAATTACTGTATGGTGTATGTTGAAATCTGTTATGACTGTGGATTTGTCTCTTTTTTCTTACATTTCTGTCTATCTATCTGTCTACAAAATTTGGGGACTAAATGAATAAGTTATACTGCCTAAAATGTATTGTCTTTAGTTTGAACCTTTAGTTCAATCTTCTCTTATAAGGACACCAGTCAGATTGCATCAGTATCCACCCTAAGGGCCTCATTTTAACTTAATTATCTCTTTAAAAGCCCTGTCTCCAAAAGGGTCACATTCTGAGATCCTGGGGTTTAGGGCTTCGACGTAAGAGTTTGGGAAGGGGGTGCAAAATTTAGCCATAACAGTGAGAAGCTCCTAGGAGACTCCCTACCTTAGGGGGAAGCTGCCTTTGGCATCTGTCCCCTTCGCAGCAGGGAACTGTCAAAATGTAAGCCTACATTTACCTGGCTGAACAAATGCCCTCAGGGCACAAGAGTTTTAAGAGCTTGGGTTCCCATGTAGTCCGCTTGGTTCCCATTTCCATTCAGATTTTAACCTGTTAATTTCTTATTATCTTGTCAGCTTTTTCATGTTTTAATAACCTAGCCTGGCATAGTATCCGTATCACAGATTATATTCTACTGAACCTTATATAGTAAATAGAAGAGCAATTCGCCAGTTTCATGGAAATATTTTCCTACTATATTTGTGTTTAGTTTTTATTGTTCAGCGTACAGAGATGGAATGATCAAGTTAAGCAGGGCCCCGAGGCCTGAGCACAGAGTTGGTCACAAAATGAGAGTTCATTAAATATTTGTTGAATAAACAAATAAATGAATGTTCTTTATAATTATGTGGTCAAATACGCTACTCTTTTCCATTGTGAATTTTCCTATTGGCAGGCTCCAAAGTTAAGAAAGTTATTCCTATCATTCATACATTAAATGTAAGATACATTCTGAAGAAAAATGAATCAGTATTTCTAAAAAATATGGCAGTTATAAATACAGGTGAAATTAATACAGACCTTAACTTTATTTAGGTCTTAACTTTATTTAGACCTTAACCTGACAACATGCCAGGCCTCTTAAGACACTCTATGGTCAAAGACCTCATTCTGGGTGATTTAACACCTTGGATTATGTTTTTCTTCC
The DNA here is from genome assembly GCF_011762595.2 of Tursiops truncatus. Lineage (NCBI taxonomy): Eukaryota > Metazoa > Chordata > Mammalia > Artiodactyla > Delphinidae > Tursiops > Tursiops truncatus. The sequence goes on from NC_047043.1 coordinate 13,269,256, forward strand.
CTCCTAAAGTCAGTTAATCATATTGGGAGTTGGGCCTGAATACCACCAAGGGCATTACACAAAGTTACTTATTGAGGACGTTTTTCCAAGCCATTTCCAAGGACCTGAACCTTGGAAACACCAAACTAGTTTGAGGACACACCTTGGCAGAGGAAATCACTTCTCACCGTCCTCTCCCAGCTTCTGCTCAGCTTCCATAATCCCTTTTGCCTCTCCCATCTGCAGTGACCAAGGAGCAAGGGGAACAGTAAATCTCCATGTTAGTGATGGTGGCGGTATTGAGCTCCCTCACTTCCAAAGGTCCTGGGAGCACATCCCGCACTTGGTGAGGTGTCCTATTTATACCAGTGACCTTCCCCATGTTCAAAACTTGAGCAGCTGCACAATATATATAACGGAGTGGAAAGTAACATGACACACATTTCAAAGAGAAAATTGGAAAGGGATGTGTATCCAACCTTCCTTCCAGCTCTACAAGGCTATGTTTCTTTGAGTCTATATTATAAAAATAACAAAGGGGCCGGCATGGGGCATGACGGAAGAGGCTGTTTTAGGGGAAATTATTTTGACTCCCTAAAGTGAAAGCCTGAAATAAAGAAGAAAATGTTTAAGAAAAAAGGGATTACTGATAAAGACTCTTATAGAATGATATAATCTTTCTGAATTTGTAACAGTACATTTTAAAAGGTACCAATCATTCCACTTAATATATTTTAAAATGACTGTAGATTTTTTTTACTGGAACCCTTGAGCGGCAGTAGCATGTGTATGTGACTCTATCTTCAGGGGTTGTCTAATGCAGTCCTACACATGTAATAGTCACTCAACTCATGGATTGTAATTAATAAATTGTGACAATCTCAAGAGTGATGGAGGATATGTGTGTGTTGTATCTACACATCTGTAATCATAAGAAATCATCAGCATTTATGGAGTACCCACTGTGTACACCACACTGCTCAAGCGGTTGAGACCTTGGAGGAGATAACACAGGGCTCAAGTAAAGTGAAGATACTGGGCTTTGTGACAGGATAATGACGGAATGTAAAACCATTTTAAATCATCATTTTAAAAGTCAAGGGACTTCCCTGGTGGCACAGTGGTTAAGAATATGCCTGCCAATGCAGGGGACACGGGTTCGAGTCCTGGTCCAGGAAGTTCCCACATGCCGCGTAGCAACTAAGCCCATGCGCCACAGCTACTGAGCCCACGTGCTGCAACCACTGAAGCCTTCAAGCCTAGAGCCTGTGCTCCACAACAAGAGAAGACACAGCAATGAGAAGCCCGTGCACCTCAATGAAGAGTAGCCCCCGCGCACTGCAACTAGAAAAAGCCCAAGCAACAATGAAGACCCAATGCAGCCAAAAATAAAATAAATTAATTTAAAAAAAAAAAGAGAGAGAGACATTGGGTTAGAGCAGTCGTTCTCAACCTTGGCTCCACACTGTAATCAGCTAGGGAGCTCTACAAAATACTGGTACCTGGGTCTCACCCCCAGAGCTGCTGATTTAAGCAGTTTGAGGTGCACCTGGGCACTGGGATTTGTCAAAGCTTTCCAGATGATTCCAATATGCACCCAGGATTGAGAACTCCTGAGCAGGAGAGGTAGGATCTGAGAGTCTGCAACATGAGCTACAAAGGAGTCACTGGCACCAGATATGTGAGGAAGAGGGCTATAGAGACTGGAAGGTGGCAGAGTCCACTGTGAAGTCCGTCTGTGAGGATGTCTCACTAGGAAGAGAGAAGGAGGGACTCTTTGTAAGACTACGTGACAATACAGGGTGGAACCTGGAAGAATGTGAAAGGAAAACCCTATTTCTATAACTTTGGACTAATGGAAAATGAAGGTACCCTAGCACCAACTAAAGTTTTTCTTCACAGTTGAGTAGAAAATAGATATTTTTCTGCTGAGAGGGATTCTGATTTTAATTTCCCTTTCCAATGTCTTTTTCTGCCCCCACGTTAAAAGTTTTTGTTTTTCTTGGGCTTCCCTGGTGGCGCAGTGGTTGAGAGCCCGCCTGCCGATGCAGGGGACGTGGGTTCGTGCCCCGGTCCGGGAAGATCCCACATGCTGCGGAGCGGCTGGGCCCGTGAGCCATGGCCACTGAGCCTGTGCGTCCGGAGCCTGTGCTCCGCAACGGGAGAGGCCACAGCAGTGAGAGGCCTGCGTACTGCAAAAAAAACAAAAAGTTTTTGTTTTTCTTTTGCTATTTCAAAGGCGTTCGTGAGCACGATTCATATTTGGGCCTCTGATTTTGAGCAGTAACGTGAATGCTAAGAGAGACCGTGGGGAGAGGTGATAGGAACCAGAACTGTGCAAGATGTTTCGTGGATCGCAATGCAGGCCAACGTGATGGGGCACGAGTTATGAGCACCTCAGTGTTCACGGCATTGCCCTTTCCCCACTGCTGAAGAGAATTTTGGATTGTCGACTTAACTTCAACTCTCTTCCTCCCCCGCTGCCCCCCAGATGGAAGGGAACCTACATGGCGGAAGTTGGAAGGTGGAGAAATGCCAGAAAACTGCATTGGCTGTTTGTTGAGAGAATTTTGTTCTGGACCAGCTTTGGGGTGTGAGAGAAAGAGTGTTACTGTGGATTATGAAAGGGATCCTTTTGACATTCTCTGAGAAACACAAATAAGGGGGTGGAACTGCTTTTTTAAGTACTTTCATTTGCTCTGTGGATGCACCCCCACACTCTGAAGCTGGTTCCAGATATGCAAATATCAGGTAAATAGGAACATAGTTTTGGGAGCTGCAGTGCTGCCCCAGGGACTTCTGCTCCCCTTGTACATTAGAGGCAAGGTCCTTGGGGCAACACTCCACCTTTTCAGCATTTATATCTACTTTTATTAACAAGATGTTACCATGACTAGTTGATTTTTCAGTATCATGAGAGAAGAGCAAAACAAAACATGTTCTCATTGTGTTTTTTACTCGTTTTACTGCATTTTTTTACCAATTGAAGGTTTATGGCAACCCTGGCATATGGCAAACAAGTCTATCATCGCCATTTTTTCCAACAGCATTTGCTCACTTTGTGTCTTTGTGTCACATTTTGGTAATTCTTGAAATATTCAAACTTTTTCATTAGTGATCTTTGATGTTACTACTACAACTAGCTGAAGGCTCAGGTGATGGCTAACATTTTTAGCCATAAAGTAATTTTAAATTAAGATATGTAAATTGGTGTTTTTAGATGTAATGCTATTGCACACTTTATAGACTATGGTATAGTGCAAACATTACTTTTATATGCACTGCGAAACCAAAAAATTCATGTGACTCACTTTATTGCAGTATTATCTTTATTGGGGTGGTCTGGAACTGAACCCACTATATCTCCAAGGCATGCCTGTACTCTGTTGCAGATGGAATCTAAAATTTAAAATAGTTTGTAGATAGTCATATGAGAGAAGCAAGGAAAAAATTTGTTCTGGTCAGTAGTAACACAGACCACCGTTTTCTTGTATAAACCCGATCTCTCATGTGAAAGAACTTCCTTTTATTTGGTTCACAATAACTGGGCAAGGGTGTAGTGGGAAATGGTGCCGAACAGAGTCCTCAGGGACAGAGATGGTTAATATCCCCCAAATATGGGTGGGCTTCCCTGCATTGCCCCCAACGCCTTACAGCTGGGTTAGGGGCCTAATGACTAGATCTGGACAATGAACTTCAAGTAGAAGTGATGTTCGTCACTTCCAAGCCAGGACATTTCAAAGCTAAAGTGCTTCCTCTCACTTCCCCTCTCTGCACAGTGACTGGAAGTTGTATGATGCAGATAGCACAGCAGTAAGATGGAAGCCCAGACTCCCAGATCTCTGCTTGGATGAGAGCTCCCAAGGGAAGCCTGCATCAGCCTGTTACAAGCACAAATACAGTTTTGTTACTTTAAGCCCCTGAGGATTACTTGAGCTTTATTTGTTATTGAAGCATAACCTAGCTTTACCCTGACTCACATGGTCTCTGAGGAAAATGGGGAAAAGATTCTGCTCTTCTTCTTACTGGAAAACTATGTACAGGGAGGAAAGACTATGGCCACTACTTTAGAAATCAACTCAGGAAGGCTACCTTCCCACTTGATGAGAGCCACAAAGACAGATGAGATACGGACATTGTGAGGCAAGATAATTTTGTATCTATTTGCCTAGTTCTCTGAGGTCCCCACTGATCTCCTGACTAATGCTTTTTGTGACCAACTTTTCAGTAAACCTTACTGCATTTACCTGGAGTCGAGCCTGGACAGAATTCTGTGCTAACTTGGAAAAAGATGTGGCAACACCTTTGATGAAGCCACTGGTCTTAATCTGTTTAATGATTTCAACACTTCCTTCCCATTTATTCAACTGATGTTGAAGACTTTCTGTAGCACTAGGCTGCCTCCAATTTTTCAGGATCTTTTGGTCAAGGCCAGGTGCTCCAAAGAAAAACTGACCTCTTGGCTCTAGGCTCTCAAAATTTCAAAGTAGTGCTACAGAGTATAGCATTTAGTCGAAAGGACATTTCATTGTTACATAAATAATAGCCAGTGGTAAATTAAACAGATGAGATCTCAAAATCAACCCTTTTTACTTAAAGCTAAGAACTTTCCTTAAAGACCTGATGAGCTAATATTTTTTGAAGCCCCAATTGGATAATGTACTTGAAAGTGCTTTTTGAACTTCTTTTTTTTTTGCTACTATCCAGAGAAATGCTCTCTTCCTTGGCTTTAGAGAAATGGAGAATACTAACCTTATTTTTATGACTATTTAACCCCAATAACAATTTAGAATTACTGTCATGCAGCCGGCTGCCTCATAGCCGCCTCTGTCTTTATCTGATAGAGCTGTGGCTGTCTCCTCACTGCCTGTCTCTCTTTCAATAGTGTACAGTCTGGTTATTATGTGAGTTCTATTTTTTCAGCACCAAAACCCAGCTTTTAGCCCATAGGTTTCTTTATTACCATCTAAGGAGTCCTGGCAGACTGGAGCCATTTTTCCCTTCGACAGACCTTTAAATGATTCTTCATGCTTTTGTCACATAATTAAAATTAGATTACTTTAACTCCCTGCTGGCTGGCCTGAGCAGGGGCCCTTGTAAAGCCTCCAGCTGGCCAAGGGGCCTTTAAAAGGAGGAACGTGGTCCAAACACACTCAGCCGCTGCCTTCCCCCACCCAGCCAGGAGGCCACTGTGTTCCTTGCCAGTTAGACAAGATTTACCCCGAGTTTATCAATGGCTGCTTATTTTCTAAGGTCTAGATTTTCTTTTCAAAAGACTTGGAGTCAGGGATTGGTATGTTTGTTTTTAAGGGGCTGAAGCTCTTCTAGTCACCATTCTCCAGCACCTAGAGAGAAGACCAAGCGGCTGAGCGAATAAACTGTCATACCTGTTTGCACCCAAATACTTGTTTGGTTTCTCAGCCAAGGCCGAATGCAAACTCCCTTCTCTCTTCTTTGGGCTCTTCTCCTTTAAACCTCCCCCTTCCCCTCTGCTACCAGGACACTCCCTGGCTGCATTTCGAAGCACAGCCTCAATTAGGTTTCCACTGGAGTAGCAGGGAGAGCTCCTATCACACAACAACCTTTCACAACACACCTACTCCTGCTCAATTTTTGACACCTGCGTCTTGCGCCTTCTCAATTTCCCCCCCAAAAATACAGAGGCAGGACAAGTAAAGTCCAGTGTTACTATCCATCAAAGAATCTCAGCTCTCCCTCCAAGAGAACAGCTCTTGGTTACTCTTGGCATTTTCTCTAGCCAAATGCCGCCTCACAACCTTGCCCTGGATCATTTCATCCTTCCATCTCTCTGCCTGCCTTTCACCTATCCACGTTCTATTATACAGCGCAGCTGTGAGAGAGGGTTTGAACTTGATCAGATGTTCAAGGCTAGACTCCTGTGTTAGCAACTTGTTAGGGTTGTGACCTAGAGCGAGTGACTTAATGTCCCTGTATTTTCTTTTCTTATCATAAAATTAGGGATAATAATACCCACCTCCAGTGGCTGTAGGGAGGATTGGGAATAACACTCGATGCCTGGCTTAACCAGGCATCAGGTAAAATGCTTTAACCTGGCTTCTCAACAGAGCTGAGAAATTGCACTCGTGCGCTTTGTTATTAAACACTGCTTTCCCGTCTTTCTGTAAAAGGCAGTTAATTTCCCTAGTCTATTACTGCATCTTGACTACCTCGTGATAGAGTGGATCTCCCCTCATCTCTTAAAAAAGAAGATAGAACATCATGTGAGTTTTCCTTGAGGGACAAGGTTGACATTTCTGACGCAGCGACAAGGCAGTTTCTGCTTCTCCTTTGCTGCCACACTCTTGGTCACTCCCCACTGTGCCCCCTGCCATTGGTGTGTTTGCCTCTTCCAACCTCCCCACTTCTGATTTTCTGCTGATGGTCTGTTCTTTACATGAAATAAGACACCTAAGCTGGCTAAGATTATCAGTGGAGTTAATAAGCCCCCAGTGACAATCTGGGGACTCTCTGAAAGATCATACCCTTCAGACTGTGTTTGACAATTTCAGTGACTGGGTAAGCTTCTACATGTTACCTGTGGGCGTCTCACAATCTAGTTGTGGGAACAAGACAAACATGCAAAACAGTTGAGAATCATATAGGTCGGACGAGAATCAAACCCCACCACTATAAACACTGTGGAAAAGGGGGGAAGTGGTGAATCCATCTCCAGTGGCAGACAAAAAAAGGGCACAGAAAGCACCCCATGTCCCAGTTCTCCCCTCCCTCACCGTTGCATTGAATTCCGTACCCTCTCCTGCCTCTGCTTCCTCATCTGTAAAATGGGGGTGATAATACTATGCACTTTGTACTATTTTTATGAGAGCTAAGTGAGTCCGTGTTTGTGAGCTTCTTAGATTAATGCTTGACGTATAACGTGTTCTTAAGTGCTTTCAAACAAGTTGTGAAGATGCAGGGGCTGAGATGGTCAGCCAACACACAACAAAGAGGGGCAGGGAGCCTGGGCGTAAAGCGAGCTGTCCAGCCAGGCCAGGATTCCACCCCGCCTCCCATGTTGCTGAGCAGGCGTGAGCATCCACCCCTGACTGCTCCCTGAACCTGCTTCTCTGAGCATCAGGGTCAGACTGGGTCCTGCTCTTGGTTCTCCCAGAAAAATAAAAATGTTCTCTGCCTAAAAGGCCACGTATGCTTTTGTTCCCTCATCAGACATCCCTTTGACTTGGATCTTCAGAGACAACCCGAGAGCATTTTTATAGACAGTTGTCTGTCTTCACACTAGGACTGGTCTTGGCATGTATATGCTTATAGCTGTGCTTACCTATATAGACGTAAGAATGGAGTTTCTGTTTTATTCCAGAAATGATCTGAGGCCACTGGAGAAAGTTTTGTGACCTGGTGCCCATCATTTGCCAAAGGCTGGGCGAGTACGTACCTGATGCCCATAAAATAGCTTTATGAAATGTGTGTGTGTGGCTTTAGTCCCAGTTGGCTGAATCTGGGTGAGCTGTGCAGTGCCCCCTGCAGCATTAGCCATGTTCCTGGCACTAGCAGGTAACCGGAAAACCTCAGAACTTATTTCCCTGGGATGTGATTTCTTTTATTAGCGCTGAGGCCTGGCAGGTGTAAGTAGGTAGAAATGGTCTGTGGTATTACAGAAGCCCAAGGACACTTCCCAAGTGGATAAGGTGGTAGGTGCTGGTTGGGTGGCCTGCCCTCTGTGGGACTCTGAAAATGCTGCCCCAGGCCCTGAGAATTGTGGATGGAAGCCCCAAGGAGCAGTGCTCTGTCACTCACCATCTTGCTGGTGTTAAAATGTCATGTCCACATCTACCCCCCCACCCCGTGCCAGGAGCAGGTGATGACGTGTAGTCAGAAGCCCGGTTACGTTTAGGAATGGGTTTCCTGGTGTATGGGATGGGGGGCATCTTTAATGCCTGTTTTGTACCCTCTCAGCACCTCTTTTTGTTGTGCGCATTGCCGAGGTCGCCAGGCGCCCTCAGGTGGAGTGGCTTTTCTCTTGCTGCCTGCCGGGAGCTCTCCACCTAGGATGTCTGCAGAGACCACTGAGCCACACATACTCCCACATTCTATACAGTTCTGGGAGAGAAGGGAGTCAACATTTTCAGAATAATCCTTGAGCAAGAGACGTTGAGACAAGGAGTAAATACTCCCATGCTCCCTCTCTCTGGATAGTCCCAAAATACATTCTAGAAAGTTTCTCAGAGGGGCCACAGTGGGCTAGATCCCCACTGATTACAGGCGTTAACAAGGTCAATCATGCCTCCTTGAATTGGCTTTCCTTCTTTCTCTGTTTCACTCTCCCCAGTGCCCCCTTCCTTCTGTTTCTTGGGCTCAAATCCCTAAGTATACTGGCTGCTCTAGTCTGAGACTAGGCACCAGTCCTAGTCTCTGGCTGTGTGTTTCCAGGCTCAGACAGCAGGAAAGACCACAAGAGCAGGATGGCATGAGCCTTCCATGGATTTTAGCCAAGACTCTGTGACAGTGTTACCACACAGAGCTCTTAAAGAGGAAGATGAACTTCAATCCACTGTACGTTATGCTACCATGTGCTTGTTGCTAATGGTATCGGTAACAACCAGTGTCCCCAGATTGCAGGCTTGCAAAATTCAAGCGAGTCTGACAAAAGGAGGGCACTTAAAATTGTTCCAAAATGGGTAAGAGGAAAATTATCATGTTAAGAGACGAGGAAATTTAACACATCCCTCTTATTACTGAGTTTAATGGAGTTTCTTCTTCCAAACTAAACTGTGGTTAAAATGTGTGGTGCCCTTAAGAAGGAATCTTCAGTTGAATTCCCAGAATTTCATTTCTTAGTGGAAAACTGCCTGCATTTCACATAAAGTCATCTGCTAACATTCGCACAAGTGTGTTTGTAGGAATATCTTGAGACCCACAAGGAACCAGCCTTGTTCTGGTCATAATGTCCTCATTTTACATCATCAGAGAAAATAACTCTATCATATTTAGAAGGAATATGACAAAAACATACAGCAAAAGCCGATATTCCTATTTTTAAGTGATAATAGCTGAGGTCCAATCCTTGTTTTCACTTATCAGCGTTGCTGCACAAATTTCTTTAAAGAGAGATGCTAAAAAGAATGTCAAGAAACTTAAGTACTTTGAAGTTTTGATTCAAAGAAAAGAAAGGAATGAATCAGAGGCAAGAAGGTGATAAAGATGATGACAGCAACATAAAGAGTGCTAGATGGTCAACGAACAGCTCTGAAAAGTTAGGAAAATTGAGGGGGGAGAATTTAAGTCTAGTTTCCTAATTTAGAACTAGAACTGGGAAAGCACAATAAGCCACTGCTTCTGTGATATGAAATAATAAATTCTAAAAACCTGACCTATTCTAGAATTTCTTATCCCTTTCAGTTACTTCGTTTAGAGGCATTATTTAAAACAAAATGAAAGAAAAAAAAAACGCACCTGTGAATGCTGGGAAGCCTTTATCCTGCATTTCTTTATCAGATGAATTGTCACCTATAGGAATTCTGATGGGATGGGGTACAAGGCAATAACTTTTGATCCTTTTAATTATTATCTGGAGGCTAGAAGCACAGCCCTGGGAGAACATATTCAGCAATTCAGTAGAGAATCTTGGTTAATCAAAAGGCAGCATGATACAATAAGTAATTGATGGAGAGTTCACATAGGGAAATTTAGTGTGTATTAAAGGTTATATTTCAGATAAGTGGGGAAATTTCAATTATTCAATAAATGGTACTAGGACAAGGAGGTAGCCACCTGGAAAAAGTTAAATAAATCCACATCTCATTCCTTGAGCCAAAACAAATGACAGGTAGAACACATAGTTAAATATAAATAAAACCATAGAGTATTAAAGAAAACAGAAAATTTTAAAATAATTATGGAGTGGCGAGAACTTTCTATGACTCAGAACACAGAAACTATAAAAAAGGTAAATTTAACCATGTGAAAATTTAAAATTCTGCACAACAAAGAAAAAACAAAAATTCAAGACAACCATCACCTAGAAAAGTAACAGCAACCCGTATCACAGACATGGAGATAATTTCCTTGCTATATAAAGACTTACAAATGGCTCTTAAAGTACATAAACATATTCTCAACCTTACTCATACTAGATGAAATACAAAATAAAACCATAAAAAGACACAGTCAGAATGACAGCTGTCCATAAAGAGGCAAGAGGACGTCTTAAATCTTACACACATAGAGACCACCTGGAGGTGCGATTAACTTGCAGAACCTCATGGATAAAGTCTGGAGTGGGGCCTGAGAATTTGCATTCCTAACAAGCTCCCTGCTGATGCCTGCACCAGGCCCAGTGACCACAGCCTGCGTAGCATGCATTGCTGGTGGGCATGTACATTTATATTACCTGTCTGGAGGGCCATTTGGTAACACCCTTCAAAATAAAAAGTGCACAGGCTGTCGGCAAGTCCACTTTAGTAATCCTGCAATAGGAGCAATGGATACAATTGAATTTGCTGAATTTGCAGATGGGAGAAAGCCAGACAATCCAGACAAAATCCATACATTGAATATGCAAATGAGGCAAAGAATAAGGCTGATACTGATGCAGAGAAATCTCCAAGAAACTTTAACTTGATAAAGAAGTTTCAGAAAAGAAAAACCACACAGATTTGTGTCTCTGTGCGTGTGTGTGTGCGTGTGTGTGTGTGTGTGTTATTGAATGGGCTGAAGACATACCTGAGTATTTTTTCCACCTTCACTACCTGTACAAACCCACTCTGTCATCTAGTTCTGCCTCAGACAGTTTCCGTAACTTTCTCAAACTCTCTTGGTAACACACAAGCACACACACAACTGCAAAGTGCTATTGGCTTCCCATGGAATTCCCTTTCTCTCTGATCCATCATTGTGGGCAGACGGTCACAGCTTCCTGCCCCTTAGATTCTTCAAATATGAATCATCGGGCATCATGCTTTCTTTCCCCTCCAACTCCAGGAGACACACTTCAAGCTCTCCAAGTAGACTCCTTGAAGCCCCTCTCAGGTTTAAGGAGTGGTAAGGCAGAATCTTGTATGTAATTTCAGCCGCTACTTCTGGAGCCTCTGCCACTTGCTTCATTGAAATAGATGTAGCTGTAGATCTTATTGCATAGACTCTAATGTTAGAGACCATAAACTGGTAGCCTCGGCCATGTCTGGCAGCAGAGATATTTGGATATTTTTCTTCTTATTTTATTTTGTTCAGAAATTTTTTCCCAGCTTTATTGAGAGACATAGACACATAATATTGTGTAAGTTTAAGATGTACAACATTGTTGATTTGATACATTTATAAATTGCAAGATTATGGCCACAATGGTGTTACCTACCACCTCCATCCCATCATAGAGTTACATTTCTTTTTCGTGCTGAGAATATTTAAGATGTACTCTGAGCAACACTGCAAGTATATGGTACAGAATTATTACCCATAATCACCATGCTGTCCATTAGATCCCCAAACTTGTTCATCTTCTAACTTCAGGTTTACACCCTTTGAGCAGTTGTCTCCCCATTTCCTCCACCTCTTCACCTCCTGTTTCTCTGCGTTTGTCTTTTTGCGATTTCACGAGAAATATTTTGTTTGACTCTTGACATCATGCTCAGCATTCCCAAACCAGAAGATTTCACTTAAACCTCCAGAGTCTGAAAATTTGAAAGATCTGCCAATAAAGGGCCTGTGTTCCTCCTTTGAAAGATTTGGCTGGAGCTAAGCTGTGGTCGTCCCTTTAGTGAGACCCACAGGGGCCATGTTCCAACCATTCCCTTGTCTCGGGTTTACTCGTTATTATGCTAGCACTGTAGTCTTTCTTCCACCCTCCTGTTCTTTCCCGGGTGTACGTTTGAGTGTGTGATTCCTCCCCCCACCGTGGAGAGCATTACCCTTGGGGCAGGGCTGGGCCCCAAGCAAATCTGCAGAGCTCCAGAGCATCCTATCACGTCTTTCTAAACTATTTCCCCCTATTTAATGCCTCTTCCCAACCTCCAAATCCACAAGTTAGTGCTTTCCTATTGCCTCAGGTTCTCCTCTTTTCTGAAAGAAATGGGATCATCTCATTCACACTAAATTGTTAGTGATTTAATGTGCCTTTGGGGGGAAAAAAATAGCCGGAAAATGCTCAGCACTTCCAAATGGTGAAATTCCAGCCAGTTGGACACTTGGATGAATGAGGCATTTGGGGGCAGGAGACTCTTCTCTAAGACCCTCCAAACCACACCTTGTGAGCGATTACTCCTTCTCTACTTTACGTCAGCCCGCTAAATTATTTGCCAAATCCATGAAGGGCTGTTCCTTTCTGTTTCTCAGGCTAGTGGTTTGCCAAGGAATCCCTGCCCTAGTTGGTTCTTCCTGGAAGAAATATTTATATAATTCACTCCTATTCTGAGATGGGGTGCCCTGTGTGTTTTAGCCTACCAGAAGCTTACTATGTGCCAACAGTGCAGTGTGGCTATAGACAGACGCACACACGCGTGCGCACACACACAGACACACACTTGAACGCAAACTTAGCCACGTCGTCCATAGATAAAACGTAAGAAGTAGTTTCACTGAAATTTTAACCCACATCTGGGGATTTGTACAGCTCATTCGGAGAGACCACATTTTGAGAAGAATGCTGGCAAGTTAATAACATTCTGAGGAAAGAAACTGGGAGAGTGGAGAGGTTGGAACCGCACCAGTAACAAAAGAAGGTTAAAGAAAGACTCAATGGCTGCCTTCAAAGGTTTGAAGGACTGTCACCAACAGGGAACCAGATGGATTAGGTTCTTGTTATGCCAAAGAGCAAACCAAGACCAATGGATACATGTTAAGGATGAGAGTGGGAAGTGATTTTGGCTCAGGGAAGAAAATTTAACAGCTACTAGATAGAGATTACATGAAAATGACTTTCCCTTTCACTAAAAATATCCCAGGAGAGGCTGTTTGACCATCTGCTTGGAATGCTATAGAAAGAAACCTTACAATAGTTGGTGGCCTGATTTGATTTTTCTGGGACTCTTGATACCAAATTCCACTTTTGTATGATTCCACTTGCATTTCGCAGAGAACACATCATCCACGAAGGCAGGATAATGTCTCTACCTATTCCGTTTGAACTTCAGTATAATCATTGAGGTCCAATTACACCAATGTTCCCTTTCAGACCCAGCATCTGTGATTTCTGTAATTTCACGTTCATGCCCCTTGGATGTGCATCCTTTGTATTCTTGTTGTCAGTTAGCATGTAAAATCGATTTTCACTCAACGGGTTTTTCCTAAGCACCCTTGTAAAGCAAATGATGTGGCCAATTGTTTATTTTCTGGACAGCCTTTTTCTGTCCCCATAATGGGGCTAACATATCTATGACTCACATTCACAGGACAGAAGGATTGTTCTGGTTTGTGCTTTTACTTCTTTTGGCCAACTGGAGAGTTATTTATAAACATTTATCGATTTGGATTCATAAACCAAAGGGGGGGGAATCTTGCTGTGCTGGTTACTATGGTAACTAGCATTTCACACGTTTACTCACCAGCCAGCAGTGATGGCTCAGAACAAAACCCAAAGCCTACCTGTAGCTTCAGACTGCGTATTTGCTCCTTTTACATTTTTAATTGAAAATCAGTTATTTCCTCCACCAGTGCCATGCGACAGCATACTGTATTGAAGTCGAAAAAAATATTTTTCAAATTTATTCCTGAGAATAATAATTTATTCTGTACTTCTCTTGGGGCATTTTCCAGACATATGTGACTTCTAATCAATTTTGATTGTCAAGAATGAAAAAGATTCCACCTCGACTCTCTGCCATATGTTGAGAGTGATAGGGAAGAAATTTGGGTTCTATTTTTTATCTTCAAGGAACTTACAGCTGAATTAAGGACCATAAGTATAAAAGCAGCAGACAGACAACACAAGAAAAATGTAGTTAAGTGTGATACCAGGTAACAAAGAGGGTAACAGCAGCAAAGCATGCTGGCTGGAGCACAGGCTGCAGAATGAGACAGAACTGGTTTGACCCTAGTATGGCCTTGAGTAAATTACTTCATTTTTCTGTAACCCTCTGAAATGAGAAGCATATCAGCCACAGGGTTGTCTTAAGGATTAAATAACAGAATTATATAAAGTGCCTAAAATAATGTCAGACCCATAGCAAGCCCCCAAGTAATAAGAGTTATTACTTTTGTGTTGGGCTAATTTATTGAGGTAATAAATTGTGTTTTGTTTTTGCCATGAGAAGATCCAGGTTTTATGGGGGAGGGGAGCTTATACAATTTTTAGGTCCTGTTTTAAAAACATAATAAAAACTTATGAATGTAAAATCAAGTATAAGGAAGAACTACAAATGCAAAATAAGCAGACAAAACCCCCCCAAATAATATATTTTATTATTTAGTTGCCTGACATATGTCTGTAATATTTCTTCCTACACTTTCTGACTATATACTCTTTGATTGCCTCTTCATATGACATTGTTTTTGTAACACATTCTACAAAGCAAATACAAAGATAACTCAGTCATTCTTCCAACAGGGTTCATTGAAATTTGCTTTTTGTTACTGACAGTTGGGATGCATAAAACATGTGACTTCACATTGGATATCCTTGCTGTTTACTGCTACAGGCTTCTGTCTTACAAGCACAGGAATTCTGATCAATTTTATTTCATGTGATTGCCATGAAATAGGAAGAAAATAAAAGGAAAATAGGATAAAAAATATAGTGTGTGTATAATTGTATATGCAGCATCATAGGGTATATTCCGAGAGCTTCTGTTTTGACTAGGCACCCATGAGAATGGAATACTTGGCGTACATTTTCCTACATTTGGTGATCGGAAGAATTTTTCACAGGTCCCCTTCCAGTTCCATGCAGTTTAAACCTAGCTTTTCTTCCACTATCTGTGTATTCCTGGTGCCAGGTACCCAAGGAGACATACATGCCCTAATTGATCCGCCAGCCTTGCCCAGGGAGTTGACAGAATGGTAATAGCAGGATTTCTAGGAGCCATTCCTAAACCAGAATGGCCAGCAAAAACCTAACAATATATGTGAGTAACTGCCTACCACATAAATATATTCTACTAAATCTAAACTGAATGTTTTTCCAAGTTAACTTCCTCTAAGCTGGATCCCCAAAATGCCCATGGCCACCCATCACCACCCAACACTAGGGGACAGAGAGAGTTGTCAGCTGAAATTAGAATATCTTATTTCTGCTAATTTTGTAATGACCATGTGAATACATTGCTGGGGTTCCTCCCAAGGCCTTAGGACCATGCAAGTGAGGCGCCCTGAAGCTAAATTTCATTACCTCCATGGAAATGCTTTCAGTTCTTTCTGCTTTAGAGCAAAGTGAAAAAGAACGTGAGCAAGGTCTCGGAAGAGGTGCAGCCCTTGATGGGATCCTGGGACAACTCCTCAGATATGAACCGAGTCCTTGTCAATAAGCTTATGAAATCCATCTCTGGAGGACCTTGAAGGGCAAGCAGAGGAAGAGCTAAGAGTGAAAGGCTTTGGGCAGGAGAGAGACTAAATGAAAGCATTTTAAAAGATTAGTTTGGTTAATTTGAAAAGATACATGCACCCCAAATTTCATAGCAGCGTTACTTACAATTGCCAAGATACAGCGGCAACTTAAGTGTCCATCAACAGATGAAGGGATAAAGAAGATGTGGTACATATACATGTATATACACACACACGCTATGGACTACTATTCAGCCGTAAAAAATGGAATGTTGCCATTTGCAACAACATGGATGGACTTGGAAGGCATTATGCTAAGTGAAATAAATCAGACAGAGAAAGACAAATACTGTATGATATCACTTATATGCAGAATCTAAAAAATACAACAAACTAATCAATATGCAAAAAAAGAAGCAGACTCACAGATATAGAGAACAAACTAGTGGTTACCAGCAGGGAGAGGGAAGAGGGGGCAAGACAGGGGTAGGGGGGTAAGAAGTACAAACTATTATGTATAAAATAAACTACAAGGATATATTGTACAACACGGGGAATATAGCCAATATTTTGTAATTATAAATGGAGTATAACCTTTAAAAATTAATTTTGAAAGGTTAAAATAAATAAATATATATATAGACAGTTTAGAAAACTTTGAACTTCCATTCTTCATATTACTAAGAACAAATCTGCATTTGATTCTCTCTGACAAAATTGAGCAATTATAATATCTACTATTTCAATGTTTTCCAGAGAATTATTTCATTCAATTCTTAAGTAAAGAAATTGTTTATGGTACTTCCCTGGTGGTGCAATGGTTAAGAATCTGCCTGCCAATGCAGGGGACACAGGTTCAAGCCCTGGTCAGGGAAGAACCCACATGCCGCGGAGCAAATAAGCCTGTGCGCCACAACCTCTGAGCCTGCACTCTAGAGCCCGCAAGCCACAACTCCTGAGCCTGTGAGCCACAACTACTGAAGCCCACGTGCTACAACTACTGAAGCCCAAGTGTCTAGAGCCCATGCTCCGCAACAAGAGAAGCCACCACAATGAGAAGCCCACACACCGCAGCGAAGAGTAGCCCCCCGCTTACCGCAACTAGAGAAAGCCCGCACGCAGCAACAAAGACCCAATGCAGCCAAAAATAAATATTAAAAAAAAGAATGATTAAAAAAAATTGTTCATGTTTAAAAAAAATGTTTTAAATAGAAAATAAATAAAAGACTAGTTTGAATGAGTACCCTTAGTTATTTGCAGAGGCCCAAAGAGAAGCACATGGACCTCAGCCAGAGGCAGAACTGACCATTTCAGGAGCCCAGAGAGGAGACGAGGGAAGTTGTATCTTCCAAAAATACGCTGTTTAAGGCAGTCTGTGGGTCTAAACTACAGACCGTTGGGTTAAAATGCTCTTATGATGAATCTACCTGGCCTCAGACACAGGGGGAATATACAAAAACTGTTGCTGACAGTTCTTTCAGTACACTTACTCCAACTGGAATTTTAAACCAACAAGCTGTCTTGTCCTCAGAAGTCAAGATGCGAATGACAGATATCAGAGAGAAATTCCGCTCCAGCGGCCAGGCCGTTCTGCACCCCCTGAGGTCTCCCAGCTGTCACCCAGCGTATCCCAGCTTGTCTGGTGGACCATTGCATTGTCTCCTGAGGACTACTGGACAGTAAACAGAAGAGAAACGAGGCTGGCTGTGGATCACTCAGTTACACAGGGAAAAGTGGCAAGAAATAAGAGATGGACCCATAAAAAGAGGAAAGAATGAACCAGGATATCTGGCTGAAAAGGCCTTGTAATGAGTAAGAGAGGGAAACAAGGGCCTAGAATCATATGACTTTGAATATCAAAATAAATATGGCTACCATATGACCCAGCAATCCCACTACTGGGCATATACCCTGAGAAAACCATAATTCAAAAAGAGTCATGTACTACAATGTTCATTGCAGCTCTATTTACAGTAGCCAGGACATGGAAGCAACCTAAGTGTCCATCATCAGATGAATGGATAAAGAAGATGTGGCACATATATACAATGGAATATTACTCAGCCATAAAAAGAAACGAAATTGAGTTATTTGTAGTGAGGTGGATGGACCCAGAGTCTGTCATACAGAGTGAAGTAAGTCAGAAAGAGAAAAATACCGTATGCTAACACATATATATGGAATCTAAAAAAAAAAAAAAGGTCATGAGGAACCTAGGGGCAGGACAGGAATAAAGACACAGACCTACTAGAGAATGGACTTGAGGATATGGGGAGGGGGAAGGGTAAGCTGTGACAAAGCGAGAGAGTGGCATGGACATATATACACTACCAAACGTAAAATAGATAGCTAGTGGGAAGCAGCCGCATGGCACAGGGAGATCCTCGGTGCTTTGTGACCACCTAGAGGGGTGGAATAAGGAGTGTGAGAGGGAGGGAGACACAAGAGGGAGGGGATATGGGGATGTATGTATATGTATAGCTGATTCACTTTGTTATAAAGCAGAAACTAACATACCATTGTAAAGCAATTATACTCCAATAAAGATGTTTAAAAAAAACAAAACAAAACACATGGAGATACCACTACCTACCTATTAGAATGGCTAAAATAAAATATAATGACAAGACCAAAAAAAAAAAGGCCATATTGTGTACCCTAAATCAGTACAGTGGAATATATGTATTTGTATGATAGGCCAATATGCCTGGATTTTCAGTTACTTATTTGTTCAGTGACTCTTGACTGAGTGTCTGCATGTGTCTATAAGCATTACTGTTGGAGGGAAGAAAGTAATGTTCAAGACAGACAAGGTTCCTATTCCCATGGAACTCACATTGTAGACAGAAGGAGAAGGGAAGTGAAAAGATAAAAAAGCAGAATAGTTTCAGATGCTACATTGCTAAAAAAAAAAAAAAGGATAATAAGATAGAGTTTGTGGCATATGGGGAAGGGGCTCAGCTATTTTCCCTTAGGTGATCAGGAAAGGCCTCTGTGAGGATAGGATGCTGGAGCTGACAGATAAGAAGCCATCCGTCATCCAGACACCTGTGGCAAAGCATCCCTGACAGAGGGAGCACGGAAGAGAAGATCCCTTGAGGCTGGAGGAACAGACAGAAGAACAGAATAGCCAAGTAGAGTGGGCAAGGGGGAGAGCGGTTAAAGCATGAGGGCACAGAGATAGGCAGGGGCTGGCAGATCCTTTACGACCGGTAGCCATGGTAAGGCATCTGCATTTTAGTCTAAATGCACTGGGGAGTCATTGAAGGCTTCTGAGCAGGGGAGTGACACAACCCGATGAATGTTTCTAAGAGATGATCTTAACTAATAGATGGGGAATGGATTGTAGGGACCAATGGTAGAAGAAGGGTAACAGGTATATAATGGTGGCTATGGAGCCATAGAGTCAAGACATACTATGACTTGGCCTAGGGTGGTGTGGTAGAGTGCTTGCATGAATGGCCCCAATTAATGGCCTTCTAGTATCCAAGCTCTTTGGTCTAGAATTTACAATCCTCTTCCATCTGACTTTGGGCTTTGAGCAATGGGATGCAATCAGAGGCTACAAAGTGCTATGCAATGGGGCTTGCTCTCCTGCAGGATTAGTCCTGCTTAGTCTTGGAGCCCTGCCATGCCATGAGAACAGGCTCAGGCTAACTGCCTGCTGGAGGAGGAGAGATCACATGGAGAGGTCCTGGGTCCTGTATCATCCCAGCTGAGGCCATCCTAGATCATCCAGCCCCTGACCACCTTTCAGTTTGAGTGTAGACACGTGAGCAAGCCCAGCTGAGCTCAGTGGAGCCCAGTCCAGATCAGCAGAAATGTCCACACAAACCAAGGACAGGTAAGAAATACTAATCGTTGGTTGTTTAAAGCTAGTACATTTTTAGAGTGCTTGTTACTCAGTGAGAGCTTGCTTAAAGGAATTGATCTTGAAGGCCAGGACAGCTAAGGAGGAAGGTGCAGCCAGGCGTGGGGCTGGTCAACCAGCATAACTAGAAGGAACCAGGGTAAGAAGAGGTTCATGGAAGTGAAAAGCTTTGGTGTAGCAGCCGTATCAGGGGGCTGCTGAAGTGAGGTGAAGGGCCCCACGTCTTCTCCTATCAGTAATTTTATCTTGGGCCTTATCAATAAGCAATGATCTTAGGGTTCAAATATTTCTAGTCTTGCTGGCCCTCCTGCCTAAGAAGCCAGTAGCCACCTTACCTGTCAGGCCTTGTGTCTGACCTGATATCCTCTAATTCTCAAATCCTTCGATCTCTCCTTCATCTTGGGTTCCAATAGTCCCTGTTGTCAGCACCGTGAAAAGATGACCTATCATACCTTTGTAGATCGGAGTAGGAATGCATGACTTCTTGGTAAAGTGTGGCTGGGAAGATGAGTCTTTCCTCTGTGGGATTATCTTCTATCCCTCTGAAAACCTGACCTTTTCTTCCTACTGACAAGACAAGGAGAAAATGCTCTATGGCAGAATTGATTTTATACCAAGACAAAATGCATGTATGTATATATAAACGCTTTCCACATGGGATATACCCATGTGCAACCGCAATGAGCTATGTTTAAGTAAACTTGGGACAGTAACAAGACTTATGTTTCATATGCATATATGCATGTATGTAAAAATCCTATTAAGGATTCATTAGAGATTGTGAAATATGTCTGTTCTATGAGATGACATCTGAGTCAAGGTGATCTTTATTTAAATGACATTAAACAAGGTTACATGAGAACTGCTGTAGTCTTTTTAGGGGACAATAGTAGAAACCAGAGATAGATGAGACCATTTAGGTGATTCAGCACCTCAAGATCCTTGGCAGAGAAACTTTGCCCAATGCCCTGTGTTCACTTATGCTTCTCCCAGGTCGGTTATAACAGATGCAAGAAATCAGGCTGTCACCAGCTCCTCAGGAGTTTCTCCTTTGCAGAGTTGATTAAGACCTCTGGCCTTGTTCCACTCTGGTTTAATCTTGTCATTGCCTCCTGGATATACAGTGAAATTCCTGAGCCATAAATCCTGCTTATCACAAGTCCCTTCAGAATGTCTTCAAGAAAAGAGGGGAGGGTGTACGTTTCCTTATAAGGAAGCTTTGGACCAAATGACCCCCCATAACCAGCTCACTATTGACCTAAACCACAGACCATCACAGAACCCTTCCCACTTGCCTTAAGGACCAATAAAGAGAGTATCCCAGGCCTCACAAGAGGATAGTTAACTTGACAGGAGAGGTCATAAATAAGTAATTCACTCCCAGGTTCAATTTCTTTTGTTTAGTTTAAGTGTCCAAACGCCACCTTGTTGTTTTATTAATGCAGGTGTCTCATTTCCATTCTCAGTTTCAAAGCTGATGGAGTCGGAAGAAAAACAAAAACCCAAACCAAACCCCTGCATCTGTTAGTAGGCCAAAGTCCATCAATCTCCCCATGAAAAGTATGTTACTTTGGAATACTAAAGAATAAAATTCTATTGGCATTGTCTCTAGTTTGATTGTTTAGGGCACATACCTTCCTATCCTGTCTTTGTTTGCTGCATCAGTGCTGTCTTACAAGGAGAAACCATGCCTGGCTGTATATAAATTGGACTCTACCAATCTGTGTGATCAGCTTGTAAAGGAAAATTGGCTCTCCTCCTCTAGGATGGATCAGGAAAAGGAGCCCTCGACATGCCTGAGTGATGGTAGAGGAGCTCAAGAGAATGTCTGCTCATAGGCAAATGCCAAAGTTGAACCTAGTAAGCTAAGGACTGGAAGAGATCCCTCGAGGCTCAGAACCAGAAAGAATTGTAGAGATGGTCTAGTCCAATCCCCTACAGGCATGAAAACGGAGGTCTAGGCAGTTCAAATAACTTCTACGACACTAGCAAGAACGGGGAGCAAAGACAAGAGTAAAATCTAGTCCTTCTGACCCCCAAGCCAACACTATAACCTCAGATTCTTAAACAGAATGACCAAATCTTGGGGATACAACTGCCAGGAAATACCCGAAGCTGTAGCATAACTAGGCTACTTCTTTGAAATCTTAAATATTACTTTAAAATAAGTAAGTTAAAACAATTTTTTATTACAAGAAACAAGCATGTATTTATTTTCTAGAAAAGAGGGAGAACCCAAATCTCAAAGGAAGTTTCTGCTTGGGGCAGCCAAGCATAGACTCTCGGAAGGAATGTGTAGTCATTGCTCAGGGCACATCATGGGCTGGTGTAACACGCACTGCTTTTCACTGCAGCACTATTTACAATAGCCAGGACACGGAAGCCATCTAAATGTCTATCAACAGAGGAATGGATAAAGAAGATGTGGTACATATATATAAAATGGAATATTACTCCACCATAAAAAATGGAATATTACTCCATTGGGTTATTTGTAGAGACATGGATGGACCTCGAGACTGTCATACAGAGTGAAGTAAGTCAGAAAGGAAAAACAATTATCATATATTAACGCATATATGTGGAATCTAGAAAAATGGTATAGATGATCTTATTGGCAAAGCAGAAATAGAGACACAGACATAGAGAACAAACATATGGACTATGGACAGCAAGGGAGGGAAGGGGGGATGAGTTGGGAGATTGGGGTTGACATATATACACTATTGATACTATGTGTAAAATAGATAACTAATGAGAACCTACTGTATAGCTCAGGGAACTCTGCTCAGTGCTCTGTGGTGACCTAAATGGGAAGGAAGTGCTCGCTTCGGCAGCACATATACTAAAATTGGAATGATACAGAGAAGATTAGCATGGCCCCTGCACAAGGATGACACACAAAATCATGAAATGTTCCATATTTTTAAACTCAAAGTGGAGTAAAGACCTAAATGTAAAGCCAGACACTATACAACTCAGCAGAAACACTCTATGACATAGATCACAGCAAGATCCTTTATGACCCACCTCCTGGAGAAATGGAAATAAAAACAAAAATAAACAAATGGGACCAATGAAACTTAAAAGCTTTTGCACAGCAAAGGAAAACATAAACAAGATGAAAAGACGACCCTCAGAATAGGAGAAAATATTTGCAAACGAAGCAACTGACAAAGGATTAATCTCCAAAATTTACAAGCAGCTCATGCAGCTCAATATCAAAAAAACAAACAACCCAATCCAAAAATGGGCAGAAGACCTAAACAGACATTTCTCCAAAGAAGATATACAGACTGCCAACAAACACATGAAAGGATGCTCAACATCACTAATCATTAGAGACATGCAAATCAAAACTGCAATGAGGTATCACCTCACACCAGTCAGAATGGCCATCATCAAAAAACCTACAAACAATAAATGCTGGAGAGGGTGTGGAGAAAGGGGAAGCCTCTTGCACCGTTGGTGGAAATGTAAATTGATACAGCTAACATGGAGGTTCCTTGAAAAACTAAAACTAGAGCTACCATGTGATCCAGCAATCCCACTACTGGGCATATACCCTGAGAAAACCATAATTCAAAAAGAGACATGTACTACAATATTCACTGCAGCACTATTTACAGTAGCCCGGACATGGAAGCAACCTAAGTGTCCATCAACAGATGAATGGATAAAGATGTGGCACATATATACAATGGAATATTACTCAGCCATAAAAAGAAACGAAATTGAGTTATTTGTAGTGAGGTGGATGGACCCAGAGTCTGTCATACAGAGTGAAGTAAGTCAGAAAGAGAAAAACAAATACTGTATGCTAACACATATATATGGAATCTAAAAAAAAATGGTTCTGATAAACCTAGAGGCAGGACAGGAATAAAGACGCAGACGTAGAGAATGGACTTGAGGACACGGGGAGGGGGAAGGGTAAGCTGGGATGAAGTGAGAAAGTAGCACTGATATATATACACTACCAAATGTAAAATAGATAGCTAGTGGGAAGCAGCTGCATAGCACAGGGAGATCAGCTCTGTGCTTTGTGACCACCTAGAGGGGTGGGATAGGGAGGGTGGGAGGGAGGGAGATGCAAGAGGGAAGAGATACGGGGATATATGTATATGTATAACTGATTCACTTTGTTATAAAGCAGAAACTAACACACCATTGTAAAGCAATTATACTCCAATAAAGATGTTAAATGAATAAATAAATAAATAGGAAGGAAATCCAAAAAAGAGGGGATATATGTATATGTATAGCTGATTTACTTTTCTGTACAGTAGAAACTAACACAACATTGTAAAGCAACTATACTCCAATAAAAATTAATGTGAAAGACGATACATATTCATTGCAAACACACATTGAGATTTGCAAAAATACAAAATCAACATTCCAGGCTACAAAGGAAGGTGTTTCTAAATGGTCTACATCAAGATGAAGGGGGAAAGTCACTTAGTTTTTACTCATTACTCCCTTTCCACATCCTGCATAGGGAGTTTAGTACCTCTCTTTGTATGCTCCTTATTATTTTGTTGTTGATCTTAAGTGGCCTCTGCAGAAATTGAGACAGAAAGAGTCCCAATATAGCACTCTATTATTATTATTATTATTTTTTGCGGTACGCGGGCTTCTCACTGTTGTGGCCTCTCCCGTTGCGGAGCACAGGCTCTGGACGCGCAGGCTCAGCGGCCATGGCTCACGGGCCCAGCCACTCTGCGGCATGTGGGATCTTCCCGGACCGGGGCACAAACCCGTGTCCCCTGCATCAGCAGGCGGACTCTCAACCACTGCGCCACCAGGGAAGCCCCCAGTATAGCACTCTATTACATATATTTTCTATTCGTCTCTTTTCAAATTTTTCTGTTTTTCTTTGGTGTGCTGTAGTTTTACTCCAATGTATTTAGGTGTGGATTTATTTTTATTTATTCTGTTCATAATTTGGTTTTCATCTGCATGTTTTTCTTTGATTTGAGAAACAGCCATCTATTATCTCTTTAAATATTGCCTCTCTTCAAATACTGTTTCTTCAGTGTGGATCTCCTATTAGGCATATGTTACGCCTTCTGATTCAGTCTTCTATGTTTCTTAATCTCTCATTTTCTATCTCTTTATAATAATTCCCCCCTCCTCCCATATCTTCTTCTCTTTGGATGAATTCCTCAGCTCTACCACGGGCACATTACTTCGCCATTCATCTGTATCAAATCTCTTGTTTACTTATTGATTGAGTTTTTATTTTAATTTTTTCATTTCCTGAAGTTCTCTTTGGTTCCTTTTAACTCACAGTATCCTATCTTGCAATGCATTCTTTGTTCTTTCTTTTGTCTCTTTAACAATTTAAAATATACTTATAGCATTTTCCCAGTTATCTCTTATGTCTGATACCTGGCATAGGACCTGTTTTTTCTATCGACTCATCCTCACAGGAGTTCATTTCTTTGTGTCGTCCGTAATTTTTTTACTGGTAATTCACATTGTTTCCCTCCCACCCCCAAGGGCACCACTTAATCCTGAGAGGTGGAACTGTCCCTACAGATCCTTTTGCATTTCCTTGTGTCAAAGCCCCGGACATACTACTGACTGTGGACTAATTTTTTTTTTTTTTTTTTTTGCGGTACGCGCGCCTCTCACTGCTGTGGCCTCTCCCACCGCGGAGCAACAGGCTCCAGACGCGCAGGCCCAGCAGCCATGGCCCACGGGCCCAGCCGCTCCGCGGCACGCGGGATCCTCCCGGACCGGGGCACGAACCCGTGTCCCCCGCACCGGCAGGCGGACTCCCAACCACTGCGCCACCAGGGAAGCCCCCTGTGGACTAATTTTTATGTCTGTTTCTAAGCTTCATGTTTCTTTACACTGTGGGTAATAAAAAATGTGGACTTCATACCCACATGGAACACAGGTTTGGAATTTTGTTTTTTCCCTTATTTAGGTTTGCTCACAAATTTACAAATATCTTTGCCCATCATTGCTCTAAGAAGACAACAAAATTCTTTTTAGCTTTCTGGGCTGTTGGGCAAAGTTTTTCTGTCCAACATACAAGGCAAGACTCAAATATTCCCAGATGTAATAAAGAGCTTCATTCCAAGCTCCCCTCCCTGCATAGGTTCAAGTTGATGTGTCCTGTTCCCCATGCGGACAGTAAAATCCTACCTAGTTCTTAGTGTCTGTATTTGGGTCTGGTAGTCCCTGGGGCTTTACTGCTTCATTTCTTGTCATGACTCCAACTGTGAGTTTCTTCTCTGTTATGACACCTAGGCATTTCCCTTTCTATCAAGCGAAATAACGTATTATATTTTATTGTTGATATTTTCATATGATTTGACATCATATGGAAGTTAAAAGTGTGAAATCAGACCATCTGGATTCGAATCCCAGCTCTGCCACATGTTGACTATGTGACCTTGAGCAAGTTACCTATGTTCTTTGAACATCAGTTCCCTCATTTGTAAAATATGAGGAATAATAATACAGACCTCATACGAGGATTAACAGGATTAACATACGTGGAGTGCCTAGAGCAGTATGTGGCACATGTTAAAAGTTAAATACGTTATTAGCTATTATTGTTCTTGCTATTTTTCTGATGATCATCACCACCATTATCATCTCATGTATTCCCATGTGTTTATAACAAAAGCAGAGCCCTTTTTAAATGGAAATGCTACAATATATTTTCTTTTTAATCCCAAAACAGTATCACCCTGCCATCTGTCATACTAAACAAAACTCCCTCCTCTCTAGCTCACATAGGCTCAGAGGATGCAAATCAACTTTAAATTTAGTCTGTGTCAACCAGAATTAGGAAGAGTGAAGTGTTTCAAGGGCAATTTATATTTTTCTAAACTAATTATAAATAATTTTTATTATCTTCTCTCTCTCTTTCTTTGAATCATCTGAATCATGGCTCCTCTACATCAGGGCAAATAATTGAAAGAAGGGAGTTGCAGATTAGTGATAAAACCAATGGCTCAACTGTCAAAACATGCTTTGAGTTGAATAACCTGTTGTGAATCCCTTAGGGACAGAGGTCCTCAGACGTGAAGGCTTAGCAAGAATGAACGAAGTGGAGAATAATGAGGGAGGCTTTGTAGCAAAGTCTAATGAATGACTCCTTGACATTCTCTGATCTCTGACATGACAGGCATATGGTGTTTATCAATAAATAAAAAGGATATAATTACGTTGAGGCTGAAGCAGTCAGGGCTTGGTAACATTTGGTAAGCTGGAAAGCTGTCTGCCCTGCTGTTTATTCTGACAGGTGGAATAAAATAAAATATCTCCACAAAAATCTATTTATAGTATACGACAGTCCAGTTGCCTTCAGATTCCCCAAAGAAGCAGTAGGTCATGCCCTAATTTGTGTCCATAGATTAAATAAATATATTATTTAAATGACACTTCGAGGTAATCACAATTAGTCCTTAGAGCTTTCAATGCATAGCTCCTTAAAAATATCTCCAGTCTGAAGGTTAGGGCTTTTCATGGCATGTGCTTAGCGTAAAATCTTTGCTATCACCCGTAAGTTCTTCTTTCTGTCACATCTCATATTCAATCTTTAGGAAATTCCGTTGGTTCAACCTTCAATCTATCTCTGGAATCTCACCATTTCCCCCCACTTCTACTGCCACCGCCATAGTCTGCGCCCCTTCACCTCTCA
This sequence comes from Tursiops truncatus, assembly GCF_011762595.2. NCBI lineage: Eukaryota > Metazoa > Chordata > Mammalia > Artiodactyla > Delphinidae > Tursiops > Tursiops truncatus. Next base: position 13,296,225 of record NC_047043.1, read on the forward strand.
CCTTGATGATTATGATCACCTCTTAATAGTCTCCCTGCTTTTAGCCTTATCACTCTATCATCTAGAGTGATCTTTAAAAAGATAAGTCAGGTCATACCACACCTCTGCACAAAATCCTGCAATGGCTCCAAAGTCGTTACAATGGCTTCCCAGACCCTGTGGTCTGGGCCCCCATTTTCTCTCCTACCACTCACTTTACTCTAGCCAACTGGTTCCTTGCTGTTCCTCAGTATTTTAAACACTGTCCCTCAGCCTGGAATACTCTTGCCCTAAAGAGCATCTGGAAAAATGCTCCAAGTCCTTGTTCAAATCTTGCCTCTCAATGAGGCTTATCTCACCAACAACCCTATTGAAAATGAGAACCTGCCCTCACACCTAGGTTAAGGGATCCTGCTCTCTTCTTTTATTCTAAAGCATTTATCTTCTAACATACTATATAGTTTACTTATTAATTATGTTCATTGTATTGTCCATCTCTCCCCTCTAAAAATATAAGTTCTATGACAGCATGAATCTTCTATTCATGATGTACCTTACGCACCTAAGTTAGTATTACCAGGTAAAATAAAAGCTATCTAGTACTATTTTAATTTCAGACAAAGAGTGAATAATTTGTTTTAATATAGGTATGTCCTGGGCAACAGTTGGTTTACTTGTTGTTTATCTGAAATTCAAATTTACCTGGATATGCTATATTTTTATTTACTAAATGTGGCAAACCTAAGCTAGAACAATGCCTGACATCGTCATCACAGAAACATTACATATGATTTTTTTTTTTTTTTTTTTTTGCGGTACGTGGGCCTCTCACTGTTGTGGCCTCTCGCGTTGCAGAGCACAGGCTCCGGACGCGCAGGCTCAGCAGCCATGGCTCACGGGCCCAGCCGCTCTGTGGCATGCGAGATCTTCCCGGACCGGGGCACGAACCTGTGTCCCCTGCATCGGCAGGCGGACTCTCAACCACTGCGCCACCAGGGAAGCCCATGGTCTATTTTTTAATGAAAATTAATTTGAAAACGTAATGGTGTTTTGAGCTAACTGAAGATACCCTGGACTATCACCTGAAGGCTTTTATGTCATCATTATAAATACTTTTAGGAAAAGCATATTGTCAAAAACAAAAACACTCAGCTGAAACAACCTAAGTATACCAATCACAATTCAATAGAGCAGAGATACAGTAAATCAGCTTTAAGCATTAGGCTTTGTAGTATTGGGCAAAAAGGAAAATGGAAAGTCCCAAAACCCAAAGCTGAAAAATATGTTGGGGAAATCATATTAAGTGGAGAGCTAGAGCTTGAGGTCAAGTGTAGTCTATTGTTGAAGAAGGTCTCTAGAGGATGAGAACGTGACCCAGATTACCCACATAGCGGACCTCTAGTTGTCTTTTTCAATTAACTGTTGTCACTAACTACTTATGTGACCTTGGGAGAGTCAAGGGATGACAGTGTTAGATGTCTCACCTTTATACAAAGATTTGTAAGATCCATTCTATCTCTAAAATCTGTGATTCTATAGAAAAATATGACCAGAAAGTAAAGAGACTATTTTTACAAACATACTAGAAGTTATATATAACAAATAATCAGTGTAATCACCTAATAAGCTATTCACTTATCCCAATAATGCTACCAACGATCAAAATATTCTTGGCATTTGTATTTTCCTTTTAGCAGGGTAATATTTAAGAATTATTAACAAATGTTTTAATCTCAGCAAGACACAGAGCTAGGACTTGAACCCAGGCAGTCTGGCAGCACCATCTGAGACCTTAACATCTATGCTATACTTAAAGTTACACTTCTTGCACGCCACAGTTTGTGGACCGAGATTGATCTACTGCAGACTAATACAAGGTTAATAAAGATTTACATTTTCTTCTAAGAGTTTCATATTTTTACCTCTGTACTTAAGACTGATCCATTTTGAGTTAATCTTCGCATATGGTGTAGGATGAAAATCCGACTTTGTTTGTATGTGGATATTCAACTGTCTCAGTACATTTGTTGAAAAGATCATTCTTTCCCATTTAATTTTCTTGGCACACTTGTCAAAAATCAGTTGACTATAAATGTATGGGCTTACTTCTGGACGCTGAATTTTTTTATTCTGCTGATCTATATGTGTAGCTTTATGCCAGTACCTCACTGTCTTGATTACTACAGCTTTGTCATAATTTTTGAAATCAGGAAGTATGAGCCCTCCTACTTTATTTTCTTTTTCAAGATTGTTTTGGCTATTCTGGGCCTTTTGTAATTCCATATGAATTTTAGGATCAGCTTGCCAATTTCTGTAAAAAAAAAAAAAAAAAAGCAGCTGCAATTTTGAAAGAGATTGCACTGAATCTTTAGATCAGTTTGGAAGGTTGCCATCTTAATGTTAAGTCTTCCAATTCATGAACATAGGATGTCTTCCCATTTGTGTAGGTCTCCTTTAATTTCCTTCAGTGATGCTTTGCAGTTTTCAAGGTTCAACTCTGGCTTTTGTTTTGTTAAATTTACTCATAAGTATTTTATCTTGATACTGTTATAAATGGAATTGTTTTTTAATTTTATTTTTGGATTGTTCATTGCAAGTGTATAGAAACACAAATGATTTTGTATTGTATTTGTAATGTATTCATTCGGCTTTTGCTTTTGACAGTTTGACATGAAATGTTTATAGGTGTATGCCTAATTGAGTTTTCCTACTTGGAGTTTATTGAACTGCCGTGATGTGTAGACTAATGTTTTTCATCAAATTTGGGAAACTTCAGCCATAATTTCTTGAAATATCTTCCTATTTTTTTCTTTCTCTCTTCCTTCTTTGACTCCCATTATAAATATATTTGTACACTTGTGTTGTCCATAGGTCTCTGAGTCTCTGTTCATTTTTCGTCTTTCACTGTTCCTGCTCAGTTTCCCAAGCTGGATAATCTCAATTCTATCCCCAAGCTCAGGGTTATCCTTTCTTCTGCCAGCTCAGATCTGCTGTTGAGCCCCTTAGCAAATTTTTCATTCAGTTGTACTTTTCAACTCCAGAATTTCTAATTGATGCTTTTTTGTATAATTTCTATCTTTTTATTGGTAATCTCTATTTGGTTGGGCATCATTATCATACTTTCCTTCATTATTTATTTAGATATGGCTTCTTTTAGTTCTTTGAAAGTATTTATAATTCCTGATTTGAAGTCTTTGTCTAGTAAGTCCAACTTGTGGGCTTTCTCAGGGAGAGTTTCTTTTGACTGCCCTGCGCATGGGCTTTTCTGTTTCTTTGTATGACTCTTATTTTTTGTAAGAAATTTGTTAAAACTGGACTCTTAAAATATTATAATGTGGCAACTCTGGAATTCAAATTCCCCCTCTCCTTGGTGCTTATAGGTGTTTATTATTGTTGTTGCTTCTTTGCTTAGTAACTTGATGAAGTAATTCTTTAAAGTGTGTATTCTTTGTTGGGTCTAACCACTAAAGTCTCTGCCTGGTTAGCTTAGTTATCATCTAACAATTGGACATCAATTTCCCAAATGCCTTGAACAAATGTCTCCCAGCGTTTCTCAAGAAGCTTTGTGTCCATGTTGGGATACACATTCAATGCTCTGGCAGTTTAAAACTGTTTAGCCTTTACTTCCTGCTTGCACAGGCCCTCAAGGTCAGCCAAAGGTGAGAGATTAGGGTCTTCTCTCAGGTCTTTCCCGTGAATGTGCGCAGTCTTGCAAATGCACGTGGCCTCCTAGATTCTCAAGAATATGGCAGAGTTTTTCAAAGCTCCCTATGGACATCTCATTCCCCGGCTTTATCTTTTAAGTTTCTTATTCATCACTGGGTATCATGACCTCAGGCAGCTACAATGTTAAACAACTACCACTGAAAGTTTTTTGACAAGTGCCCCAGGAAAAAGGCCATCTGCACTGAGTTCTTCATGAGGTCAAATAAAGACAAGCTCTGTGAGTGGAGATTTTCAGGAAGCTGTCGGACAGGTCAAATAACGACAGTTCTCTGGGAATGGCACATTTGGGGGGATGCTCCAGAACCACTTTACTCCCTCCAGTGGCTGCTAGGCTCCTGTTTTTCACACCCACTGTGATCGCAAGGGTATTGGTTTTCAAGACTCCTATGAAACTAGAGAGAAGAAGATGGAGATTGGGGAAGATAAAATGCCACAAAGCTCACTGTTCTTATCAAGAGTCACCTGTTTTTCTTCAATAAATGTGACTCAAATTTTTGCAAGTGTTTGATTAATTTCCAGAATTCTGAAAACACTGATTTTGACAATTTTGGGGGCTGATGCTCTCATTGCTTTTATGTGAGAACAAATTTTCAGAGGTCCTTATTCCACCATTCCTGAAGAGTTTCTCCTCTTTCAGTATATTCTTAAACTACTTGTTTAGACCCTTTGATTCCTCTTGACCAAGAAAAATAGATCAAATTTTGAAAGTTCTGTCTACTCTTTTTTAATATATTGCAACTTTTTAGAGTTTTTTACTATCACAGGCAACTTCTCCAAATGGAATCTTTTTATGTGGGACCCATCCTTTGGTTTTGGCTAATACTGAGCAGCTCATTGATTTCCAAGTGAGGAAAAAGCACTCTTTTTTTTCCTACTTTTTACCTGCTATTTAGAGTTGATTAAAATTTTATTTCTTCTGAAATCTTCATATTCTAGCCTCTTCCTCCTGGTTATAATAGCTTAACAATGTTTTGCTGAGCTAAGATATAAAATAACACAAGTATAGCCTAATTAATATTAATAAAAGAGTGGCAGAGAAATCAGGATACTGACGAACATGATACACACCAAACACTTCAGAAAAGTTTTTCTCTGCCTTACACCAATAAGAAATAAAATAGAGCAATTCGGGCTTCCCTGGTGGCGCAGTGGTTGAGAGTCCGCCTGCCGATGCAGGGGACACGGGTTCGTGCCCCGGTCCGGGAAGATCCTACATGCCGCGGAGCGGGTGGGCCCGTGAGCTATGGCCGCTGAGCCTGTGCTTCCGGAGCCTGTGCTCCGCAACGGGAGAGGCCACAACAGTGAGAGGCTCACGTACCGCAAAAAAAAAAAAAAAAAATAGAGCAATTCATCTCTTTAACCCATCTTGTCTGTGGATCTGAATGACCTGGGGAGAATTCTGGAAATCCTTAACCAATGCATTTTGGCATTTAGAGAGTCTTGTGATAGAAGTGTCCAGGATGGTTCCAGGAAAATGGAGGTAGATTTGGGTTTTCTAACATTTAAAAAAATCTCCAAACGTGCACTATTTACCAGTCATAAATATTTTATTCTTCCTAAACTTACCAATATGACTGAGATGATGACATCTCAACATGAACAGGAGGAAAAGAAAAATATATATATATATATATTCACTAAGAAATATATTTTCAAGAAAAGGTAAATATTTAATGGGCATATATGTATACAATATTTGGACCTAAGCTAATTTATTTTGATACATAGTACTATGATATTTCTTATAAAGTACAAGACATCCTGAGAAAATGTTTGTTTGCTTTTTTCATGTAAAATTGCTTGTTGGTCTTCTTTTCCTAAGAAAAAAACAATGACAGTTTCACACCCATAAGTGTGCAAGAAAAAGAAAAGGTAAATGGAAATTGGAAGAAAAATACAATTAGAAAAAAAATCTGTTTTTAAAGCTGTGAGGGAAAATATTTTATAAACATCATCCTAGGATTAGAAAAATAACCAACTGTGCAGTTAGTTACTTAAGTTAAATAACTTTTATATCAGAAATTCATCTCTTGAGTTGTCCTTTTAAATTAAAAGAAAACTGCTTTAATTGTGATAGCCTATATTGACAGGGATTCTCAGTACAAGTTGAAAATGACATTTTTCCATATACAAAGAAGGGCCAAGTACTGTTATGCAGTGTAATATAAATAGAAACAGAATAGATAAGCCAAAATAAATTATCTTCATAAAATGTTTGGGTTGTTTCACTGTGTTTTGGTGGATATAATTAGCTGAACTGCTTTGCTTTGTAAACAGAAAGAGGTATCGCAACCACAGTTATACGTATACACATGCATATTAATCTTTATGTCTTTATTTTCACTGTTTATGTGATTTAAAACAGAACAGTACAGAAAGGTTTCTTTATTTGCACAAGATCCCCTCAGAATCACTGCCAGAATCTGACAGAAACCCTGATTGTGTTTGACTCTTCAGTGTGTTTTTTTGGCTAATTTACTGTTACTTGTCTCTTTGGCAGAGCCTGATATAAGTATAGATAGACTTCGTGCTTTCCTTAGTTGACACTCCTAAGTGGTCATTAGTTGACACTCCTAAGTGGTCATTCTGCTGTTTCTTCTATTTCTCCCTTCTAGTCTCCAAATTTCTGGAGTTGCCTCTCACAGCAAGGACATAGACCTGTGGTTATATAGGAATATTGCCGGGTAAGGAAAGATCAATATTCAGATGTCAGAGAAAACATCTGGAATGATGTTTTCAGGCCCAGAAAGTTTCCAAGAGAAAGAGAAAGCCAAGCCATTGTAAAGCACTATGATCCGCTGAAAAAACCACACGCTAGGAACAGATATGTCCCCATTTTCATGTCCCTTCTCCATCCAGAACAGGGGGCTGTACACAGCCTTGCCAAACACTTCTGGTTCCTCCTTGACCATGTTCTTTTAAAAAACTCACCCATGTACGCTGAGGCAGTGGTTGCAAATGCTTATATCAATGAGCATAAAATTTCTGTGCTCAAGAACTACATTTGCAGAAAACAAACCTATATATGTATGAAGAAAGGAGAAAGAATTCTAAGGCAGTGAAGATTCACACTTCAAGCTTATGGCTCTCTTAAAAGACATATTTGCATTGTAATTTTGACTCTATGTTGGTTTTAGTTCAGTTACACTGCTTCTGAGCATTGTCATTAACACAATTATGTTCTAGGCTAAACTTGGCGATATTATAATTAATTTTATACAATTTACCCAGAAATTGAGGGATAAGGATGCCAATCTGGGACGCTGACTTTGATGGACCCATAATTTTTTTTGCTTCTGTATTTCAAAATCTGATCATTAAAACTGATCATTTCTTCGTCTTTTGGTTAAGGCAAAAAATTAGTGTGAAGAAGATATTTATTTACTCTGGTAGATTTTTCTGTATGAATATGTACCATAAAAACAGACAAAGAGAGTCCGCCTGCCGATGCAGGGGACAGGGGTTCGTGCCCCGGTCCGGCAAGATCCCACACGCCGCGGAGCGGCTAGGCCCGTGAGCCATGGCCGCTGAGCCTGCGCGTCCGGAGCCTGTGCTCCGCAATGGGAGAGGCCACAGCAGTGAGAGGCCCGCGTACCGCAAAAAAAAAAAAAAAAGAGAACTATCCTGCATTTTTGGTAAAAGTTTGCTGGAAATCCAACATAAGTACACTCATTGCTACAAAACAAGCCTCAAGACATGTTTGTTTGATGAGTTTTAAAAATAAAGAGATACATTAATATTTTTAGTGTAAAGGAGTTTTCACCAAAAATATCCATATAATTGATTTAAAGGAATTCTGGTTCAGGCCATGATAAAGTAGCTGGTAATAATCAGTCTATTATGTGGGATACGAGCCAAAAATGAATGGTGACTGTGGTACACCCCATTCAAAGGTGGCCTTGAAAGACAGTGGTGATAGGAAATCCTCCCTTTGGATACAATTTAGGCAAAATACCAGTTCATCCACCGTTATGTCGGAAAAGAAGTGGTCGGAGGTTAGAATCAATACAGAGGGGTGGCAGCAAGTTATCTGGCCATCTGCTCAGACTCCTGGAAGGAGAAATGTTGGAAGATCAAGGACCCAGAAGTCTTAGGAGAAAGAGGCAGAAGGATCGCTACAGGGCAGTGGGCACCAAGTGTGAAGACATCTGTAGCATGCGTTAATGCCCGTCAGAATGTAACCACCACAAAATGTATCACCACATCAGGTAGACAAAGTGGCTTGACCAGTAGATATCAGCTAGCTTCTGTCATCAGCCACCCAGGGCAGGCACAATGGATACAGGAACAGAGTGGCCAAGGTGAGAGGGATGGAGGCTATGCACAAACCCTACAGCTCTTCCCGAGGTTCATTGGATGTCTAACCTGCCAGCAGCAGGGATCAACGCTTGTTCCATGATACTTCCCTATCTTTCTATGAGACCAGCCAGCCCCTTGGCAGCAAGTTGACCACATTGGGCTCCTTCTACCCGGGAAGGAGCAGAGATTTTGATATGTATGAGTATATATTCTGGGTATGAGTTTGCCCTTTCTGTTCACAAGGATCAGCGTTTGATCCACTAGCATAGGCTTCCACATAATATTGCAATAGGCCGAAATATCCCCTTTACGATAAAGGGGCATAAGACTGGGCACGTGATCATGGAATCCACTGGTTGTAACACATGCCTCACTACACAAAAGCTGATGGCCAATAGAAGGATGGGCTGTTCTGTTCAAAACACAGAGTGCTTTCTCAGAGGTGAGACCTTGCAAGATTGAGGCATCATCCTCCAGGACATAGTGTACACTTTAAATCAGTGACCCTTGTGAGGTAATTTGTCTCTGTCTGCTTTTCTCTGATACCAAAAGAGTGGTGTCTTTTCCAACACCAGCTACGTGTCCAACAACTCAATTCAATTCTGACACTAAGTACCCAGAGTCAGCACAGACCCCACGGGTCAAGGGCTCAGTCCTACAGCATTGCCTCCACTTCAGATGCCAACAGCCTACATCGTGATCTGGGTACCGGTTACATGGGTGTATGCACATGTACATTTAGATTTGCGCAATTGAGTACGTCTAAGTTACATATAAAGTTAACAGAATTTTTTTTCAAATGTAAGATAGGGTTTATTTGAATCCCAGTTGCATCCTTTGCTAGATATGTGACCTATTAGAAGCCATTTCTCTCTAGGCCTCAGCTTTCTCAACTCCAAAATGAGGGATTGGACTCGATGATCCGAATTACATCAAATGAGGCCATCAAAACAGCTCTTTAAAGTGTTCTTAAAAATCGGGGAATTCCCTGGCAGTCCAGTGGTTAGGACTGTGTGCTTCCACTGCAGGGGGCCTGGGTTCGATCCCTGGTCGGGGAAGTAAGCTCCCGCATGCCACGCAGTGCTGCCAAAAACAAATAAATAAATAAATAAAATAAAGTGTTCTTAAAAGTTGAAGGAAAAGACAAAAACCCTATTTTTTTTCCAAAAAAGTTCTCAAAAACAAATGGCCCACAGACGTATGGAAAAACAAGCAACGAGAACACCTTTTTACCCCAGAAAATACATGTGTTTTAAAAATTAAATGCTAACGTTTAGTGTGGTTTTTTAATTGCTTCTAAAGCATTCACTCTATTATGTCTTCTTCCCAAAAGAACCCAGAATCTCACAACCATGGGGTTGAGTAGTGTTCCTCAGTTCCGGGCCATCATGGGTCTGAGTGAATCAATGTCATCTCATCCCTGCGTCTTAGGGATGTGTCCCATGATGGGAAAACAGAATGGAACCCAGGCCTAAGAAAATCAACAATTACATTCCTTGGCTTCTAAGTTTGGTTCAAAGGCAAGCTTGTGACCTAAGATGATACAATCGAAAGGAAGATGGGACTTTGGTTTGATAATTGGGCAAAAGAAATTCAGTTTTCCCCTGCATGTGACCAAGGAGGCTCATGGCTCTGAGAGCTGCCGGCAGCCAACTTGCTACTTTGAGGGAGTCAGCTAAGGAACAAAGCCAACCAGCAGAGGAGGGCGAAGACAGGCGGATCGCAGCAAATGCTGTCATCCTCTTGGTGACAACATGCCCCTTGGGGTCAAACCACACCTAAAGCCTGCCCTGCCTCTGGACTTTTCAATTATAGGAGACAAAAAATTCCTTTTTATTACTTGAGCCAGTGTGAGTTAGGATTTTTCTCACTTGCAAACAAAATTATTCTATTTTATATAGCAACATCAATGAGGATTCTAGAAAACTGACCTTAATATGCTCCTGGTAGAAGTAAAATCTGCATTACCTTTTGAAGGGCGATTTGGCAATACACATCAAAAGATCTGAATATGGGCATACCCTGCGACCTAATATATAAACTTGTAAGAATTCATTCATTCATTCAACAAGTATTTAAGCACTTCTTATGTGCCAAACACTAAACTAGGAGTTAGGGGTTCAGCCACGGACCAAACAAAGTCCCTTATGGATCCAGCCTTAGGAAATAACCAAGGATGTGTAAAAAGATTTATCAACAAGGATGTTAATTTCAGAGCTCTTTATAATAGGGAACAATTGGAAACAATAAAAATGCCCAGCAAAAGGGGATTGCTTAAATAAATTTGGGGGCATTGACATGATAAAGTGCTATTTAGGCATTTTAAATGAACTGTAGCAACTATTTAATAATAGACAAAACTATTCACCATATACTATTAGGTGAAAAAAGCTGATAGTAAAACAGAATGTAGGGTAACTCATAACAGCAGACATGTAAGCATATATTTATGTACAAGAAACACCTGATATTAGACACTGTAAAATATTGTGTTATTCTGAGTAGAACTGTGGGTGATTTTGATTTTCCTTGTACGTCTTATGCTTTTTCATAATTTTCTGCCATAAATATGCCTTTCCTTTGTTAGCAGGGAAAATATCCATCTTACAACATAACTACAAGTAGTATATATATATATATATATAAATTTTTGTTGTTGTTGTTGTTGTTGTTGTACACGGGCCTCTCACTGCTGTGGCCTCTCCCGTTGTGGAGCACAGGCTCCGGACGCGCAGGCTCAGCGGCCATGGCTCACGGGCCCAGCCGCTCCGCGGCATGTGGGATCCTCCCGGACCGGGGCACAAACCTGTGTCCCCTGCATCAGCAGGCGGACTCTCAACCACTGCGCCACCAAGGAAGCCCGTAGTTTATATTTTAAAAGTAAATAAATAACACTTGAGTGCCAACATTGGGCTGTCTCCTGATTCCAAGGTGACCCTCTAAGCATCTGTAAGTAAAGGGTCAGACTAGCATCCTCCATTCTAGGCCGTATTTGCTCAAGGAGGACTGTCACAGGTTTTTCTAACCACATTTGTACTTTTTAATGGAGTAAAGCAAACAAGGTCTTGGAGCTGGTTAATGACTGCTTAGACTAGGCCCTAGGTCTCCTGTTTTGGGATCCATGGCTATTTCCACCACACAGTGTCCTCTGCCTCCCAGCAACAGCATTAGAATGAATCTGTCATCAAGAGACAGTCATTCAGTACATTTGGAGAGATCATCAGCTCCTTAAAATAACTTGGCAGCTCCAAGGCTCACTGTTTAAAGATTTAGAACCAAAGTACACCCTGAATTTAAAATGTGAAGAAACACACGGTGGATTTAAAATGCTTGCATTCTCTTCCTTCCCTTTCAGATTTATATACTAGAATGTAAAGTGTGCATACGCTTAAAGCCACTTCTACATGGGCAGAGTGAAACTGTCCCAAGGGCGAGATTGGCAGGGGACGTTTTTGTCCCCCTCCACTACTGCCCGCCAGTGCCCCCGCTTTCGTTTTTGCCCTTCCCTCATTCTCCAAAGTGACCCTATTCCACTTTCTATTTTCTGGATGCTTGATGTGAAAGAGGCATTATGATTTTCATGATTGAATTACAGTTACAAATTTCCATTGCACTTTACTTACCAGCTTAGATGTGGTTTAATGCAGCATGACTAGAATTCTCCCAGAGGTGGATCTGAGCTGAACTGACTAGGTTTCTGACTGCCAACTCTTCTGCACACTAAAATAGCAGCATAACCTATTACACACATTTGTTATCTGTTACTAAGAGAAAATTACCCACCCACCCAGAGAAACAGAAATACATCTGATCATGGGACCTCTCCAAAGGGCAGAAAACCTGTTGGTTTTACATCGGAGTGCTCACACAGACTCTCAAAATAAGTAAACGTTTCCAAACAACCGAAACAAAAGACTCCGTGGAAGCCATTTTTTTGTGTCCCAAATTAAAAAAAAAAAAAAAAAAAAAAAGTGCCTGGCCTAAATACTCTACAAGTGGTTAGTTCTAGCTAAGAATGTATTTTCTCTCATCAAGCATGCAAGTAGATATCTTTAAGACAGCAATTCTCTTCAGTAGGTATTTCTTCAGTGCTCATGTGTATAGAACCCCGTGGAGGACGTAGGACTGACCTACGGGAGATCCAATAACATCTAAGAGGCCAACCCTGCCTGGAGGAGACTTGCTGCCCAGAGCAATGTACTCCCTCTGGAACAGGCACCTCCTTAAGTGGGGATAGTACTTCTCTCCCTTCATGAAATGCTATTACCCTCTTTTCTCAACATTCTTCATAAGCCTTGGGCCTGGAGTTCATTTCCATGATTAACTTAAGAGGAAGGGGGTGGGGGGGGGAGAAGAAAATATATAAATAAATGTGAAACTTGTAACTTTGGTTTTGGCTTTTAATAGTCAGATAAAGATTTTGAACCAAGTGGACAATAATTTACTGTAGGTAATAAAGTCATATCGATCTTGCCATGGAGTAGGAACCCAGGATTCAGGGCTATCCATATGTAGTCATTTGGATATGACAAACGTGGAACCTATTTATAACTTTTAAAGTACTTTATGGCTCTTTCTTTCCAAAGAAGCACACATCATATTGCATGAGGTCTGTGAATATACAAGCGTTCTTCTCTGCCCGAAGCAGCTGAGCAAGCAAAAGGATTACCCCAGTATTGTTTTTCAAACCTGAATTTGTAATGGGTAATTACACAGAAATATTTGGTACTTAATAACCTTGAAACTTTGAATTCAGAAAGATTTTATGCCCCCAAGGCTACATGGTCTGATGGCTCAGGTTCATAAATCCACTGAGAATGTATCTGGCTATAATAACTGTACCCACCTTTGTGCAGATGTCACACGAAACCAGCGGCAGTAACGCCTGGCCCTAGCCCAGTGCCTGCCTTTGGGGGGGCACTCAATGGTTTGTCAAGCAGAACCGGGTATGAATTATGGCTTCGGGCTTCCCTGGTGGCTCAGTGGTTGAGAGTCCGCCTGCCGATGCAGGGGACGCGGGTTCGTGCCCCGGTCCGGAAGGATCCCGTATGCCGTGGGGCGGCTGGGCCCGTGAGCCGTGGCCGGAGCCATGGCCGCTGGGCCTGCGCGTCCGGAGCCTGTGCTCCGCAGCGGGAGAGGCCGCAACGGTGAGAGGCCCGCGAACCGCAAAAAAAAAAAAAAAAAATTATGGCTTCTATTTAAATTGGTTTGGAAAATAAGGAAGTTCCATTCCTCTTAACCTTTGTTTTCAGTGAATCACATAACACCTGATTATTGATAATGCTTTAATTATCTCTGGAATTCAAAATTAGGGATATCCAGGTATCATTTCATACAAAATGAAGGAAGTTTCAAATGAAGCTATAGATTTACTGTTGGATTGAAGGAATAAAAGCACACCAGGCAGGGATTACATGGGGTAGGGGGAGGGTGGCTGCATTATTTTCTCTAGGACTATGGCAGGGAAGCATCTTATTTCCAGAAGCCGAGTTCTACAACACAGGTATCCCAGCATAGGATCAGAATTTCCTTGTAGATCTCACCACTTTACCTAGTGAACATTGGAGCTTCTGGCTACCCTCCCAGACACTCTCCTTCCCTTTATCACAGTCCCTCTGGGGTGGGCTCCTGTCCCGGTAGGAAGAGAAGTGAGACAGCCAAAGTCACTCTTCTCTGTAACTAGTCTCCCCTCACAAAGATGTTTTGCCTGAGCCTCATCTAAGTACAGTAATTCTTAAGTGACACCGCAAGATGGATGTTGAATATTAAACACGCCTCCTCTGTTTCATGGCCTGCTTTGTTTTTCTAATTTAAAAAAAATCATCTTTCATTGTACCAGTACACAGAGTTCCTTTTAAACCTGTATTTTACTTGAGCAATGAGGAGAGGGTGTTTACAATTTCACTTTCTGGCTCTCATATGTCTGTAAAATATTTTTCTTCAACTGGATTTTAAAAACATTTTCTCAGGAAACTTTAGATTTGTTTCTTTCTATCTCCCGCTGGGGGTTCAAACTTAAAGAAACTGATGACCTCAAAAGGTCAACCTCATGCAGATGTCAGCAAGATGAAGAACAGAATTCAAAATTTTGCTCAAGAATATTTGCATTCCCATTAGCTTTTGCAAATGCAATATATCTCATCCTCTTGGGCTGACTACAGAGGTGCTCTGGAAAGAAGAACAGAAGTATGTGCCTCTCTAATAGGTTAACATACTGAACTGCTTTAAAGAGAATAAATGTTGCAGCCCAGGGGCAATTACTGGGTGGACTTCGGCGAACGCTCCTGGTGGAAAAAAGCAAATTGTGTGCCAACAGTAGGGGGTGGGGGGTGGGGCGGACATTCTGCTCACATTAAATATCTTCATCCAAACCTCAACTACGACCATGATCTTACAGCCTAGTTGAAGGTACTCTTGATAAAAAGAAGTTGCCAAAAGCTGATACAAAAAATAAATATATATGGGCTGCACTGAAGTCTGTATTTCTACAAATGCTTTAAAGATTTGCTGGTAGAAACCAGTGATTATGTAACAAGTCGATTTCAAAAAATTACACCTCTTACAATTTCTGTACATCCTGATAAGACACTTGAGATCAAGTCAGTAAACATCCTTACAATTCAAATAGAAGGAAATTGATTAACTCTCTGCTTAGGGGAAAAAAGAAAAGGATTTATGATGAGAAATCTATACCAATCTTCCCGAATAGTTAGGGAGGCCTAAGTTAAGGAGGTAACACAAATTTGGTGACCGTGAGGTGAAGTACTAATTTATGGTCCTTTGAAATAGAAAGCAGTGTCTGATAGACAGGTGTCTACGGTTACTTAGCTTAGCTAGGCGGTGAGCAACGAAGGCTAGTGGTTCTCCGCAGCGCACCCGAGGGCCAAAGCTTTTTTTCCCTCCTGGCTCTGCCTCGCTGGTTCTCCCCAGCACCGGCTCTTTGGGGTCAAGAAAGGTTGGGGGCCCTCCTTCTCACTCTCCAGACCCGGGAGCATCCAATTCCGGTATCGTTGGCGGAGCTCTTGGGCCCCCGCGCCCGGGAGGGAACTGGCCTCCCAGCGAACCGCCCCAGGCATCCGGGCCACCCCCCAGCTCGTCAGTCCGGGTCGCCGGCCCTGTCGCCGAGGCCGAGCGCAAAGACCTCGCGTCGCCGTTTTGGAAAGCGACACAACTCCCAGTTCGGGCGCAGTCCCCGCGACCCGGGTCCCGGCTGGGGCCGCGCCGAGTCCCTAGGACTTTGACGGGTCAGGGCAGGCGACGCCGAGAGCCAAGCCGCCTCCAGCCCTCCCCAGCCCTACCCCAGCGCCGGCTCCAGTGCCCGAGCCCGGCGGCCCAGCGCCGCGCCGCGCCGCGCGGGGAGAGAAGCAGCTGTTCCCAACAGCTGGGGGGCGGCGGCGCAGGGCGCCCCAGGTGCGGCCGCGGCCAATCGCAGGCGTCCGGCCCGCCCCCTCCCCAGCCAGGCGCCGACCCCCGGCCAGCGGGGGAAGGGAGCAGAGAGGGGGAGAGCCGTCCTCGCCACTTGTCTTCCAGCTTCCGCGGCGGGAGGGACGGAACCCGAGCTGAAGCGCGCGGAGTCCCCCGCCCCGGGCTCCGCCGCCTCGCCCCCCGCCCGCCCACCTCCGCGCCCGGACGCTCTCACCGCCGACCCTCCCCGCGCCGCACCCGAGACACCTACCTAATTTCTAGGGAAGAAAAATCTACCTCTAAACGCACCCAGTTCTTCGCTTGAGGACCACCCTCCCTTTTCAGCTTTGGCCTCCCCGCCGGGTGAGTGGAAACCGTTTGCACATCCTACAGAACCGGAGCCTAACCCAGACGATCCGGAGAATTTGTACCGTGACCGGCAGGGGGGGCGGGAGGAGAGAGCGAAGTCAGGTCTCCGGGGCTGCTGGCGACTTCGGCAGCCGCGCGCCCCGCGCCCTCGGCCGACCCCGGCCGCTCGACCCCGCCTCGCCGCCGTCCTCGCCCCCGGGCTCGCCCGCAGCCCCCGGCGGCCGCGCAAGAGTGCGGGAGACGCGGAGCCGGAGGAGGAGGCGCAGCCGCTGCCCCAGCCGCAGCCGCAGCCGGAGCCGGAGCCCGAGCCGCGGGGCGGGCGCGAAGATGCACACGACCCAGAAGGACACGACGTACACCAAGATCTTCGTCGGGGGGCTGCCCTACCACACCACGGACGCCAGCCTGCGCAAGTACTTCGAGGTCTTCGGCGAGATCGAGGAGGCGGTGGTCATCACCGACCGGCAGACGGGCAAGTCCCGGGGCTATGGATTTGTAAGTTGCGCGGATGGGGATGGTGGTGGAGGGGGCGATAAAGATCTCGGCGGGGAAACAGAGGACCACGGGGGCGGGGAGGGACAGAGTGGCGCTTGGCCCGAGGGGTCGGAGTTGGGAGTGAGGGGCTCGGCGTGGCCGCGCGAGGACCCCAGCGGACGTGACCAGCGCTGCCTCTTCGCTCCCGGCTGAACTGAAAGTTTGCGCGCGGCGGAGCTGGGGAGGGAGGGCCGGCGCCTGCCTCGCGGGGTTCCGAGGGGACCGAGACCGCTGCGGTGTCGGGGGACAGGCGGAGCAGGGGTGGAGGGAGAGAACTGTGATGACTGCCGGATTTGGGGGTGCGGAGGTCTGGGAGGGAGGGGCCGTAGCCCCTAAGAATTGCACTCCCGGGTTGGAAGCTGGTCGTTAAGCGCGCTGTTGCTTTGTAAAAATATGTGTGTCTTCCTGGCGTTCCGGCTGGGGCAGGGAGGGGACAACCCAGGAGGTCTGGGGCTTTTCTTCTTATGCCACCCCTCCCCACCCCTTTTTTAATTGCAAAGATGAGTTCTTTTAAAAGATGAACCTCTGGCTCTTTCTTTGCCGAAATGAAAGAGAGCATAGTAACCTTCCTGGAGATTTCAGCGAGCAAATTCATTTGCCGAGGAGCCGGGAGCCCCAGCGTAGGACAATAGCTATTGTCGCTGGGGAGTGTTTGCGGGGTTGGGAACACCGGCCGGATGTGAGGCTAGTCTTTCTTTAAAGCAAACAGTGCCTCTCAGGCCGGGTAGGGACCTGGGGAATGGTCGGCGGAGGGGGAATCTGGAGGAGTTCTAAGACAGAATTCAGGCTTCCAAATCTCTGCTAGGCCCTACTAGCACCCTTAGAACTTTGGGGGGTGAGAAGGCGGTGTTTCTTTCTTTCCTCCTTTCTGTTTTCTTCTTTTGTTTTGTTTTGTTTTGGATGGAGGATCAAGGAATAAGTTCCAGCCCCCCCCAAAAAAGAAAGAAAGAAAAAGTTTAAGACCCCCCGCCCCTCAGTTTTATTAACAGGAATGACTTCTCCAGTGCGATTGTTGGTTTCTTCAGGGGTTGATTTAGAGCTTTGTGTGTATGTCTGTGTGTGTACGTTGCTAAGGTCACCATGGCTGACCGGGCTGCTGCCGAAAGAGCCTGCAAGGATCCCAACCCCATCATTGATGGCAGGAAGGCCAATGTGAATCTGGCATACTTGGGAGCAAAACCAAGGATCATGCAACCAGGTGAGCAATGTCCCTCGATGCCCCACCCCCAACTAGAGACCCCCCCCACACACACTTCTGAATAGAATGAATCCCTGATTGGGAAGACACTAGTTCCCTGAGAATCTGTAGATGTTTAGTAAAGGTGAGCTGTGGCTGGTTATTCTACCAAGGCATTAAAGGTAGATGAGAGTTGTAAACACTACTTTCCTGACTTGAAATGTACCTGTGGGCAAAAAATAGATCTTGGGGGTCAGTTCAGTTTGCACACACCCAGGCTTGAGCTTGACTCATCTGTTTCCTATATACAATCATAGTTCACTCTTCACTGTCTGGTTTTTAGCCACTTGTAGATCATTCACATGTGGATGCTATGGGCCAAATGTGTCAACTCCAGCTGGTTATACTTCTTAGTGTTGTCTCTCCTTTTGCCACCCGTTGCCCTGTGTTCAGAGCGGGCAATTCAGCTGGAACACTGAGCCAAGAGAAGCATAGGGGTGGTGGTGCCTGGCTGGTAAATGTTCAAAATAAAGTCCCAGAATATATTAGTAATGAAAGAGGATGAAGAGATTTCATGCACTCCAGGACCCTTATGTCACAGATGAAGAAACTGATGCAGAGATGAGAAGGGGTTTACTCCAAAGTCACATAGCTATTAGTCACCAAAAGGGAGAGAATTTTGTTTATGTGAAAACATGACCTCTTGAATGGTTTACAACACTGCCCTGTGCACGAGCACAAATAATTGTGAATCGACTCTTGAACAAATGTCATCTTTTTCTTGGGCATGCAATTTTGAGTAAGTTGTGTACTCTTCATTCTTAAGTCTGTGCATCTGAAATTTTGGAAAGAGGTGGACACTTCAAACAGATTTACTAGGAAACTAGGTTGTCAAGAAAGGGAGTGCATGTGCAAATATTTGTGAGCATTGAAAAACATGTATTTGTCTAATACAGTGTGTGTGTGTGTGTGTGTGTCTGTGTACGCTATCCAGAAAAGAAAGAAGAGTTTGTTTTGTGAATTTTTAATACTATAATCTGTAAAATCCAGAACCTTACAAAGCATTGTCCAAAGCATTCCAGAATGTTCCAAATTAAAAAGGCTTTTTTATAGATCATGATTCAGAATTGTAGGAAGATTTGTGACATGTAACTTCATTATCGAGTCCTATTGTTCTTGGTTTCATTCCACAAGAACTTTCTCTATGTCTGATTTTCTAAGGTCGTATTCTGTGTCTGTCAACTAAACTTTGCAGATCATTTTTAGTTTCCACTTGTAGCCTATTAAAATTTTTATTTAGATCAACAACAACATTAGTAAAATGACTTTTAAAAATACGTATACTATTTTCTCTAAAGTATTAAAAGAATGATTACCTATTCTAAGTGAAAGGTGTGATTGCATTTTATGTGTAGAAGTAATAAATGCCTAACCATGCACAAATAGAGAATGTGGTATGTTTTATTGTTAGGTTTTGCCTTTGGTGTTCAACAGCTTCATCCAGCCCTTATACAAAGACCTTTTGGGTAAGTCAATTAATCAGGCCCTCCTAAGTTTCAATATGGATATCATTTGTTAACCTGCCTCTTTTTTATATCCAGATAAGACCATCATGTCACAGATTGTTCCTGGTTATACATATTTATATATGTTTGTGTATTTTGAATGCTGATAAAATAAATATTTTTAGATGAGTCAAGTTATCTGACCAAGTATGCAGCCTCCAAAACAGACACATTTGAGCTCATGCTTAACAAAACAAAACAAAACAAAAATACCAGGTATGACTTGTGTACCAGACGATTGTGTCCCAACACCATTACTACTGTTCAACTTGACTCAATTGTATTTATCTCTTTCTAACCTGACAGGGCTCGTATACAGTTAAGCTAACTGATCAGAAGGATACGATGATAAGAGGTGGAATAGTTCTGTTTGGAATTAAACTCTGTAACCAGTAGACTCAGACACACAAGCTCAGATGGTGATTAACGATGCATGGATGTTGCTGTTGTTGTTTTATTTTTCACAATAGTCAATAGACCTCCGTGTGCTTTATTTTATTTATTACAGTAATGAAGTGCTGTTGATAGCTAAACTGTGTGCTTTTTTACTTATGAAAAGAGCTGTAGTGAAAGTGTTTTCTTTTCCTCGGGGAAGGGGCTCTTTGTGTTTTTGGTTTTGGTGGTGGTGTTGACGGGTGTTGACTTTTGACTTTGCCATGGGAAGCAAAGGGCCTTTTTATTCCTTGCTTTTAAGCTGTAGCCTGTGACTTCCATTTAACCGTATTTTTGTAGTGAGTGCTAAATGGTGTGATTTCCCTCTGTAAGAATACAGATTCATCGCTTGCATGTCCTAAGTTTCTGTTTTACTGGGGTGTTTTTCTGGGAATGGGGTTCTTTCTTTGGCAATGTATATCCACTTCTAGGCCTTCTAATGTAAAGGTTCAACAACTCTCATCAGATTTCATTAACACTGGCCAGGTTTTTGAGTAGAGTAGCACTGACTTTCACCTTCAGACCTGACTCAGGTGAACAGCCTACTTATATTTGTGTTCTGTGGGTTCTGTGATTACCAGCTTTCCTCATCCAAGCTCCCCCAGTTCCCTTCCATTCAGACACGATATGGGTGGGAGATCCCCACCTACCTCAATTTATTCCAAACACCTAGGGTCTGATTTGGCTGTTTTCTACCTGATCAACATGGTTGTAACTCTAATGCCAGAGATTTACACTCTCTTTTTAAATATTCTAACTGTTTAGAAGTGTTTCATCCTCGACAATAGTTTCTTCTCTAGCTTAGCACCTGAACATCTACATGTGTAACCTGGAAGGTTGGATTCTACCTACAAAGACAGATGTCTACCTTATGTGTCTCCAAGAATAGATCCAAAAAAGTAATAATAAATTGACTCGGAAGAGTCAAGTTATACTTTCCACGAATACCTTCTTTATAACCTTCCCTTTACCATATCGAGAGCTCACTTACTGACAACCCTTACTTTTTTTGAAGCCGTAGAAGAGTCTTCTGTCCAATATGATTAGAAAGGGCCTTCGTATACCCATAACGATTTATCAGTGCCACATCCAAACCATTCCGGATACTGATGATAAACAGTGGGCTGATGGGTCCAACTACTTCTGTGGATCCCCCTCTCATTGGTCTAGACTATGTTTAAGGTAGAATCGGGGACGAGAACATACATCTTAAGAAGTGATGGTGAACTTAGTCATGATCTCACATGCATAATCTTGAGACAGTTGTTAATACAGCTAAACTGATCAACCGGTATTAGCATATGAGTAGTTCTCTCTGTGCCAGTGGATGGTACAAAATAAGGCGATGGCACTTTAGTTGGGGAAGCCAAACTAACACAAACGAATCAGGACCTACTAATTGCTAAATTACTTGGTATTATTTTAAGTATAAAAGGAATTCAGAAGAGCAAGAAAATAGGTGAGTTGGAGGAGTTGGACAAGGCTTTGTGAGGACTGGAGCTAGACTTGGACCAGTGGGTAGGTCCTGGACAGGTAAAAGGAAGAAGGGACACGTCTAAAGGGTGTAAGATGAGGGGAGGCTCAGCAAAGGCAAAGAGGAGAAAAGACTCAGTGCGTGGAGAAACCAGACTCTTATGGAGGGTCTTGAGAGCTAGAATAGAAATTTGGACAGGCTGTGGTAGTCCTTATAGATCCTTGAGAAAGAAAGTAGCACGAGGGCAATAACAACCAGAATAAGATGTGTCATATGGAAATTTTAAATGAAGCATATTTTGATAGTAACCTTTGGTTTTTCATCCCTTCTAATATTAGCTGTCTTTATAAAGGATGGTGATTATTACTGTTTGTGTAAATTGTTTGAACTTGATTAGAAATAGATAGCATTCCAAATAGACCAAGCAAGCCTTCTCTTTCTTTTTTAAGGGATTCTTAACACTGCTCTAATTCCCGGAGTCTGTACCTAACAAATCACACCTGGTCATCCTAAATTCTATTTGATGCCACACGTTCTTATTTTTAGGCCTGGAAAGAAGCCTGAGAATTTTTAATCTTACTTGACTTGTTTGAAATTCTAGGAACTATTTTTTTATATGGTCTTTAAATGGCCCCCAGGTTACTCTGGGCCTTTAAAGAGAAAAACCTTGGCCTGAAGGAACTTCTGATGTAACACAGTGGGCAGATGTACAGAAATTTGTGGATTTGCTAAACAATATCTTATAAATATTTTATATTTGAAAGAATCATTTTCTTATTGAAACGTTGGAGAGGAGAGCCTATGGATCTTGAGTAGAAAATTCTGGGCTAGTTTAGATCAGGTTGAAATACACTTAAATATTTACTTAGTAAATATTTAGCACTTAGCACTTAGTACTTGGTACTTAGCACTTAGTACTCCTTTAAGTGCTACGTTTAAAGGAGTACTCCTTCAAGTGCTAACCTTAGCACTTAGTACTCCTTTAAGTGCTAAGTTTTACTCTAGTTGTGTTAACGCATAATAAGTATTATACTGTCCACTACGTGGAGCAGAAGGGACAGTAATTAACATTAACTGAACACCTGCTACTTGCCTGGTACTGATAAGGGATTTACATAAATTATATAATTTAATTATCACAGTAATTATTTGATGAAGGCACTGTTAATGTCCTTTCCATGGGTGAAAAACTGAGATGCAGAGAGGTTAATTAACTTCCCTCAGGGACTACTAAGTGATAGAGTCTGGTTCTAGGTTCCGAATCATGGCCTCCAAAGCCATGTTCTTTCCTCTGTGTCAAGCTGTAGTCTGAAAGACACAACCTGGCTCTCTCTTATAATCTAGTAAGAAAACTGAGAAGCGCCCAGAAGGGCTGTCTATATGGCTTCAGATAAGGCAGAGAGACATCAGGTTGGTGGGATCCAGGAAGTCTTCATGAAAGAGGTAGAAGTTGACCTAGATTTTAAACTATGATGGAGGATAGGGAACTCTTGCAATGAATATATTCCTCACTGTAGGCTCTTCACATTGATAATTTTATTTAATGCACAGCAATTCAGGGTTGGAAATACTAGGATTGGAAATATTAGCTTCATTTCACTTATGAGAAATACATGAGACTAAAAAGGTGAAGCAAATTCCTGAAGGCTTTACACGTGGTGAGTGGTAGAGCTGGGGTAGATAGGATTGCGATTTCAACAGGTAGAGATGGAGTGAGGATTGGCATCCCTGACAGAGGGATGTCGCGAGCGAAGGTGAAGCTCTAGGTGTGTATGGTATGTCCAGGAAACATTGAGGAGCCCAGCTGACCTGGGTTCAAGGAAAGGTGAGAAGAAATACTGGAAAAAGTATTTTGGAGCCAGAAGTATAAAAGGCCTGGCATGCCAAAGTTTAAGAAGTTTGCACTTAGTTTGGTAGGATGTTAGGGACCTAGGTTACTTTAAACAAGTGAATGAGATGCAGCCTGTGTCAGCAGTTTATGTGATAGGTTGAAAGAGGAAACCCTTTAGGATGTCAAAAGTCACAGAGAGATGCCAGAGGGACCTGAAGAGATAGGAAGAAAAGGAAAACGTAGTAAATTTTCTTTGAAAGTTGTCCGAAGTGTCGGCTTTGCTCTGGTGCTTTTATTTCTGCTAGGCATTTACATTCTGTGATTCACTGAGGGAAAGGATGTTGGTAGCTCTCTAGCAGGAGGGAGATTCTCAAATTGCCTTAATGGGCTCCGCAGGCTATTAAAAGAGCTCCTAATACAGGAATTGCTTCAGAAGTGCCGCCTCACCCTTTAGTCCGATTCTGCCTGCCTTCTGAACTATTTTAGTCTCTCCGTGGTCTTCTGGATTCTCCTTTCCCTAAGCCTTAAAAAGTCTAGGGTTTCATTTGCCTGCTAGATAGCTTCCTAACCCTTGCCAGACTTCATGTAGGTTTCTGATAGTCTAAGGAACTTTATACTCATTGGTTGGCATTTTCAAGTGAAAACTATTAATGTAAAATAAACGCAGAGACAAGAGTCCTGTAAGCAACGCTGCCTATGTATCATTTAAAGCATTTTTCATACACACACACACACACACACACACACACACACACACACACACTTTTATCCTGCCTTTTTGTAGGCTAAACTTATTTTCAGTTACCACCTTTATTTAGAGATACAAGCCTAGCAGCTGTCGTGTTGTCTTTGGAACTTTGGGAGCACAGGGGTTAATGTTGCAGTATCAGTGAGATTCATACTGGCTGGCCTTTGGAGCTGATAGATGTTTTACTTTGGCCTTATAAAGACATTTTACCCGCTGGAAACCCTTGTCGCATGACAGGATCAAAAATAGCCCGGCTGCAGCCCCTGCTGTCCATCACCACATGTAAACTGGCATGAGTAAGGCTTTCTTATCCGTGTCTGCACATCGTGGACACGGCGGCCTCCAGGGACGGTGTTTCATAAAGCCACACCTGTCGCTCTGAACGAGCCAGTCACCTGACCTGCAGAGAAGTTCTGAGTGTGTGCATGACCACGAGTCTGGTTTCTGACAAGCAATTAAGAACATCTCTAAGTGTCCTCAGAAACACTTGATGACGTCGTTTCTCCTGGCACTGGGAAAGATCTACAAGTCTAGTAAAATTGAGTGTATTTTTATCATTGGGGTCAAAGTTCACTACCCTCTGTGATAAATTCATCTTTTCCATGGATGTTGGTTAATGAGTGCTTTCAGTAAAACTCTGAAAAGGCAAAGCAAAATTTATGTTTTCATAATCTAAATATGAAGTTTTCTGTTTTGAGTTCTTTAAAATTCAAAGATTGTTACTTGTGCTTGTACTTCTTGTAAGCTGCTTTTGGCAACAACCAGATGGCATTATGGTGTCATATTTTTAGAAATACAGGGGGTTTTGATGGAGATTATTCTAAAGAAGGATGAAAATAAATCAGATATTCACAGTAGCGTTTTAACTGGGCAGTTATGAATCGCAAGAGTGAGAACTGAGATGCATGGGTTTTTTAAAATACCTCTTGTGATTTCTTTTTTTTTTTTTTAACAAAATTAACTTTTAAGTGAGGCCATTGGAGTGTGTCTTGTATGTGACCTCTGAATGTATCATTTTAGAAGGTACTCAATTTTGTTTCACTTTCTAGAACTTTTGCAGGATAATACACCATAATAGAATTGATTTGTATAAAATATCTACCAGTAAGGAAGATTTAAAACAGATATGCTAATAAGTCTATTTCTGTTGAGTTAGAGGATAAAACAAGACTTAGTAGATGCTCAAAAAAAAAAGTTTCCTTACTGTTATTATGTAATCCTTTTAAGTTGATATTAATTTTAGAAATATTTAGTTGTGTTTCCCTGACCCTACCTTTTCCCTCAACCTCATCATTTCCCCAAAACCCCTTCTGTCTGTCTTGCATAGAGATAAACAAGCTGGCTGACCTTCAGTTGCCTGATAGTCAAACAGGTTTGATTGACCCTTGTGTCTTTATGAATTTAATGGAGAAAAAGAAAGAAAGAAAGACCAAAAGCGTGCTGCACATCTCTTTGGGAATCACTGCCATGAATGTTAATAGCATTTCTGTAGCTTCCCACAACAGCCTCTTGTGATAGAGTGAGCTGCACTACAGTTCGTTTGAGAAGTGTGATTCTGCTGTGTTTACCACACTTGTGATCTTTTAAACTCCTTTTTTATTTTGGCGCCTGCTTCTCTTTTCATTATTATTATCTTTAATAAGGGTGACTGAGGTTGCAGAGAGATTAATGTGTGCTGAGTCTGCATAGCAATTTCCAGTAGGGTTGCCATGATAATAAACATACGGCTTTTGTTGAAATTTACTGTAGTTTTTGAGAAACCGGCCATCACCCTTATGGAATTGAACGATCACAGATTCCCTTTGGATTCCTCGTTTCACGGTTAAGAATTTTTCTATTGTCTAAACCGTTTTTGTTGAACGAACTCACCACAAAATTTTCTCAAGTCTTAACTCAATTCAGCATTTATTAAATACCTCCTCTGTGCGAGGCCCTCCTGAAACTTGATTTATTTTTCCAAACTTTGGCTCCATGCCATTTCTTGGTTCCAAAATGATCCTGAATCAAAATTCTGGCAGGGAGGGTATCCTATTTACGTTGTTGAATTCCTTCTGGGGCACTCCATGATTTGGGCTCCCGCCAGAGTACTTTCACAGGTGACTGGCAAGTCGATATTGTGGCAACCCTATGCTCATAATAACCACTAAATTTGAGTTTGGTCTGATCTCGGAAGAAGCCATGCTCCAGGCAGGAGGCAACTCCTGCCTGACTCTGTTTTCCGTTTCTCGACAGGATACCTGCCCACTATGTCTATCCGCAGGCTTTTGTGCAGCCTGGAGTGGTCATCCCGCACGTCCAGCCGACCGCAGCGGCCGCCTCCACCGCACCTTACATTGACTACACGGGAGCCGCGTACGCACAGTACTCGGCGGCCGCCGCGGCCGCCGCCGCCGCCGCCGCCTACGACCAGTACCCGTACGCAGCCTCCCCGGCTGCCGCTGGCTACGTCACGGCCGGGGGCTACGGCTACGCGGTGCAGCAGCCAATCACCGCCGCCGCACCTGGGACCGCGGCCGCCGCCGCCGCCGCAGCTGCCGCCGCCGCTGCCTTTGGCCAGTATCAGCCTCAGCAGCTGCAAACAGATCGGATGCAATAGGCCAGAACCTGATCAAAGTCGAATTGTTTCCTCTTTCCCTCCCGATTTCCCAATTTTCAGTAGCTAATAAGAGTTAACATTGACTTAACAGCTTTAAAAAAAAAAAAAAAAGCTATGCTATTGTGAAGCAGAATTATGATGATTATTTTTTTTAATACTCCAGTAGTAGTTCTAGACGTGAAAGAGATGAGAATGAGGAGGGGAGTGGGCGCAGTTTTGGAAGTCAATCCCAAAGAGCCTGAGTAAGTAAAAGGCCGCGACGAAACGGTGGCAGGAGGAACAATGGAACTTCACTTTTATAACGGGATTTTTACTTTTGCTCTTTTTATAGTATCAGGGAAGCAAACTGCCTTTTACCAGTTAGAAAATGCTATTTGAATCCAGTTGAACCAGGGAATACAGAGTGAGCAATATGTAGCTTGAATTACATTTAAAAGCAGATTTTTTTAAAAAAATGGTGAAAGCACTGATTGTCAGTTTTAGCAGTCACTATGGCCTAGAGAACTTTTTCAAGAAGGTAATGTTCTTACTCTCAAAAATGGGCATCGAACAATCAGTCTAGGAGCATGGCAGTGGGTGAAATGGTGGGCAGGCACCAAAGCTATTTTCTCATCTACCCAGTGGATGAGTGGGACTGTGAAACAAGTGATGTGGAATGAATGGGTGCAACAGCTGTACAGACAATCAATAACACACACAGTTCTGGAAAGAACACATCACTTGTGCTTGTTTGATGAGCTTGTCACATTCTAATCCCTCTCCCCATCCTGTTTCAATTTTGGGAAACTTGTATCTGCTGGTGTCAGCAATTCTGATTCTGAAATAGGATCAGGCTTTTACTACAACAGCCTTCTCTTTCTATTTATTGTGTCGACTCGTGGCTTACGATTAAAGGCGGGCAAAGTTTGCAGACTCTAAACCCTTAAGAACTGTCTTAAGGACATTTATTTTTTTCCCTTTTTAAATAATTTTACACTTTTTAGTATCTATTTCAGAGTCATATTTAAAACTATTTATTAGTGAATACAGTACATGAGACAACAAGGTTACTGAGATTACAATTCTTCAACAATTAATGATAATGTGGTTTATACTGTGCCTTAATAGTAATGCTATTTAAGATATTTATTTTTAAGTTTTACTATGCTGCACTCTAAAGAAAGGAACTTTAGATGTGACACTGTAAAATTATGTATTCATCTCATGGCATAAATTATTTAGTAGGTCTAGATGTAGCATATTAAATATTAACCTATTCAACTAAAGATGTTGACTTGGATTTATTTAAATTCATATGTGCACTGTATAAGAGAGTACTCTTACATTAACACATTTTAGTTTATTTTAGTTTTTAGGGTTTTTTTTTTAATTTTTAACAGGACCTATTGCTAGTTTCATGCTTCCTTCTCTGATTTTTGCTCGTGTAGCTCTCATTTATTGGTACTTCATTAGTTTAACACTCTTCTTATGTAGTTTATGTAGTTTTTAAATGCTGCTTTACATTTTTCTTCTGAAACTGCAATACTTGCAATTTTTATTCTTAAAGTAAATTGAATACTATTTTACACTGTATTGGATTTTTATACTTGAACAATTTCATACAAGGGAAGACAGGTTAGCATTTTTATGGACTTTCTCCATTATCACTGGATTTACTTTAAGTATTCCCATACTAGACAGTGTTATGTAATGTAGACATGACTCTCCTGTGCAAATTATTTATTCATTGTGTATATTGCTTTATAACATTTCAGATCTTCTAATCTATTCACTTGTATTAAATATAATTTTTAAAAACTTTTGTTGCATTGGTTGTTTCTAATTTTGTTGTAAAAGTGGAATGATTTCTCCCTTTAACTAGAATTAATGGCTGTGATTTACAGGTAACATTTTCAGTGAGCAGAAAGCTTCCCAGATGCCCTGCTTTTATACCTTTTAAGTAAATTTCATTAACTCAGTATCTGCGTTACATTTAGCAAATGATATAGGTCCTCCCCCAATAGTGAACCCTAAAGGACGATTCATGGCAGTGATACTTGGTTACCTGAAGGTTGCTTGGAAGGAGTGGGCTGTAGAGGGGAACAGTCAACTCGAAGCTGGGGTAGCACAGTGATGCTGGGATCAGGTAAACTGAGGTTTGATGCTAGCCTGTACCAGGTACTAGCAATGTGAATGGAACACGTTGCTTTTTGTAGTTCACTTTTGGGGTGAGGTTTTTATTGATTTCTCGTCTATCATGTTGGACGGTACTACCTATCTTACATGGTTATTTAAGTATTAAAGTATATCAACTACTTGGCACAGTCAAATATATTACTGTTTATCTAGATAAATGATTACTGGTAGCACTTGTTGTAATGCCCTATAGTGAAAGCTAACCAAAGAGGAAGTCACCTCTTGGAATGTTTCTATTTTTTAATTTTTGTCCACAGTGATGTGGCCATATCTAATAATGTGTGTCTTAGAACATCAAATGAATGACTGTCATATTGTCTTAAAGTATACATGTTATGTTAATTATGGAATGGATTGTCTGTTGGTCCCTTGGTCTTAATGTTTCCCAAATGCATGATACGATATCTTTTATTGAATTCCATTAGTTTTCAAAAATTATAAGCAGCAGAAAGTTATAATAACAGATTCCATCATGCTTTCTATTTTTGTTTATTTGTTTGTTTGTTTTTGGCCGCACGGCATGTGGGATCTTAGTTCCCTGACCAGGGATGGAACTGGTGTCCGCTGCATTGGAAGCACGGAATCAAAACTGCTGGACCACCAGGGAGGTCCCAGACTTTGTACTTGATGATAACTATCATCCTATTTAGAGCCATCATCATCTCCAACCTTAACTGCCTTTAATTTTCCAAAGAAAATAGATACCACCATATCCCTGGGGAGAGACTTTATTGCACCCCAAGGTATTATCTTGGATCAATAAAATAATTTTCTAAGTTACTTAATTCAGCCAATGCATCAATGATTATTTCAAAAGACAAGTTCAACATTTAATGTTTCAGATTTACAAAAGGTCACTTTTGTCCTCTGTAAGTCATGTATTGATTGCTGAGCTTTAAAATGAAACATTATTTGATTTATCAATTAAAAATAGGTTCTGGGAAAAGCTTGTCAGAAATAGCCATACTCAGGGGAGTCAAAAGTCCGTGGATCCCTGACTATACCTTTCTTGGAGGTATTTACTGATCAATATTAGCAGTTATAGAGAGGGCGAGATTTTGACTTTATAATGCTAAAGCATGTATTTTTAAAATAAATAAAAGTTCTTAATTTCTAATGAAGAGGGGAGAGTACCCATGACACAATGTCTACCTTGGTCAGGAGGTTAGTTGTATTTGTAGAGTCGGAGAAGGCAATGGTCTGAGATCCAAATTGCTGGCCAAGTCCTGGTTTCTTTACTTACGAGCAGGGTCATCTTGAACCCTTCTGTCCTGGTAACGTGTAAGCTGATAGTACTCAACATAGTTGATTTGTTTACCTGTGATCAAATGAGTTAACTGATATGAGAACATTTTAGAAATTCTGAACTATTAGGCAGATGGAAATTATACTGTGGGAATATATACAATATTAATTTGGAAATTGACCTCAGCAGTCGTCTGGTATGAAATGATCCTCCCAAAAGAGGACAAAAGTATCTCACGATGTTACCTTCGTTCTGTCCCAACCAAGTCACAGCTAAACTTGCTGTACAGCAAGAGCAGCACAAAAATCACATTGAAAGATGGAGAGATTGCTCAGGGGAAGGAAGGGGAGAGGAGAAGATTATGGAATATATTTCTCTCACAGGGGAACTATATTTAGCTCCTTCCTCACTCCTGTCAAATATTGTTCTTCTTAATTCCCTCTGAGGCTTGAAAGTGTTCATTAAGATGACAGCCTGAAGTTTGCAGGGGCAGAGGTACAGAGGAACCAAAAAATAAATAAATGCATTTTCATGCTTACTTTTGTCCTCTCTTTTCCTTCAAGAGTTCCAGGCTGCTTCCATGGAAATTCTTACTTTGTTTTGCTTAAGCACTTCATACAGAAGAGGTTTCATTTTGGATATTTGTTCTGAGTTGAATTTTAGAAGTTCAGTAATGATTTTAGCTAAGTCATTTACATTCCAGACTTTGAAATCTCAATCGTAAATCAAAATGAGAAGGATATCAGACAATACATGCATGTATAAGCACTTTAGAAATTTTAGATAAGAAAAAGGATTTTTAGCTTTGATATCATAAATTAGTTCTGTCTCAAAATTGCACAGCATTTGGTCATTCTTGACCAACTTATTCAGAAAGTACCCTTCTTTCCAGTCACTTGTCTCCCAGAAGATGAATGCAATTATTTTTTAAATTCAAGTTGCTACCACTAAACTATCAATATAGTTTAAGTGAGTTGGAGACTGTGCATTGTCTTCCATTTTTCCGCACTTAGAGGTCATTCTGATTACATCATAACAGGGATTGAGTAGCAATCATTATTTCTTTTCATTTAAAAGTTCAGATAATGTGTTCCTAAAAGGACAGATATCTCAGACTGACTTCCAAAATGAGCGTGAAATACAAAAACATAGTTTCGCCAAGTAGAAAGTTGTGGTTTAGCTCTATTTTTAAACTATGTTCATCTGACAGTCCCAACCAGGTATGAACTTGTTTACTTTCTGAATACTCTGACTCTTAGCTGTGCCACCTGTGCCGTAGGTGCCTCAGGTGAGGCGAAGGAGATAGAGAAGATGCCTTTGGAGAGTCTTAGAGTACGCGCTTCCATCCTGCATTTGCTTATGTACATTTTGAAATTTGAGAAAAGAGTGATGTGCAAAGGAAGTAGAAGAAAATAATGAAGAAAAGAAACAAGCTTCCCTGAAAAACAAGTGAAAGGGGAGGAGATGAAGGAGTGGGGGTCACGTGGGCTGGATCGCACGAGGTGAGGACTTGCCACTAAGGGGGCTGCTGTGGGCAAGAGCCGGAGAGGGGCTGGCTGGGTGGCAGGAGACTTCATCTGGGGGTGAGAGGGTGGGGGGTCATTTAAAGGACACGAATTAGATATCTAGTTTTCTAGTTAAATAAAAGACAGGACAACAGCTGAATTTTTGAACTATGCTTGCAAGGTTTTGATGTTTAAGAAAAAGGAGTATATTTTTTGTAACTGAAAGCTGGTAGGAACAGACAATTATGGTGCCTTTGGTAGGATCAGATAGAGCTTCATCAGGGCCCTTGGGCCTCCAGGGATAAGGAACAGTGGAATTCTTTGATCTATCCTCACTTTCCATTTTAAGCAGACAAGCGAGTCAGAAAAGAGAGGAGGAAGATTAAAGAAAATGTACTTACCTTGCTAACCAGTATACTTTCCTTCTACGTATGAAAAGGTCATTTGTGGCTGAGAAAGGTGAGCTCTTCGCATCGGTGTTTGCACGTGCTTTGCTGCTTCTGCCTCGATGCGATGCTGGTCGCTCCCGTTGATGGGCCTTTGGAGAAATAACAGAAAGTTTGCCAAGGGATGCGAGGGAAGTGGCCTGCACCACTAACCACACACCGCGTACCAGTGCGTGTACGTAATCCTCATTAAACATAAGGTAAGCAGTGGTATCCCCATTGAGCAGTAAGCAGCCTGCCCAAAGCCACAAATTCAGCATGGTGCAGAACCGGGATTTCAGGTTGGGGTGGCCTGGAAACACATCCTCTGTACCCACCACCTCAACACACTGCTTCCTGACCCTGTTCTTTCTAGTGAACCCTATGCGCTTCCCCTGGGTTCCTTAGCACCTGTCCTCAATCTCCTGTGACATATGAGCAAGTGACCACTGAATTAGTGGAGGCAAAATTCCTGCACGTAGGTATGAATTCTGAGAAGAATGGGGGTAGAAGATTCCAGGGGGCTGAGGAAGCTTTCAGCGTTGCTCTGAACATGTTTGATTCATTCCCAATTACAACCGAATCCACTCTTTTGACCTTTAGCCTGACATCTAACTGTACTTTCTGTACCTGCTTATCAGTGGGGAACCATATTAAAAAATTTAATGCCGATTTTCTGCACTATTGCTACTTCATCAATAATATTTTTAAAACACTCCACATAGAGAACAAACTAGTGGTTATTACTGATGGGGAGAGGGGAAGGGGGAGGGGCAACATAGGAATAATCGTTTAAGAGGTACCAACTACTATGTATAAAATAAATAAGCTACAGGATATATTGCCCAGCACAGGAAATACAGCCAATATTTTACAGTAAATCTTTTAAAATTGTGAAACACTGTGTTATACAGGTGAAACATGTAATATTGCAATCAACTATACCTCAATTAAATTAATTAATTAATTAAATAAAAACACTCCATATGCTTCTCATTGATCGTGATCAGCAACGTGCTTGGCATAAACCAATGCCCAATGGAAACGTAATACACTGGGAGAGTGGAACTGGCCAAGTGGGAAGCTGAAGCAAGTGAGAATTCAGAGGGGGATTTTAAGTACAAAATCTTACCTCACGACAGCCTCTTCAATAAGTGGTGCTGAGAAGACTGGACAGCAACATGTAAAAGAATGAAATTAGAACACTCCCTAACACCATACACAAAAATAAACTAAAAATGGATTGAAGACCTAAATGTCAGGCCAGACACTATCAAACTCTTAGAGGAAAACATAGGCAGAACACTCTATGACATAAATCACAGCAAGATCCTTTTTGACCCACCTCCTAGAGAAATGAAAATAAAAATAAACAAATGGGACTTAGTGAAACTTAAAAGCTTTTGCACAGCAAAGGAAACCATAAATGACGAAAAGACGACCCTCAGAATGGGAGAAAATATTTCCAAATGAAGCAACTAACAAAGGATTAATCTCCAAAATTTACAAGCAGCTCGTGCAGCTCAATATCAAAAAAACAACCCAATCCGAAAATGGGCAGAAGACCTAAATAGACATTTCTCCAAAGAAGATATACAGATTGCCAACAAACACATGAAAGGATGCTCAACATCACTAATCATTAAAGAAATACAAGTCAAAGCTGCAATGAGTTATCACCTCACACCAGTCAGAATGGCCATCATCAAAACACCTACAAACAATAAATGCTGGAGAGGATATGGAGAAAAGGGAACCTTCTTGCACTGTTGGTGGGAATGTAAATTGATACAGCCACTATGGAGAACAGTATGGGAGTTCCTTGAAAAACTAAAACTAGAACTACCATATGACCCAGCAATCCCACTACTGGGCATATACCCTGAGAAAACCATAATTCAAAAAGAGTCATGTACCACAATGTTCATTGCAGCTCTATTTACAATAGCCAGGACATGGAAGCAACCTAAGTGTCCATCAACAGATGAATGGATAAAGAAGATGTGACACACATATACAATGGAATATTACTCAGCCGTAAAAAGAAACGAAATTGAGTTATTTGTAGTGAGGTGGATGGACCCAGAGTCTGTCATACAGAGTGAAGTAAGTCAGAAAGAGAAAGACAAATACCATATGCTAACACATATATGTGGAACCTAAAAAAAAAAAAAGGTGAACCTAGAGGCAGGACAGGAATAAAGATGCAGATGTAGAGAATGGACTTGAGGACATGGGGAGGGGGAAGGATAAGCTGGGAGGAAGTGAGACAGTGGCATGGACATATATACACTACCAAATGTAAAATAGATAGCTAGTGGGAAGCAGCCTCATAGCACAGGGAGATCAGCTCGGTGCTTTGTGACCACCTAGCGGGGTAGGATAGGGAGGGTGGAAGGAAGACACAAGAGGGAAGGGATATGGGGATATATGTATACGTATAGCTTTGATTCACTTTGTTATAAAGCAGAAACTAACACACACACACACACACACACACACACACACACACACACACACACAATCTTACCTCACAGATCCTTTGATTGGTGCTTTCCCTGCAGCCCCTGTGTCACTTTCAAAGAGTCATTCTGTGTCAGAAAAGAAATACTGATAGATCTGTATCAGAAAAGGAATACTGATAATAGTCAACATCAAACTGAACACTTTTCTGTTTATTACCATTGTACACTTCTTTACTTTAAATGTCTAGATTTTTGGCTACCGTTTACTGGGCATCCACTTATGCCAGACACTGCATACATTATTTTTTTTCTTTTCTTTTTTTAATTGAAGTATAGTTGCCATACAATATTATATGTTACACATGTACAATATAATGATTCACAATTTTTAAAGGTTTTACTCCATTTATAGCTATTATAAAATATTGGCATTATTCCCCATGTTGTACAATAAACCCTTGTATCGATTTTATACAGAATAGTTTGTACCTCTTACTCTCCTACCCCTATCTTGCCTTTCCCCTCTTCCCTCTCCCCACTGGTACCCACTAGTTTGTTCTCTTATCTATGTGTCTGCTTCTTTTCTGTTTTACTCACTAGTTTGTTGTATTTTTTTTAGATCCCAGGTATAAGTGATATCACACAGTATTTGTCTTTCGCCGATTTATTTCACTTAGCATAATGCCCTCCAAGTCCATCCATGTTGGCATTATTTCATTCTTTTTTATGGCTGAGTAGCATTCCATTGTATATATACATCATCTTCTTTATCCATTCCCCTGTTGATGGCCACTGAGGTTGCTTCCATATCTTGGCAATCGTAAGTAACTGCATACATTATCTTAAATCCTCACAGCCTCACTATAGACTTGGCATTATTATCTTCACTTGACGTGGAGGCTAATGTAGTTTGCCTAAAGTCATAACTGAAGGTGGTAGAACTGTAAGTTGAAACCCAGGTCTGGATGATGCCAAAGACTAACTGCCACTGGATTATTTTAGCAGTCTCTTTCTGTGTCACTAGGAATTGTCTCAGAAATTCTAAGGCAAGTTTAACAAACATGATTTCAATTCTATAGACCCTTCAAAAGCAAATTTAAGGACTCCAAGGCAAGTTATTTACATGATTAAAATGCTTAAAAATATATAAAGATATACAGAAAGATAGCATAGCACAAATGCCTCTGTGCTCATTTTCTGAATTTAATTTCTGTTGTCAACATTTATGTAGTCACAGTACTAAGGGTTATAATGACTATTTGGTCATCTTGACCTCTTTCCACTTATGCTGTTTTGGGAAAAGTGTTATACTGTGATTTATTATTGTAGTAAAATATAAAATTGAATGAGTATATGTCAAAGAGTGCCAAATAATTATAAACTTTTAATAATGCCAATCTTAATAATAATAACATGGGATTTAAATGTAGGGTATAGTTATTAAAGGTGTGTGATTCAAGTCATCTGCCATGAATGAGCTTGAGTAGGGAGCTTGACTGTCTCAATGCCAGTTAAGAAAAGATTAAGGAGGAAAGGAGAACTTGAAGAAGAAATAGCACGGGAGACAGGAGCCATAGCAGCTTGGGAAGGGCTGAATGGGAGGTACACACAGGGTCTTCACTTGGAGTCTAAGGAGTGAGACTGACCAGTGAAAGAAGTCCCTGTGCTTGCCCTTCAGGCACACATGTGGAATTGCTTTATGTCCTGGGCATACCGGGAATCTTGATAATTCACACTTTCATAACAGCTGCATTTCTTATCATCTTTGGCATATTTCTTCAGATTGCACAAAACTCTTATCTTGCAAACATTCTCGCTCTGGACTGCTGTCTCTTTCAGCTGCTTAGAAGCCGCGTCCCTTAAATCTCCCAGCTGTCTGTCTTACCTTTCAGCCCTTGCTTCCTTTATCTGATATTTTTTTAATCTTTCCCAGCTGCCACTTCTGGCACAGTAGCTGTCTCTCGGTTCTCTCAGAGTGAGACATTTCAGCACGCCGATGTGGGGAGGGAACGTAACCATTATAAAAATGCATTTGCAAACTTAGCCCTGAAATCTATGAAGAAAAAAAATCATCTCAGCATTCCTACAACCTGTGCACTGCATGCATCAACGCATGCATTTCTGCAAGGATGAGGCACTTAAGAGGCTTGCACAGGAAATGCCAGAGAGAACCACAGGGCACTTAATTGTTCAAAACAAGAGATTTCTCCCCTTAGAAATGCACATTCTCTGCGGCAGCAGACTCACCAAGCTTATGTAACACCGTCTCGGTTGGATAAAATGTTTACTGGCATCCCCACTGTGTACAGAAAGGTAAATGCTACAAGCTGGTGACAAATTTCACTTCGTATTGGAAACTCTTTGGTTTCACTTGCCTATCACCAATACCTGTAGTTGATTCTAAGCTTTTGTAATCAATGTGATTGTCATGCCTCAGGGTAATTCTTTTGAGAGAATTTTAGTGGTTCCGTGGGGTTACCAGATTTTCTTAACATGATGGATTCTGAGTGATTAAGAGAAAAAATATAATTTTAGTTTGAGGGTCTTTTAAAATAAATTATGTAATAAGGGCTTGAGGACCTCTGAAAACTTTGGGGATGCCACACTGCTAGGCACAGCTAGGAGCGTCTGGCTCAGCAGCTGTCACTCATTTATTCCCACTCAAGGAATGCCCCAAAAGTAAGATGTCCTGGGTAATCCCCTGGTTCTCTGTGGGGTTGGCCAATATTACTCTCTTCTATATTAACCTCGGAAATTTGAACAAATCTGTTAAGCTATCGTTGTGTTGCTAGTATGCTGTTAAGAGTATTATTCCAAAGAATGATATCAACCAATATCGAAGGTAAATCTCTTGCTTGTACAGAAATACATACCCACTATGCTTTGAAGTAAATGGGAACTTTTTGTATACCTAATTAAGTACAGGTTCTTGAGATGAGGGGAAAATCAACAAGCAAGGTCCATTTGAACTGGATTTACTCATTTTGACTGTCTTCTCAATCAGATCAGTTGCTGTCTCTGAATGTATTTTATAAAAACCTACATTGATTATAATCTGCCAGAAAGAATAGTTGAACACACACACACACACACACACACACACACACACGCACGCACGCACGCACATCTCCCAGTTGCAAAGGGCAAACTCTTTCCAGCTGTTGCTAATTAGATAAAAGTTTGGATCCTGATAGAAATAGTTTGTGCTAGAAGGGTAGAAGCTCTATAACTCTAAACGCTGAATTGGTGTCATATTTGAGATCCTGCAGTTCCAAACATCATCAGCTCAGCACTTCATAGCCCTGGGGCAGACAAGTGATATAGCCAGTGGATTCTACAAATTACAATTTAAAAACTAAAGTTGTAATTATTTTTCATTTCCAGAGTCATTCTTATTCTTTTTTTGTCCATTTTCCTTTTCTGTTACAGTGATATCAACACTAAAAGTTTAATCTTTATTGGACATCACTGGGCATTTTCTATGTATAAGGCATGTTAAATATACTACATCTTTCTGGAATTTTTCTTCGTGTAATAGCCAATATATGGCAGCTAACATTCCCTTGACATTATTAATTTTTATGTGATCTTTGAATAAATGACTTTTTAAAATCTTTGATAGAATAAAGAAGGAGTAACTAAAATGGTAGGAACTGGTTTCTTAAAATTAAAATGTTTACTGTTTTATAGATCAGATATCTTTCTTATATTTATTCCAGAGGAATTATTTGCAGTGGTTACCATAAAATTGTAATCATTTTCGTGATTTCAGTTGTGTTAAGTTAGATATAGCTAGTAGGTGTGTATAGATTCTTCAGACACAGAGGAGATGTCAGTTAACGCAGACATGAATCCAAGCATAAAAGCTGTAAAAAGACTATGGAACATGCAAGTGCATCAAAGAATGATGCAAAGTATTCTCTAAGGGTGGGAAAGTAAAAATAATGTCACCATAGGGTGAAGAATTGTGACTCTGAACAAAGAGAAACATTGAACTGTTTAACTGTTCCAGTGTCTATTGCAGTATAACAGACCAACCCAAAACCTAGGGATGCAAAATCAAAAACAGCTATTTGTTCATGTTTGCTGTCCTGTGGTCAGAAATTCAGAAAGGGCACAGAGGGGACAGCCCTTCTCTGCTATACACTGTCTGCACTCCATCAGCAGACATGATTAGAATGGCCAAGGTGTCTGGAATGCACAGTGACCCAAACAGCTGGGCCCTGGAGGATCACTTCCAAGATGGTAGCTCCAGCATGGCAGTCTCAGGGCTGTCTGATTCTCTACACAACAGCTCAGAACTCCAGTGAACAAGGTGAAAGCTGTATGACCTTTCTTGTCCCAGCCCAACAAGTTACATAGCATTGCTTGTGCTACATTCTGTGGATTCTAAGTGAGTCACTAAGGCCAACCTAGACTCAGTGGCAGGGGACTTAGACCCCACCTCTTGATGGGAGGAATAAAAAGTATTTGGTGCTATCTTTAAAACTGCCATATTAATAAAGTTTTTTTCAATGTAAATTCATTTCCCTTTAATGCCTTTTTCATCCTAATACCTAATTTGTACGTAATAAGTTCTCTTCTTTCTGTGGCTGTAGTTGCTCATGTTTGAAATGTAGGAATTGGTGTGCTGTGTTATGAGTGGTAGAGCCCTGGGGTATAGCTGTATAAGAGGTTACTAGTTTTAATAGCAAAATAGAAATTCAGATGTCAGTAGGGTATGTTAAATAGTTATTAGATATAATTTAGCACCCAATTTTTTAGGAGACTACACTTTTTCTAAATCTGATAACCAACCAGCCAGATGTTAGGATGTGAGTCCAAATTCCTGGAGTTGGGATATGCACTGGAGGAAAAATGGCCAGATCTAGAGAGCACAGAGTGAGCCATGACACTAGATGGCAGGAACCTACATCCAGAAGAAGCCAGCAGCCTATACACTTAGCAGGACGATGGAGGGGGAGGTCAAGGGCT
The DNA here is from genome assembly GCF_011762595.2 of Tursiops truncatus. Classification (NCBI taxonomy): domain Eukaryota; kingdom Metazoa; phylum Chordata; class Mammalia; order Artiodactyla; family Delphinidae; genus Tursiops; species Tursiops truncatus. The sequence continues at coordinate 13,335,149 of NC_047043.1, forward strand.
ACAAGTTTAATCCATGTCCCACCAGTTATCACCATTATGTGCTTGGGTAAGTCCCTTACTTCTTTGTCTTCTGTTTCCTCATCTGTAAAGAGTTTGCCTAGGTAACTTCAGGAGTTCCTTTCTTCCAGTTACGGTGACACTATGATTTTAGTTCAGGTCCCTCCTACCAGGGCAGCTCTTAAAGCATGTATGAAAAGGAGATAGGAAAAATAATTTTAAAAGCATTCCTTTGGTGACTACCTTATCTTACAATAGAGCTTCTAGCCCTTTGCGTGTTTCAGTGCATTTTGACATGTATTAAAATGCCTACACTAAGAGAAGAGAGACATGAGAAAGAGCTTGAAGAGAAGGTATTTGGTGCCGATAGGTTACAGTTAAGATTATGGGTCCCTTTACTTCAATTTAAAAAATAAAATAAAATAAAATAGCAGGTTAAGTATATTAAAATTGAAAAAAAAAAAAAAAAGGTTCAGGGTCCAGTGAGAGCTTTCTGGTCAACTTGAGAGGCACCCAGGAGTAGTGTCTGTCCAGGGAGGTGACAACACCAGCATCTCTCCCCTCTCCTCTCTCTATTCACTCAGCCAGGAGAAAGCTGCTCTTCCTCTGATATGTAGCTTGAACAAGAGCCACCCTCACATTGCCTGGGGCAGGTACACACGTGGGCTGCTGGAGGGGACGTCTGGGCTGCTGAAATGAGGCTGAAAAGCTGTGTCATATTTGTGTGGGGCAACGGGGGCCTCGCCTAACAGTGAGATCCATCAATAATCCATGGCCCTGTACAGAAAGAACCCTATTAATAAGAAATGTTGCTGTTTGTAAAAGACAGAGCCAGTGATGCCCTCCTTCCAGGGAAACCGAATATGCTCAGAGTGACGCAGCGCTCTCTGAACTTTCCAGTGACACCAACAGATAGCTTAGATCAGAAGCAATTTTAGAAGATGCATTCAGCATACAACAGTCATTTCTGCCAGCCTCATTTGTTAGGGTCAAAAGCTGGTCAGAAACACATTTGACCCATGTGTCAATTATACTGCAATAGAAAGAGAAAAAGAAGGAAAGAGAGAAAGAAAGAGAAAGGAAGGAACGAAGGAAGGGAGGGAGGGAGGGAGGGAGGGAGGAGAGAAACTTGACCAGAGGTTTGCTTGTTTGTTTGTCCCTTCAACACTGGTCAAGGGCACCGAGTTATTTTGGGGCCTTAGGCTTTATATCAGGTCACTGTTTAAGTATAAAAATGTTATCCGCCTGGTTTTAGACCCAATATGGAAGACTGAAAATCAACAGAATTTCCAAATCGATTTTTCATTCCATTTAGAGTTCATAATCTTCTAGATATGTCTAGTTCTTCTTTATGGTAACATTTAATTATTAATCCTTCCTTACTTTTAGGTTCTAATTTAAGAGTGCATTAATAGATTGCTCACTAGGGAGTTTGCCAAAATCATGGCAGGACAAGGTCATCAGGAGCTCGGATTTGGAGGCAGACTGAGCTGGGACTGAGACTGGGCTCCACCATGTGCCGGCTGAGTGACCTTAGGCAAGTTACATACCCTCTGTAAGTCTCTATTTCCTCCTCTGTAACAGGGGGATGATGCCTCATGAAGTACAATAATGTAAAGCATTGAGAAAGGCAAGGAGTAAGCATTCAATAAAGGTTAGACATTTTAATCGCTTTTCTCAATTATTCATTTGACAAATATTTATTGTTTAATATGTGCTAGGCATTGTTTTAGGCACTGGGGACATGAAAGTAGAAAAACATACAGCTTTGGTACTCATGGAACTTACATTCTGGGAGGAAGGGAGACCAAAAATAAACAAACAAGTAAATACGCTATTCCAGTAGGTGAAAAAGTAATGACAAGGGAGAAAAAAGGAAAAGGGATTGAGAGCAATAGAGGTGGGAAGGGGGATAGTGACATCTTATCAGTTTCTCTGATAACATTTAAACCAGGAACAAGAGGATGTAAGGGAGTAAGCCATGTGGGCATTTGTAGGAAGATCATTCAAGGTACAGGGAACTGCATGTGCAAAGGCACTGCTGTAGGAGTGCGCTTGGTGTGTTGGGCAAGGAAGAAAGAGCAGCTAGAGTGGAGAAAGTAAGGGGGAGAGTGGCAGGAGAGGAGGTCAGCAAGGTGGCAGGGAGCAGCCACAACATTGTACAACTTTATAGACCATGACTTTGAATTTTACTGCGGGTGAGATAGGGAGCCACTGACAGGTTCTGAGCCCGGGGAAGGTCAAATATAGCAAAGTTTCGGGAGGATTCCTCTACCTTCTGTATGAAGGATAGACTGTCGGGGGGCAAACAGGGAACCAGGGAGACCAATTAGCAGACTATCACAGTTGTCCACACAGGAGATGATAGCAGTTTGCACTAGATGGTCATAATAAGGTGAGAAGAGGTCAAATGCTGTATATATTTCAGTTAAGAGTCAATAGTATTTGCAGATAGAAACAGTGTGAGGTTTGGGAAACAGAAAGTAGTCAAAGATGACTCCAAGGTTTTGGCCTGAGTAGCAGGTAGGATGGAACGACTACTTACCAAGAAGGCAGAATCAAAGCAAGGACAAATTCGGTAATATGAGATGAAGGCTAGAGACAAACCAAGAATTTTGATTTGGATGTACTAAGTTTGAGTTGTCTATTAAGTAGCCAAGATGTCAAGCAGGCAGGTGGATACACTAATCTAGAGTTTAGCAGAGATGCCAGGGTCTGAGGTAAAACTGTGAGAATTGTTGTCATCATTAGAGCTATTGACCAATATTTGTGGTTTGCTTCTTCTAGGTCCACGATGTGACTGTGTTCCCTGCCCCCTTAAAGTTAGGCATAGCCATGTGACTTGATCCAGCCAATGAAATGAGAACAGAAATGATTCTGTCACTTCAGGCAGAGGCTTTGAGAGCTCACCATGTCTGCTTTTCCTGCCTACGTGATTGTGGACATATGTGTCAGCCTGGATATCTGAGTGACCACAATTAACAGATATCCCTGCTGACTCATGATGGACACTTAGAGTAAAAGAGAAGCCAATCTTTATTTTCCTACAGCACTGAGATTTGAGGGTATTTTGCAGAAAAATCTAGCTATTCTAGCAATTATGCATAAGTCATAAAGATAAAAATGTATTTAAATCATGGACCTGGATGGCATGCGTTTTGATGGTGACCAGGAGCCAGCTGAGGGCTGAGACCCGTGGTCCTGTCCCAACACCTAGAGGTGAGGAAGAAAAGGAAGTACTAGGAAAAGAGAGTAGAGGAGCAGCTGCTAAAGAAAATTAAGAGATCGCGTGGAGAAGATGCTTTAAGGAGGAAGTAATCGACTGTGTTAAGTGCTGTGGATCGGCTAAGAAAGATGAGAATTTGGAAATGAGCAATGGATGAACAATGGATTTGGCAACATGGAAGTTACTGATGAGCTTGTTAAGAAAGATGTTGAGAAGGGTTGGGAGCAAAAGTTGGTTGGTACTGGGCTCAGGAATGAAGGAGATAAAAGGAATCATGATGGCAAGTACACACAAGAAAGATGGAGAACATTTTCCTGTTAAGAGAAACAAAATGAGCAGGGATCAAAGGAGGATGTTTTAAGGTAGAAGATTATAGCAATGAAACAATTTATCCAGTAGAGAGAAAATATTAATGTCGCAGGAGAGTGGACCACTGCAGGAGCAATGTCACTGACAGGCAGAGGGGGTGATCTAGTGTTCAAATGATGAGGCTGGAATGTGAGTAGTCCTCCACAGTCAGAGGAGAGAAGGCAAATTGTAAGGGTACAGATGCAGATAGGGAAGTAGGTGGGGTGATGAGGTAAAAGTTCTCTTTTGATTGGTTTGATTTTTTCAATGCAATAAGAAGTAACCTCAGGACTTCCCTGGTGGTCCAGTGGTAAAGAATCTGCCTTCCAGTGCAGGGGACACAGGTTTGATCCCTCGTTGGGGAACCAAGATCCCACATGCTGCGGGGCAGCTAAGACCGCCCATGCACCACAACTACTGGGCCGGTGCACCTCAACGAGAAAGAGAAAAACCTGTACACCATAACTTGAGAGAATCTCGCACGCCACAATGAAGAGCCCATGTGTGCCGCAACCAAAGATCCTGCGTGTCACAACTAAGACCCAATGCAGCCAAAAAAATTAAAAAAAAAAAAAAAAGTAACGTCATTTGCTAAGAATGAGGACAGCAAAGGTAAGAATGGTCTGAAAGGTTCTGTGTGTTCTGGTTACTCCCTGCCACCTCCCTGACCTCCTCTCCTGCCACTCTCCCCCTCACATTCTCCACTCTAGCTGCACTGTCTTCCTTGAACACACCAAGCACACTCCTGCCCCAGGGCCTTTGCACATGTGGTTCCCTGTGCCCAGAATGATCTTCCTACAAATGCCCACATGGCTTACTTCCCTTACTCTTGTTCTCTTTAAATGTCATCTTATCAGAGAAGTTTCCCAGACTTGCCAATCAAAGACACCACCCGGTACCTCCATGGCGGTACAGTGGTTAAGACTCTGCACTTCCACTGCAGGGAGTGGAGGTTCCATCTCGGGTGGGGGAACTAAGATCCTGTGTGCCACATGGTGAGGCCAAAAAAAAAAAAAAAACAAAACTACCATCCCACTTTCTACCTGTATCTATCCTACTCTAACCCTTTTCCTTCTTTATTCTTTGATATTACCTTTATCACCTATAAGTATATTTGCTTGCTTGTTTATTTTTGGTCTTCCATGCCCCCAGAATTTAAGCAGCACAAGCACCAAAACTTTGTGTTTTGAGGAGGGAGGTGAAGGTCTAAGATAAAAGTCTAGGAGAGTGGGATTATGGTGAGAAACAGAGTAGGACTAAGAAGCAGCTCTCAAGGCCTACTAAGGTTAATGTCCATGAATTTAAAGCACTGTATCTTTTCAAAAATATGCCAATATTCAGAAATATCTCATTTTGTATCTGGAAAAAAATATTCAGCTTCATGAACGAACAGGAGAGGTAAGAAAAAAAGAAAAAGTCATGAGATTCCTAATGAAATGTTTTGGTTGTCATTCAAGTGATGCTGCTGCCAAGTGTTCCAAGAGCCCCAAAACCTGGTATCTTAGCTAAGGTCTTTGCTCCCAAAATACCATTCCACTTCCACATCATCTACCTCCTATTAGACACTAGGGCTGTCTTTTTAGAAAATTCAAAAGAGCTGTCTGGGCCAAGGAACAGATTCTTCCGCTCTCACTGCAAAAGGCTGAACAATAGGAAAAAAAACTGCCTTTACTTATAGCTTATCGGGTCTCTGTATAAAGTTGAGTGTTTGACTTACCCCTTTTAGGATAGAGCCACCTTGAAGTCAGGGACAGTGTTTGCTTATAATATGTCTAATTTATGCATAAGTGTAGTTTTGCAATTGTGGCAACTAAATTAAAAGGATAACATGACAGAAATTGTTTCATCGTCACTCACTGAGAGAGAAATGTGGTTCATCTCTGAACACAGGTGAACTACATCAAGGTAATGTGCTCTCCTTCCTAGGACCTATCTTGGGTTGCTTTGCTCATGAATGATACGGTTTTGGTGCTTTTGACCCCTGATATTTTAGTAAATTATTGCCTTGAATTTCTTTGTATGGAAGACTCAGCCCAACATCATTGAGCAGCCCTGAAAGGTGCGCATTGTGAACAGATCCCCAAATCTCAGTGGCTTATGATAACAGAGTTTGAATCTCAGTCAAGCCAAATGTCCACTGTGTTTGGCTGCCATGCTGTTTCATGTCATCTTCACTCCAGGACCCACGATACCCTGGCAGAGACTATCTGGATTGTGGCTGGTGACAGAGGGAAAAGATTACAGCAAAGCACAAACTCTTCTTAAACTTTTGAATGAATGAGATACATATCACTTCTCATACTCCATTGGCAGAGCAAGTCTCTTGGCCAAGCATGACTTCAGTGGCTTGGGAAAGTAGGATCTTCTCTCAGGAAGGGCAAACAGATGTTGGTAAACTGTAATACAATCTACCAAAGGAACCTCCCCAAGTCTTCCCAGATAGAGTTCATCACTGCTTCCTCTATTTCACCTCCAGAATTTCTCTATGCTTCTATTATTACAGAGGGTGTTATAACTGTTTACATGGCTCTAGTCCCTTGACTAGACCAGGGACTCTTTGTCAAGATTAGGACTGTCTGTTATTGTCTTGTCACTTACACAGTGCCTGGGACAGAGTAGATGCCCTGTTGAATTAAATATCAGTAGTACTGGATGGATTGATTAAGACTGGATGAATTGAATAGATTTGGATAGATTGGATCAGATTGATGTAAAGCAGAGTGTTTGAGTCCATGTGTTGGTGTGTGGTGTAAATAATTAAACCTGAATTGAATGTAGCATAAGGCGAAATTAGCTTAGATGGGACTTTGAATGCAGAGAGCTGTTTGCTTAACGATGATGCTTTACTGATGAGAAAATTAAAGCCTATGTAGAAGAGATGACTGGTCCCATGACGTCACAAGAGTCAATGAAGAAACTAGGTTTTCATTTTCCTAATTTGGTTCTCTTTCTATCATAACCAGAAGCCCCTTTGGAAAAAACAGTACCACCACAATCACCACCTAGGTATTTACTTGATATTTATTTATAAAATACATATTTGAGGTAAAATTTGACATAATAAAAAGGGATAAGCAAAATCCACCATCCCCATATCATGCCTCTACTTCATCTCCGGACAAGTTACCACTGTTGACACCTGCTTATGTATCTTCCAGAAATTTTCTATTCATGCACAAACATTTATATGGGATTTTATAATACAAATTATATGATACATATGCCATTTGCTTTTAAAATTTAAGAATATGTACAACAGCAATTAACACAATATTGTAAATCAACTATACTTCAATAACAAACAAAAATAAACAAATAAATAAATTTAACAATATATCCTGAACATCTTTAGCATCAGCCTATGTGAACCTACACCCTTGTTAGGCTACATGATATTCTACTATGAATACCGCTATTTATATAACTAGCTAGCTGTTATATGCATTTAAACATTTCATATATATATATATATATTTTTTTTTTTTTTTTTTTTCGGTACGCGGGCCTCTCACTGTTGTGGCCTCTCCCGTTGCGGAGCACAGGCTCCGGACGCGCAGGCTCAGCGGCCATGGCTCACGGGTCCAGCCGCTCTGCGGCACGCGGGATCCTCCCGGACCGGGGCACAAACCGGTGTCCCCTGCATCGGCAGGCGGATTCTCAACCACTGCGCCACCAGGGAAGCCCATTTCATATATTTTAATATTACAAGTGATGAAATATATCACCTATATGCTCAGACTCTCTAATTTATATCTGAAGCCCTGACCTCTCCTCCAGATTATTATACTATCTATCTACTTGGTATCTTCACTTTTAATATCAAATAGCTATCAAAACTGAAATGGTCAGAAAAGAGAATTTTTGTGTTCCCCCATCAAATTTTTCCTTTCCTAATCTTCCTCTTCTCAATTAATGACACCTCTGTGCACCTAATAATACAGACTAAAATATTAGCAGTCATTCTTATTTCCTATCTTTTCTTCAACTGTTGTATCCAATTTCACATTGGCTCCAGCTCCAAAATAAATCATGAATTCAACCACTTTCCCTGACCTCCATTACTGTTACTCTAGGCTAAGTTCTCATCATGCTTCACTTGATTCACTGCAATAGCCTCCTAGCTGGTTTCTCTTGACCCTTTTGGTCCATTCACATTCACCACAAAATAGCAAGAGTGATCTGTTGTTGTTTTTATTATCAAACAGAAATATATATTTATACATGTATATATATGTGTGTGTGTGTATATATACATCCATAAAATTTAAATGAAATGCACAAATTTTAATTTTTCTGTTTTATGAGCTTTAATCCTATAAGATATAGAACATTAACATAATGCTGGAACATTTTCTCATGCCTGTTTAAAGTCAGTCCATGTTCCCTATCTCCAACTCTAGCGATATCAATTGTTCAGATTTTTTCCTCCTTAGGTAACTTTAGCTTGTTCTAGCATTTCATATAAATAGAATCAACTGTGTTCTTTTGAGTGAATCTTCTTTCACTTAGCATAATGTTCTTGAGATTTATTCATGTTGTTAAATGTTTCATTAGTCTGTTCCTTTTTATTGCTAGTTAGTATTCTATTGTATACATACACCACAATTTGTTTATCCATTCTTGGGTTAATGAACACTCGGGCTATTTCGAGTTTGGGGCTATTATAAATAAAGCTTCTATGAACATTTACATACAAGTCAATTTTGGGACGTATATTTTCATTTCTGTTGGGTAAAAACCTCAGGAGTAGAATTGCTGGGTTATAGGGTAGGATTAAACTAGGTTTTATAAGAAACAGCCAGACCATCTTCCAAAATTGTTATACTGTTTTATACTCCCAGTAACAATGTATGGGAGTGCCTGCTTTCTCCTTCTGCACTGTGGCTTTATTTCTTGTTCACTCTTTAAGATCCAGCCGTTGGGGATCTCAGCTTTATATAGGAGTTCCCTATAACACTCCCAGCTCGGGTGGACCCTAGACTTCATCTCCTTCTCTGTGCCCTGAGCATCGATCAAAACAGAGATTAAAGTTCACCAAAGTTGCAAACATTGCAACTTTGTTTTTGGAAACAAAAACAAAGTTGTTTTGTTTGTTTTTGCAAACAAAAATCCTTAGGATAAAAGCCAGTTTCGGGCATGTACCAAGTAGGATTCCTGGTATCATTTCATTTTGGCATCTGCAAATTCCTTACTTATTTGCAAGATCTTGAAAGTGTTAAACGTATAAAATTATCCAGAACTTTTAGTTGTTTTTAATAGGAGGGATTCATTTCACATTTTAATCAGATTAGATTTCATTTAGGACATCTAGTCTGCCATGCTGTCATAATTGGAAGTCTCCAGAATGTACTTTAAAAAATGTAAAGTGGATCACGTTACGTCTCTGATTAAAATTTTCCAATGGTTTTGTATGGCACTTAGAACAAAACTTCAACTTCCTAGGTTGACCTTCAAGGCCCTAGGTTACATGACCTGTGCTTACTCCTGTGATTGCATCTTAAAACACTACACTCCTGCTACATTGGCCTTCTTTCTGGTCCTCAGACACAGACAGCTTTTCTCCAACTTAAGATATTGCTGATTCCTCCACCTGGCTACCTCTTTCATATCTTTAATATCTCAGAGAGACTTTTCCTGACTTTACCATCTGAAGTAGCCTCCCTCACTACAAATAACTCTTTATCCCAACAATCTTATGTTATTTTCTCATAGCTCTTATCACCATAAGAAATCACATTATTATTTCCTTATTTGTTTGTTGTCTGTCTTGCCCCGTTAGAGAATGTAAATTCCATGAGAGCAGAGACTCTATCTCTTTTGTTTCACTGCTGTTCTCCCAGTGCCTGAAATTGTACTGATAACCTAGAAGCACTTAGTGAAGAATAGTTAAATGAACAAATGAACCGGTCTGCAGGGTCTAACCTTTAACTATTTACTGTAAACGTAGCCATGCCTAAGTATATAAATATTAAATTTCCGTTTAAAATATAAACTAATTTCCTTTTATTTCTGCTTTACTTGGATTCTTAAAAAATTTACTATATGTGCATATTATCTATGAATTGCAGGGTTATTATTCTATGTTATATAAAGAAGATGTTGGTTTTCAAAGGGTTGAGAATCACTGTGCCACGTGCTCATGATTCCCTATAGTCTAAGCACCGGACCCATATTTGTCCAGTGTTCTACTGGACATCTTGTCCTTAGACACTGCATGGCATTCTAGATGCGTCCAAAGCAAGTATCCTCATCTGGCTTCACAAAACTTCCTCCCTGCGCTTGGTTCCTGAGTGCTACACTCTTGGTCACCATGCCCCCAGCCCCACCGTCATTTAATTCATCAAAAGTATTATCTTTCTACCTCCTTGACATAACTAATGACTATCTATTCTTTGCCATCCCCATTTCCTTGCCTTAGTTTAAATGCTCATCATCTTACCCGTGGAACCTTGAAACATTCTACTTTTGGGTCTTCTCGCCACCCTTCTATCACTCTTATTCATAGACTATATGAATATCAATCATATTATGGATATGGAATAAAAAAGAGGCTACTGTGCATGACATTGACCATATTACAAATTCACATTACACGACCATCTTTCTAACGTTTCAAATCTGGTCACATCCCTGGCACCACATTGCCTGCCATCCCCCTCGGCATGGTTATACTGCCCTGTATTACCAAGCCCCATCTTAGTTCTTTAGCCTCTTCCCCAACTCCATCCATGTCCTATACTCCAGCCGTACAGACCAAGTCTGCAGTTCTCAAGACATGTTCTTATGTGTCTGAACGGATTTGGACATGTTTCCTCAGCCAGAGTCATTCCCACCCCATCTCCTCTTGTTTGCTGTTGATATCTCTCATCATCCTCCAAAACTTAGCTCACCCAATCGGTCCCACCATGGAGCTTTTCCGCATTTCACCAGGCTGGATTGCCTGGGTCTGAAATCTTCTCCCATATGTCCTTGAATCATCACACTTGCTGTGCTGTACTGTAACTCCTCGTGTACATCCCCAACTGTAATGCCAACTTCTCATAAAATCACAACCAGCCGCATGTTCATAAGAGACCAGACACAGGATTTCCCTGATGGTGCAGTGGTTAATAATCTGCCTGCTAATGCAGGGGACATGGGTTCGAGCCCTGGTCCAGGAAGATCCCACGTGCCGCAGAGCAACTAAGCCCGTGTGCCACAACTACTGAGCCTGCGCTCTACAGCCTGTGAGCCACAACTACTGAGCCTGCATGCCACAACTACTGAAGCTGGTGTGCCTAGAGCCCATGCTCTGCAACAAGAGAAGCCACCGCAATGAGAAGCCCACGCACCGCAAGGAAAAGTAGCCCCTGCTCTCCTCAACTAGAGAAAGCCCGTGCACAGCAACGAAGACCCAACACAGCCCAAAATAAATAATTAATTAATCAATTTTTTAAAAAGAGACCAGACAAATAAGAGATATGTAACAAACATTCCTTGAGTAGATTAATGAATCTTGCACTTGTATGGTATATTTCTTCTAAGGAATATCATTTCCAATGTCTGTTTTATGAGCTTGAATTAATATTTCCCCCAGGTACTTGAGGCTTCTTTTATACATCCTTAGATTGGAATTTAATTAAACCATACGTAATATAATTACTGCATATCTGCCACAGGCAAAGCAATGTGGGCTTGAAAACAAACAAACAAAAGACAGAATCCGTAGTGTTGTGAAGCTCACAATCTTATGAGGACATGATGGCCTCATAGAACTTTAGAGCTGGAAGAGATTTTTGAACTGTAATCCAACCCATCATTTTACAGGACAGGAAACTGAATGAGGAGCAGCCTGGAAAGCAGGTTGTAGTAGAATCAGACTAGAGCCAAACTTTCCTAGTGGGAAGAATACAACACACACACACACACACACATACACACAAACACACACACACAGTGGGAGAATGCTGTAAGTGCAGGAAGCATTCATATTTAGCCAGTAAATGACACCTATTTTAAAAATTGGAAATGCTAGTAAAGTGATGAGACCGTTGCGTAGCCTCAGACAAGTAATTTAGACTCCACGCCTCCATTTCCTCATTTATAAAATAGCGATAATAATGGCTACCTTCTAGAGTGTTGTGGGAATTATAAATGATGTATGTGAAACACTCGATCAGCTACGGATGCTTTGACTGCAAGCAATGTAAAACCCAATCTACGGCATCTTAAACAAATAAACGGTTTTTAAATATATATTTTAAATGTATATTAAAAGTCTAGATGGAGGAAGTTGCTGGCCTTAATCCAGTGGAGTGCATCCCTGAAAGTTTCTTGGCCTTTTCTTTATGTTTGTGGCCTCCTGGTGGACACATAAGTGTTAAAGATCGTGACATCATGCCTGCATTCAAGACAGGAATGAGGGGGAAAGGAGAAAGGTCCTGCTGGACATTTATCCCTTGTTATGGGGACAGCAAGCTCACCTAGAAACACCCAGCAGAATTCTGATTATCTCAATGATATCATATCACCATCCCTTGTTAGACAAAAAGCTACAAAAGCAACTGTTTGGCTTTTAAGCATCTGTAGAAGGGATGTCAGGAGAAAGGGAGTGGGGAATAGCTTTTCAGTAGCCAAAGAACAAGACCTTCCACAGGAACCTACCATATGAGAGGCTTACTAATGGGCAGTTATTGAAATTTTAAATGAACCTTGGAGGTTTGCTATGAATCTATGCAGTCGTCTTGATCTCTGTGCCCTAAAACAATGAACTTCTCATTATAAAGAGTAAACAAGAAAGGACTGGCTGGCTTTGGTGTGTGGTCTGTGGCTCCACCCTCCACACCTTCTGCATTTCTTGAGATTGCCCTGGGATGATGGGGATTTTGTGACTTGCGTCATGACCTCCATTATTTTGTCATTAGCCTTCAAGGTAAAGTTCAAATATTAAGCTGGTCTTTATTTTTAACATCTTGGATTTGGAGGTGGAGGAGATTAGATGAAACCCCCAAAACACACTGAAGATTGTGAAGCAATGAAAATGTAAGTGGAAACATGAAGAATCAATGCGTTCTTTGTCATCCTTAACAGCTTAAATAAAATGACTGACTATTCTCAGAGTCAAAAATAATTCAGGATTTAATTGGCAAGGGTATTTTAAGGTTCTGTCTTTTTCTATTTTTCTCCTGCCTTGGTGAAGCTATGAATTACGTTGCAGGCACTGAGCATCTTGAAATAGTAGTTACTAAGACAACGTCTTGAATTAAGAATTAATTGAATTTTTAAAAACTCTCCTCCATGTGCACACAAACATATTGGTATTGTGCTTCTCATTTTGCCTTTGCACAACATCTTCCTGAGAGGAGACTATATTCTTTAGATTCTGGAAGTTAACATTTTCACATCTCCATAAGTAAGTAGAGTCCTTTCAACATGACAGAGAATCTTCCTAAAGGAAAGCTACTTACTATACAGAACGGAGTCACATTATATACTTAGAAGGTCTCCAGACTGGCTTCCACCAAATTATAGTAAATAGCTGCTATTATGTAAAAGTTGATTCCAGAGTTGCCATGATTATTTGTCAACAATGCCCGGGCTTGTTGACTGTTTTCTTTTCTTAATTTCTTGTTGTGAGCACAAGGTTCCTCTAAAGTGGTAAACTACGCGCCTTGAATTTGAGCTATGTAAGAGCTGGCAGGTGCTACTGATGATATGAACTAAGTATTCCAGCAGAATGTTTCCATTCTCTATGGAAACATAAGGCTTCCTGTAGACACAGAAGCTTAGGGGCAAAAGGCAAGAACACATGGGTCAACCTACTTAATGTTATTCATAGAGAATCAAAGCACAGATTAGGTAAGTCACTTTCCCAGGACTGTAAACTAGTGGCAGAGGTAAAACAAAATCCCAGGTCTTCATAAGCTTGAAACTCCTTCACAGCTTTTTATGGAGATAATATGCCAGTGGTCTTCTCCCCATCAGCTTCATTCCACACCTGCATGCTGGGTGTCAGCCGCTGTACTAGGGGCTATCGATGCAAAAGGGATTGAGATATGATCTTGCCCTTAAAAAGCTCATAATCTTTAACATCTTCTAGAGTAATGAGAAAAATCGGAACGCCCTGATTTAAGTAGAGTCATCTCTGCCCATATAAGAGAGGGAACAGCAGTGGTGGTAGTGATTTAAATTAAATGAAGCCTATTCTCTTACTGATTCTGTCTGCTCTAAAAAAATCTTTCTCAAAAGGTCGTTTAATGGCTTTGTGTCCAGCAGAATGAGAAAACAAATCTTGGCTCAACCTCTTACCTTTTTGCATCTCAATGTCTTTATAAATAAGGATGATGACAATGCTTAACCCCTAGACTTGTGACAATAATAACACAGAACCTCTAATGTGTGCATTAAGGGGAGAACTTACTATACACCAGGTGGCCTTCAGAGAATCTGCTTTTCCTCTTATATTTATCCAGCCCCGTTTTTCCTCCTTCACACAATTTGCCCTTTGAGGCTACAAGAAAACTTTCCTCAATACCCTTCCTTTTATGCCTCTTGGATCTGGTGACTCCCAAAACTGTTGGCAATGCAAAGCCCCTAGAAATTTACAAGAGTGACTGTGGGTTAGGGGTGGGGTTGGGGACAGCTGAGTAGGATGTGTGGAATGGGGCGATGGGAAGAGAGCTGTAGCAGCAGCCACTGCAGACTCCTTAGCCATGATGAAGTGTGGCTGCCAGACCTTCAATCCAAGCCAACTCTAGAGCAGCCGATTGAATAAAGAGCCTTCAGCCCCAGTGTTCAGGATTTCCACTCCATACTCATTTCTCACCCCCTGCCATAGGGGTACCAAGAGGAGCTAGTTTAGCCATGAGTTAGGCAAATGTCATCCTCTACACTGGGACTAGTTGGAATCTTCTTAGGTTTTTAAAAAAATTATTATTATAAAATAATGATGGTTTTCTTTCTTGTAAAAAGAATACACGTCATTTCTAAACATCAGAAAAAGAAAACGATTGAAATATAAACACTTAATATTTTGAAACTTCACCATCTTCTAAACACAAGCATGGCAGTGGATTGTTGAAAAAAGATTTGATTATGAATTTCAATATTTCACCACTGTTGCAGGAAGAATGCTTTCCTTAGCTTAAGCTTTAAAGTGTCACAATAACAATAAATATATTCAGAGAATTCATTTGCATCATTTCAGGTATCTTGATTGGTATGTACATGATTGGGTATATTTAGTATAATATGTATATTTTGTGCCCATAAATTTGGGAAACATAAGTGAATATACATATATCAAGGACATCTTTGATCTGTAATTGTAGTAAATTAATATCTAGTACTCTATGCTTTCTGGACATTGTGAAATACAAAACTAAATGCCCTCAAAGAGCTCAGAGTCTAGTTGGGGAAACAACCATTTCATTGCTGCCAGAAACTGACCTCATTGTCTTGCTAGCAGCTACTGACTGTGGTCCAAGATTCTAAGAAAAGACATCCCAACTCACAAATCAACTCCAAGTTATAGAAGAAATACAGTTGCACATTTCAGTTCTCTTTCTCGTCTTTTTCTGTCTCTGGTGCTACCCCATCTACTGCCTACTCAAGGAGAAGTGTGTTGCTGAGACTTTGTCCTACTCACACATTAAAATGTAGGATTGAGGACATTAATCTCATGGGTCAAGCCATTTGGGTTTTTAAATTGTTAGATTATGCATAGAAATTTTTGCCCTGAATGACCTAACTATCTGCCTTAGTTCTTTAATTTTATAAGTGTACTCATAGGATGAGATGGAGTCATATTCAAAAGAATGTTTGTTTATCTACTTATCTGGTACACCAGAAAAGAGAGCCATATTTATCCAAATCTTAGTTGCTTGGCAACTGCATCAGCTTTCCATTCTAGTTGTTTCCATTTCCAGCTGTGGATGGAGCTGTTACAGTGCAAGGTTTGAGCTAACACTCACATATTCACAGGAGGCCTAGAACTAAGGCCAGCCTGAGCTATGCACTCAATAGAATCAATGCTTCTGACACTTATAAGATAATAGGCTCCCAGATTTGAAAGGGGCCCAAAATGTTATTTAATCCAAGTGCCATCCTGTCTGTAACTTCACTGCTGAGCTCCGGACCAAGTGCTGCATGCACATTTGCCAAATTCAGTGAACTATTAAACTCAAAACTTTTTCCAACAATGCATTAACGTGCTTGAGTTTAAACAGATGGTGAGATTTCCAAATAATAACAATGTTTATATTTCAAGATTTTGTGCTCTCTGATTTTCTTAAAAGGACATGCATTCTTTTTACAATGAAGAAAACCATTATTGTTTATACCATCTTTGGACAGTGTTTACCCATAAAAATTCTTTCATAGACTGAGACAAAAAGCTCTCTCTTAATTCTCCCCATTAAAGATAGTTTACCTGTTGGTGCCTTATAGATCAAATCTAATTTCTATCCCATATGACAACCTAGCAACATTTTATCCTCACGTACCTTTTTCCTCCAGGCTAAATTCTCCTTTTCTTTAACCAAACCTCACACACATAGTGCCAGGTCCTTCATGATCTTGATCACTCATCTCTACATTCAAGCTAGTTTTCATATGTTGTTTTTAAACTGGGACTCTGAGAGTAGAACATAGACTTCCAAGAGTCACAGAGTAAGTTGGGACCATGCCTTAACTTGACTTGGTGCCATGCTTAGTTGATACCGTGCTTCCAGTAAAAGGCAACTCAAAATTGCATGACCGATTTTTTTTTTCCCAAGGGATTTTTGCCCTGTCTTTTTAAGAGTCTTTGTGTACAGCTACCCTCAGTGGGATAGGGAGGGTGGGAGGGAGGCTCAAGAGGGAGGGGATATGGGGATATATGTATACATAAAACTGATTCATTTTGTTGTACAGCAGAAACTAACACAACATTGTAAAGCAATTATAGTCCAATAAAGATGAAAAAAGAAAAAAATAATAAAGTAAAATTTAAAAATAGAAACAAGTTTCCAATTTGATAAGCAAAAAAAAAAAAAAAAAAAAAGCATGACCTGATTGATACAAATAACATTTGAAGTTCTAGGCTCTGGGGTTATACAGCAAAACATTTGTATTCCCATACATACAAGTATTATCCTTATTTTGCAGAGTAGGAAACTAACTCCCAAAGTGAACATATAATTCCCACCATTTATACACACACACACATAGAAAATGAGGTGTGGAAGAACACAGAGGTAACTACAATCAACAATTTTTTCTGAGTGGCACAGAGACTTGGGAATTTGGGAGGCTTCTTTTTTTATTATTATTATATACCCTTTTTTTCTACTAAAACATTAATCCAGTTTCAGTTATTATTTTTTAAATAAAAGTCTGATTCATTATGGTTTTAGTAGGGGGAAAAAGGATAATTGTGAAAGATTAAGGACATGAACTTAAATTTGTTACCTAAAAGAATAAAGACACATATAAGAGATTCTGAACTACTTTCTGGTGTCTTTTGCATTAAATACAACATTAGTGTTCTCTTTGGGAACTGAGAGCTAGCACTGAACACCCTCAACCCTCATCCTCTTTTCCAAGGCATTACTTGGGGCTATGGTACAGTGTGTATATATATATATATATATATATATATATATATATATATAGCGCTTTTTTCTTGAAGTTCTTCCCATGTAAGACAGGGGAACTTGCCACATTCTTTTTCTTTTTTTTTTTTTGCGGTACGCGGGCCTCTCACTGTTGTGGCCTCTCCCGTTGCGGAGCACAGGCTCCGGACCCGCAGGCTCAGCGGCCATGGCTCACGGGCCCAGCCGCTCCGCGGCATGTGGGATCTTCCTGGACCGGGGCACAAACCGGTGTCCCCTGCATCGGCAGGCAGACTCCCAACCACTGCGCCACCAGGGAAGCCCGCCACATTTTTTTTAATACTTACATTGTATAGTTCTGCAGATGTACTATATCTGATTTAAGCAGCCTCCTGTTGATGGACATTTGTCTTGTTTCTAGCCTTCACAGTTGAGAGCAATTATTTTAACTTAATTAATTCAAAATATATAACATGTACCAAGTGCCAAGCTGTGTTCCAAGTACTTTACAAAAGTGAGCTCATTTAATCTCTAAAATAATCCATTGAGGTAGGCACTGATACTATCATCCCTGTTTTACAGATGCGAAAACAGAATAGAGCGATGAAGTGACTTGCCCCGGGTCACACAGCTGTAAAAGCAGCCAGAGCTGGAATTCAAATCCAGGCTGCTCTGGCTAAGAATCCATCTTAATCTTTGATAGGCTTTGATTCCTCTCCATTGCTGCAACACAATTGTCTATTCCTGAAGTAGATCGGTTGCTAGGCATAAGGAATGAAAGATGCTTTTAGTAGCCAGCATCAGCATGTGAAAAAAAAAAAAAACTGAGAAGAGAAAAAATAGATGACAAAATACATCAAGAGCCACTTCCATTGCACTCTACCAGGCTTATTCCCACAATTTCTGCAAAGCATTTTGAAAGGCAGACAGACCAAACCCTCCCAAGTGATAAGTTCCCCTACAAGTATGAAGTCATTTCAACCAGACATTGAAGAAGTGGAAGTGACAGTCCAAAGATCATTAGGTTGGTTTTTTTTTTTTGAAGATGTTGGGGGTAGGAGTTTATTAATTAATTTATTTATTTTTGCTGTGTTGGGTCTTCGTTTCTGTGTGAGGGCTTTCTCTAGTTGTGGCAAGCAGGGGCCAATCTTCATCGCGGTGCGCAGGCCTCTCACTACCGCGGCCTCTCTTGCTGCGGAGCACAGGCTCCAGACGCGCAGGCTCAGTAGTTGTGGCTCATGGGCCTAGTTGCTCCGCGGCATGTGGGATCCTCCCAGACCAGGGCTCGAACCCATGTCCCCTGCATTAGCAGGCAGATTCTCAACCACTGCGCCAGCAGGGAAGCCCCAGATCATTAGGTTTTAAATCCTGTAGAAAAACAGTACTGACACTAACACAATCTTGCATAAAACTTCATTGGTGTGCACAATTTTAAGTTAAGGGTAAACAGTCTAATTTAGATTTTTTAAAAGAAGAATTTGTCTCAGGAAATCTTTTTTTTTTATCAGAGCTACAATTATAGCTTCTCAGTCAGAAGAGAAGTAATTTAGTTGTTCTGAAAAGCTCAAAAGCCAAAATGCACTCAATTCTTTTTCCCAGATGCAGTGCAATTTGGTTCTCTGGTGCCAGTTTTGAAGTTTCTTAAAGATGACATTGCATGCTGCCAGTAGTAATACTATTTGAGTCATGATTATAAGTCTCGAGGGGAACGTTGTCAACGCTTTGGGTTTTAAACTTGACAAACTCCACCCTCCCATTCTCAAGTGGTCAATACAGAAAATAGCTGCCGGTTTCTTTCAGTACATACAACGTTAATTAGTTCACTGCTCTCATTTTACTTCTGGTCTTTGGTACAGCTGAAGCTTTGCTGGTATATTAGTCACGGCATAAACGTTTGCACATCTTTGAAAGTCTGAGAATATGAATCACCTTGAGAGAAATAGCTTTGATCGGAACACAAGAGCTACATCTGAACAATTTCTTTGCTGTTGTTAATGGTGCTTGTAATGCAATTTGAACTTCAGAATGAAAAAATTACAGAGAATAAATGAAGAGAGGGAGTTCATGCAAAGTATATGCAACTCTTGGTAATCAAAAGAGAAAATTCAGAAAATGAATGGCTCATCTGGGAGACATGAATTAATTTGGTGTTCTGATAAAAGGAAAAAACATAACATTTTCCAAGATTTAGAAGAATTAACAAATAAATTTCCAGAAATACTGAAAATCTTTGCAATGCTTCTTGATATTTCCTTTGACAACCCCCAGAGGCCAGACCCACCGAAGATTCAAAGTCAGCTGTCCCCACAACTTCCAGCTCCCAGTTCTGATGTGCCCGCATATCTGGTATCTACCATCTAGCGTGGTCTCCTTACAAAAGGGAACCGTGAATCCTCTATGGCCATTTTAATCTTCTGCTTCTGTTACCGACCCTCCTGAGTCAGTCCCCAACAAGGGTCCATCTGCCCCATGTCCTTGGAGCCAACAGAATGAGACCGAGTTTTGTTCAGAAGTAAAGGAAATCTTTATTCTCTATCAAAAAATGCACAGGCGCGCGCTCACGCTCTAGCGTGCATAATCTCCCCACAGGCCGTGGGCAGGGCTGCTTTATAGGGATCTCGTCTGCCGGGAGACGGGCAGAGTTCTCGCGGGGATGGGCGGAGCTGCGCGGCTCACGCTCCAGACCGCAGTGCCGGGTGCAGCGTCTGTGCGCACGGCCCGCCGCTGCCATCTTGAATCAAGGCGTCTTGTTGACACACGGCCCGCTGAGCTGTGGAAAATACGGCCATTTCGCAATAGGACCTCTGTCCTGAAGTGACGTGTAAGGCTTCTGTGCGCAGCACCCTGTAAGTGAAACGACTAAGTACAAAGGAAAAGAGAAGGAAAAAAAAGGTTAGACTTTATTACCCAAATTCTGTTTTTATTTCCCAGGAATTGTTAATGGGCTTTGCTAATGACGCTTCTGCAAGTAAAAGATGAATCTTCACCATCCAAAAAATAGATGTAAACCATTGCTCTGTGTATTTGGAATGATATCAAACCTGAGAAGGCTATATCTACATCAGAAATACTAAGAACTTTATGTAGCCATAGGAATAATTATGTTTAATTTCATATCATCTGTGTAGGAAAAATTGTGAAAGCCTTTGAAATGTACTGAAAGATTATTGGGGGTTTTCAGTGGAAAACTACGTTCAGTTTAGAGCACGCTCTTTTGGATTATCTGGTTCTATGGGGCTCATGTCCTTCATTGCCTTTGTGCCATTTTACAACTGTAATTTGTAGATAATGAATCCAATACAAATATTTTGGGGCAATAGTCCTGCAAATAAATTTTGGCTGGTGGAGAGACAATTGCTTTCTCTCCCTTACCCTGCAGACATAGCCAATTTTTGCCTCTATTTGCAGATGTATTTCATGATTTTCCTATGTCTCCACCTCTTAAATTCTCTTTGGAACCAGCTGTAACATCTTATTGGTTCCCTTATTAATTAATGAGTTAAATTCTTTGGTATTTATTCATTTTAGATGTACTATATAAAAGTCATGATTTTCTCTTTTATGAAAATATTTTTAACGATTTAACAAATTGCTATATATACCAATTTAATTAACTTTTAAAATTAGTCAAGCCATCACTTCATTTTGCAAGAGAACCTCTAGGTTCCATTTTCGAAGAAGAGAATATGGAAATGTGACTATTGCCCCCAGCTCTGCTCATCATCCTTATCTTACAAGTCAATTTTTTCCCATAATTTCATAAGATCTTTTGTTTCCCTTATAAATGTTTCATTCATCAACTTCCTCCGGGCCTTAATATAGGAAAACTCATCAAAGAAGAGACATTATAGCTATTCTGTTAGTGGAATAGGTTTCCCTTTTTTTTTTTCCCCCCTTTTCTTGTTTTTGGTGCTTTTTAATACACACTTTTTATATCAGTGCTATCCTTCTTTTTCTCTTTATTTTACAATGTCTAAGCCGACTGAGCCTATGGAGTGCAACTAACTAATATTTATGTAGAAAGTATGTTTGTGACAGGACCCAAATTCAAGAAATGCCCCCGAAGAGGTCTTTAAGTTATATAGGTGTTGCATAATTTGTTCAGATTCTCCTGGTGCATAAATTAATGCTGAGAGTATTGAATATTTGAGAAAAAATCTGTAGCTTCCAGGAAATCTTTTAATAAACGAGTATCACAATTCTTTCAGCAATAATTACTAACGTCTTATATATTACGATAACCACACACACATATGCACTCATTCCCAAAGTACTGAAAAGGAAATATATATTTTTCATTGAACTTGATTTCAGTTTGAGACTTCCTTTAAAATTGCAATCAATGTATCTTTGAAAGAAGTGGAAACTTTTCCTGCTCCTGTATCAGGAACAGACAAACGAGCAGTTTGTAGTGATAGAATTTTATTAACAACTTAAAACTTCTTACGGAATCTACAGCTAAAGGGTCATAGAAGGGAGAGACTCAAGGAGGACTAGGAAAGTTAGGTTAGTTAACCCTAATAGTGAACCACGGTGCTCCTAGCATCAGCAGCAATTTCTGCAAGGGTCGAGGATCATGTTTATTTTTTTCTTTAACTTCTTCAAAAACATCCAGAAATAGGAACTGTTGTCAACTCTGATCCTTAGGCTCCCCAGGAAACAGGATTCATGGGAATAAATAGACCCAAGAATGCTACTTATGTTTATAGATAAAGCAATTTTGTTTTAGTTTTATATTTACTAATGCTATAAATGACAACGCTGTCTCTAATACTGTTTACTTAACAGCAAAGTGATGCTTTGCATAAAAAGTCCTCAGTTCTGCTGAGTCCCTTTCTGATCCTCCAAATAGTTCTGCTTCTCACCTGTAGGAAGTATAGAGTGGTATTTAAGAGTCAAGCCAGATGCCACCATTTACTTAATCATTTATTTCAGTCCCTATTCTGGAAAATGACTAATAATCGTGTCTATATTAGAGGGCTGCTTCAAGGATTAAGAAAATTGATGTGTGTAAAGCATGGTATCTGGGCTGCATTAGGCACTCAATAAACATTAGCAGTATAAAGGTCGACGATTGACTCATAAAAGGCGCTAATCCAGGAGCAATCCACTCCAATTAACAGGACTGCAGAAAGGAGCTCTCCGCTTTGAGGTTTGGTGGGAGGTGGAAGACGGAGCGGGCAACCACCCCTGCACCCAGAGCACTTGTTAAAGGATCCTCTGAGGCAGTAGTTTTCAAAGTGGCTCACATACTTCTCTGATGGCTCTTCAATATCCTCCAGGTGGTCTGTGAACGTCCTCCTAGATTTAAACACAAGTGAGAAGACTTTAAGAGAGAACCTCACTGCTGTAAATAAATTCAGGTCTCTCAACCCAGGTAAATGGTGCTCAGAAAATGGAGGCAACCAGCAGATGTATTTGTTAAATAATTATCAGTTGTCCATAAAAAGTCTTGGAGCATGAAAGACATGCCGAAAGATTAGAGAAGGGGATATATTATCTTTGTATTTATAATGGGTGGATTCTGTGAATTATCAATTTATGCCTATAGTAGAGATCCCAGAAAAAATTCTACGGAATGTTATTAAATAGTTTTTAAGTACTTGGGAGTAAAGGAGAAAGGGCAAACATTTTAAAGGTTGATGATATTTTAGGGAGGAAAAGAAGATGTAGAGCAGTTCTTATCAAACTTTAATGACCATGTGAATCACCTGGGAATCTTGCTGGCAAATTCTGATTGAGTGGTTGTAATTGGGCCTGAGAGTCTACATTTTCAAAAAATTAGTTAATTAATTTATTTTTGGCTGCGTTGGGTCTTTGCTGCTGGGTGGGCGGTTTCTCTAGTTGTGGCAAGCGGGGGCTACTCTTTGTTGCCGTGTGCAGGCTTCTCATTGCAGTGGCTTCTCTTGTTGCGGAGCACAGGCTCTAGGCGCGCAGGCTTCAGTAGTTGTGGCACGCAGACTCTAGAGTGCAGGCTCAGTAGTTGTGGTGCCCGGGCTTAGTTGCTCTGCGGCATGTGGGATCTTCCTGGACCAGGGCTTGAACCCGTGTCCTCTACATTGGCAGGCGGATTCTTAACCACTGTGCCACCAGGGAAGTCCCAAGAGTCTACATTTTTAGCAGGCTCCCAGAAGATGCCAGTTCTACTTGTCATAGGACCATGCTTGGCATAGCTAGGCTGTGGAGTACTATCACATACTCCTGAAAGAAATATAAATTGGAAAAAAATGTTTGTAGTATTCATTAGGATTTTTAAATAAAGACGCAGACGTAGAGAATGGACTTGAGGACATGGGGAGGGGGAAGGGTAGGCTGGGGTGAAGTGAGATAGTGGCATGGACTTATATACACTACCAAATGTAAAATAGCTAGTGGGAAGCAGCTGCATAGTACAGGGAGATCTGCTTGGTGCTTTGTGACCACCTAGAGGGATGCAATAGGGAGGGTGGAAGGGAGATGCAAGAGGGAAGGGTATGGGGATATATGTGTACATATAGCTGATTCACTTTGTTATACAGCAGAAAGTAACACAACATTGTATTGGAGTATACTCCAATAAAGATGTTAAAAAATGTGCATGTCTTTTAATATAGCAATTCCATTTCTGGGACTCTGTACTAATGAATTCTTTCTCATTTGTTTGAAGATAAAAGGATGTTCATAGCAGCGTTGTGTATAAAAGCAAAAATTTGGCAACAACCTAAAGGTCCAACAAAAGGAGAGTAGTACAGTAAGTTGTGGTAAATTGAGGACTATTTTGAAGCCATTAAAGAGAATGTGTACTGTCATGGAAGATCCTCAGTTTATTAAATGAGATAACATAGAGCACAACCCTATATATATTTTTAAGAAAGAAATATGTATATCAATACATATACATGAAAATATATAAGAAAGTATCTGAAATGATCGATTTCACAGTGGTTTCCTCTGAGTAAAGGCATGGTACTAGAATAGGGGAGTGCAAAGGAAACTTTCAGTTTTCAGTCTTTTTCCTTCTATATTTTATACACTTTAACAAAGAGAATCATTTACAACCGTGTGACTGTTTTTAACAGAAAATCAAGAGGTGGCCCGTGGAAGTTGCCACAGGTTCATCGGGAATATGTTCATGAATGTTGTCTTGAAAGAAAGCTTCTGTTTTCCTCCACTGCTCCTACTCCCGCCTCTTACGTCAGATGTGTGGGTTTTCCACACCAAGAAAGTCAGGCATTAACTGCCTGGAGTTAGCACAGACCCCACGGGTTACAGGCTCAGCAAGACACTTTCCCCCACTTCAGATGCCAATTGCAAGTCCAGGCCTCCAGTACTTCTGATTTTAACTCAAGGGGCCCAAGACCCTCTCCTCAGGTTTGGTAATTTGCTAGAACAGCTCATAGAACTAAGGAAAGCAGTATACTTACTGTTACTGGTTTATTACAAAGGATACAACTCAGGAACAGGCAGATACAATGATGCATAGTGCGAGATATGGGGAAGGGGTGCAGAGATTCCATGATCACCCTGGGTACATCACCCTCCCAGCACCTTGATGAGTTCACCAACCCAGAAACTCTCTGAACCCCTTCAGTTAAGATCTTTCATGGAGGCTTTATTACGTAGGAATAATTGATTAAATCATTGGCCATTAACGATCAACTCCAGCCCCTCTCCCCTCCCTGGAGGTCAGAAATTGCCAGCTCTAGTCACCTGGTTGGTTCCCCTGCAACCAGCCCCCATCCTCACAGGCTTGCCCGGGGCTTGTTATGAATAATAAGAGACACTCTTCCCTTTATTGCTTTGGAGCTGATTTCAGGAACTAGAGACAAACCCCAAATATTATAACAAAAGATACTCCTACTGCTCTGTTACTTAGGAAGTTATCAAGACAAGAGTTTTAGGAGCTCTGTGCCAAGAACTGGGGACAAAGACCAAATATATCTTTTTTATTACATCACAATGTCCTCATCAATGAATTGGATCCAAGGACTACAAAGTAGATTTGTAATTGTTAGAAACAACCAAATCCAGATCCCAGTCACCATCGAGAGAGGTCTCTTGTGGTGTTCCAGAACTCTCTGTTGGGTCCTATTTTAAAAATATATGTAGGGACTTCCCTGGCGGTCCAGTGGTTAAGACTTCACCTTCCAGTGCAGGGGGTTTGATCTCTGGTCGGGGAGATAAGATCCCACATGGCTCGCAGCCAAAAAACCAAAACATAAAACAGAAGCAATATTGTAACAAATTCAATAAAGACTTAAAAAAAAACGGTCCACATCAAAAAAAAAATCTTAAAAAGTATATGTACCTATGACCTTCATAGGAAAAGGAAAAAGCACTTTATCAATTTTTCAAATGATGTGAGGCTAGAAAAATAGCTAATTGTTTTGGTGATAAAACCAGGAATTCAGAAATAACTCGACTATCTGGAAATGATCAAATCTAAGAAAATGAAATTGATTTGGGATAAACATAATGTCCTACCCTTAAATTTAAAAATCCAACAACACAAGTTAAAAATGGAGGAAACATGGTTTAATAAAATCTCATTTAAGAAGACAGGAATTTTGGCTGATTGACCCTCCAACTGATCTAAGAATATAATTTGTCTGCCACAGACATTTGATTACATAGTTGCAAGAAGGTTCTTCAACATCCAAATTAGAACCAAAGAGGGGAACTTTCAACAAGATAAATCTCAGGTCAATATAAGGAAAATCTTTAGCCTGTCTAACAGTAAATGGATTGTTTTGTGAGACTTGTATTCTCCATCCTTGGAGATGTTCCGGCAGAGACCAAGCTACCTCTTGCTGTAGATGAAGTAGAAAATCATCAGATAGACAACCTTTAAGACCCATTATAGAATTCTAAAAATGTATAATTTTATGACATGAATTAACAATCAACTTGTGATTTTTAATGTTTAAAAACAAGATGTGATATCTTAAATATTTTTATTTATTTGATCAATTCTATCAAAAATGATAGTCTTATGATAGGCATAGTAAGTATAATTGGTGTTCCAAGGGTTTTCTGTCTCACTGAATATGGTGCACAGTTCTTTACTAAGGGTACCTCCTTAAATTCTCAACCTGAAAGAGATGATGAACATCTAGTCTAGAACAATCTCATTGAAGATGAAATAGAATTGTGTGCCTGAAGCATATAGAATCCTTTGTGCTCAAATTCAGTCTCACCCCAGTGAGGGTGAGGGTGAGTGTGAGTAGAGCTCCTTTGCATTCCTTCACCCTCTCTCCTGGCTACAATCATGCAAGGGCACCTCGTGTCAAGGATGGCTGCTTACCATTTGAGATACTGGCAGTAGTGGTGCAGCAATTGCCCTACCATATTTATACACTCTGACAGTGGGTTTGGGTGATATTTAGGAAATAAAAGTCCTCACTCCTAGGCAATAATGTGAGCTTTCTGGCCAGAAGACTTCCATGTTTCCCTTACACAAAACTACTGTGCCATGAATTTATTTTTTAACCATCCCCCCCATCCAAAAATTAAATTACCTCAGTATTTTCATGGCTTTATTTTTGTTGGCCATAAAATTGCTATTGGCTGCCTTGGTGTTTGTGTTGGCATCAGTGGGCACGCTGATGTCAAGTTAAGGAAGAAAATAAACCTTCAAAGGAAAAAACAAATCGACCCATTTTGAGGACTCATGTTGTATATGAGAGAAGAGGAATTTGTTTCTCTGTGTGTAATGTCATTCTAAAAATTGATGCAGGTGGGCAGAAGTATGCTCATAGTTGATTAACTGCTCTCCATGAAGACAAAAAAAAAACGCTGATTTATATATAGCATTTGCCAATTTCTATGGTGTAAATACTCCAGTCATGGTTGATTTCAGTCTACCAAAATAGATCTCACTGAACTTGGGGTTGGGAAGAGATGGGCTAATAGGCTCTGAGTCAAGCAAGTCTCTTGAATTGGAAGTGGGGAAAAAAATTTAGTTGGATGTTTGGAGTAAAAAAAAAAAAAAAAATGCCTGTAACATTTGACACCTATATTGAATCCTTCCTCATAAAAGGTTTTACAGAGGTATTTTAGGTTGGTTTAGGCCTGGCACATTAAAGCCGTATTTGTTTCTTTTTCCTGTCCTTTTCCAACTATTTTGATCAGCTGTTTAAATTTGCTTTCTTACTAAAAAGTATTTTAATAATGAGAACTGCAGCTATTCTAATATTTATCTTGAGGTCCTTCCCATCATTGTGAAGTTTAATCTGTATTTTCATATCAAAGAAGAAACTTTAATAACAATTAAAATTATGTGGTTATAAGAAGAAACATAATTATATATCTTTAGAGTGATTCATATACCAGGAATACCCATTCTTCCATAAAATATATACATAAGTAGTTTGATCTCATTCAATATAATGAAATCTATTATTAAGGTTGATATTCTTTATTGAAAAAGAAAAAGAGTGCCAGAAATTCTTGGCTGGATATCCTAATACCCATTCCCAATCCCTTTTCCTTGTCTTCCTGAAAACTAAATGAACTCTTACCCAGATATCCTTGTAGCTAAGCTAGAAAATTCCATGTTTAACAGGTCTGTCTAATAGGATGTAACTTGAAGCCTACTTAGAGCTTATGGGAAAAAAGGCATGGATACAACTTTCAGCATCCTCTTGCCTCCCCCTCACTTCTTTCTGAGTTTAATATGAATTAAATGCCTCAATGGCAGGCTATATTATGAGGCAACTAGCATGAGGATGAAAGCTACCATCATAAGGATGGCAAATTGGCAACGGAAAGAGATTAGATGAATTCTCACAACATAGTCAAACCATTGACTAGACCTGGAGTATATACCTCTAGATGTCTTGTTATATGAGAAAACAGCCCTATCTTTTTATAGCTTCATTGAAGCATAGTTTACATACCATAAAATTCACCTGCCATAAGTATACAATTCAATGAGGTTTAGTAAATTAGTGGAATTGTGTAACCATAACAATCCATTTTCTGCCCAGGCTCACTTTCAGTCATTCCCCATTGGTCCTTGGCAAACACTGACCAGCTCTCTGACTATAAACTTACCTTTTCTAGATATTTCATATAAATAGGATCATGCAATATGTAGTCTTTTGCATCTGGCTTCTTGCATTTACAATAATGTTTGTGAAGTTTATCGATGCTTTAGCATGTACCAGTATTTTCTTCCTTTTTAATGCCAAATACTATTCTATTTGTATATCCATTTGTCTGTTGATTGATACCTCGGTTGTTTTCAGTTTGGACACGTTACAAATAATGCTGCTAAGAAAACTTATGTATAAGTCTTTTTGTGGACCTATGTTTTCATTTCTCTTGTCTAGATTCCTAGGAGTAAAATATGGGAGTCATATGGCAAGTTTGTTTATGACTAACTTTTAAAGAAATTGCCTAATTGTTTTCCAAAGTGGCTGTGCCGTTTTACATTCCCACTGCCAGTGTATGAGCGTTCCAGGCTCTCCCTATCCTTGCCAGTACTTGATACTGTCTTTTTGATAAACATTCTTAGTAAGTTTATAAGGTGGTATCTTATTGTGGCTTTAATTTTCATTCCTCTAATGACTAATGATGTTGAGCACTTTCTCATATGCTTATTAGCCATTCATATGTCTTCTTTGGTAAAATGTCTATTCAAGTCTTTTGCCCATTTTTAATTGGGTTGTTTGTCTTCTCATTATACAATTGTAGGATCTCTTTGCAGATTCTAGGTACATGTCCTTTACCAGATATACGATTTACAGATATTTCTCTGAGTCTGTGGCTTACCTTTTCACTTTCTTAATCTTGTCTTTTGAAGAACAAGTTTTTAATTTTAATGAAGTCTAATTTATCAATTTTTTCTTTTATAGTTTGTGCTCTTAGTGTCATGTCTTATTTTTTTAAATAATTTATTATTTATTTTTTTATTTATGGGTTGCGTTGGGTCTTCGTTGCTGCATGCGGGCTTTCTCTAGTTGCAGCGAGTGGGGGCCACTCTTCGTTGTGGTGCGCGGGCTTCTCATTGCGGTGGCTTCTCAGGCTCTAGGTGTGTGGGTTTCAGTAGTTGTGGCACACGGGCTCAGTAGTTGTGGCTTGCGGGCTCCAGAGCACATGCCCAGTAGTTGTGGCGCACGGGCTTAGTTGCTCCGCAGCACGTGGGATCTTCCCGGACCAGGGCTCGAACCCATGTCCCCTGCATTGCCAGGTGGATTCTTAACCACTGCGCTATCAGGGAAGCCCTGAATTCTTTGCTAAACCAGGGGCATGAAGATTTACTCTTATCCGCTTTTATAGAGGTTTAACCATTTTAGTTCTTTTAGGACTCAGGTTCCTTTGGAGCTAATTTTTGAGTATAGTGTGAGGTAAGATTCTGTGTTGGTTAAATCACTTATTTACTCCATATATTTCTTTTTTGCATCTGGATATCCAGTGGCTTCATCACTATTTGTTGACAAGACTATCTTTTCTCTATTTAATTGTCTTGGCACGTTTGTTGAAAATCAGTTTGCTACAAATGTCAGGATTTATGTCTGGACTCTCAATTCTATACCAATGATCTGTAACGGGTGGCAAAATATGGTCTGTGGGCCAAATCCAGCTCACTACCTTTTTTCTGTTGTTAATAAAGTTTTATTGAACACAGCCATTCCCACGTGTTTACATCTTGTTTGAGCTACTTTTTTACTCTGATGGCAGAGTGCCGTCATTTGCAACAGAAACCAAAAAGTCTCAAATATTTACTATATGGCACTTTATAAAGATTATTTGCTAACTCCTGAGCTATATGTTTATCCCTCTGTCAGTACGATATTCTTGATCACTGTAGCTTTATAATAAGTCTTGAAATCAGGTATAATAAGTCTTGAAATCTTGAATCCTCCAACTTTGTTCTTCTTAATCAAAATTGTATTGCTTATACTAGGCTCTTTGCATTTCCATATAAATTTTAGGATCAGCTCATCAGTTTCTTAAAAGTAGCATGCAAGATTTTGATAAGCATTGTGTTGAATCTATAGATCAATCTGGGGAGAACAACCATCTTGACAATATTAAGTCTTCCAATCCGTGAAGATGACATCTTTCCATTCATTAGATCTTTAATTTTTCTCAACAGTGCTTTTTACTTTTCAGTGTACAAGTGTTTGATTTCTTTTTGTTAAATGTATTTCTAAGTATTTTATTATTTGTGATGCTATTATAAATAAAACTTTCAGTTTTTTAAATTGTCCCTATTGTTACAATTGTATAAATATACAATTGATTTTTGCATATTGATTTTGTATTCTGTGAACTAGCTAAAATAGTTTATTGCTTCTCATATGTATTATGGATTTTTAAAGGATTTTCTACACACAGGCTCATGATATATGCAAATAATTTTATTTCCTTCTTCCAAACTTGGACTGGATGCTTTTTTAAAAAAAAAAAAAAACTTGTTACACTGACTAGAACCTTCAATCTGATGTTGAATAAGCATGTTGAGAGTGGACTTTTTTCCCTGATATTTGGGGGAAAAAGTTGTGGCTTTTTTCCCTGATATTTGGGGGAGAGCTTTCAGTCTTTCACCATTAAGTATGGTTGTAGTTATAGGTTTTTCATAGATGTCCTTCATCAGGTTGTGGAAATTCCCTTCTATTCCTAGTTTAAGTTTTTAAAATCATAAATGGATGTTGAATTTTTTCATATGCTTTTTCTGAAACAATTGAGATAATCATGTGATTTTGGTTCCTTACTATTCTACTAATACGGTAGTCTATATTAATTGATCTTTAGTTGTCAAACCAACATTGCATTCCTGGAATACACGACACTAGGAGGTGGAATATAAATTGTTATACATTCCTGAGTTAATTTTTCTAATATTTTATTAATGCTTTTTGCATGTATGTTCATGATATTGGCTAGTTTTCTTTTCTTGTGAGGTTTCTGTCTGTTTTGTTATCAGGGTAATACTGTCTCATAGAATGAGTTGAGAGGTGTTTCCTCCTCCTCTGTCTTCTAAAAGTTGGTGAAAAACTGGTATTATTTTTAAATACTTAAATTCACCAATGAAACCAACTAGACCTGAGCTTTTCTTTGTAATATATTTCTAATTACCAATTCAGTTTCTCTTCTTGTTATAGGTATATTCAAATTTTCTATTTCTTCCTGAGTCTGTTTTCATAATTTGTGTCTGTCTACAATATTTTTCTGTTTCATCCAGGTTGTCTAATTTGTAGCTCTAATATTGTTTATAATAGTCCTTATAATCCTTTAAACTTTGATAGGGTCAGTAGTGATATCCCCTTTTTTGTTCCTGATTTTGGTAATTTGTGTCTTCTCTCTTATTTTCTTGGTAAATCTATTTGTTAGTTTTATTGAACTTTTGGTTTAATCTATTTTCTTTTTTTTTGTTGTTGTTGTTTTCTATTTCTGTGATTTTCATTCTAATCTTTATTATTCCCTTCCTTTTGCTTGCTGTAGGCTTAGTTTCCTTTTTGTAGTTTCTTGCATTGGAAGTTTAGGTTATAGATTTGAGAAATTTCTTTTTTTCTGAAATTAACACTTCTGTAGATTTGATGGTGCTTTTTTAATGAGTTCAATTTAAAATTACCAGACCAAGCATCACTTACATGCAAAACTTATACTGTAATGAAGTTGTTTGATAACAACTAATGTTGTTTAAATTACAAGTAAAGTCAAAATGTTTTGTTGACCTCCTTCTGGCAAAAGTTAAAACAAGAAAGAGGATCCGACAAGCCAATTTTCAGTGGATATATCTTCTGATCTTAAACTATAAGAGAAGAATCTAATAGAATTCTATAAGTGCCTTCTAAGGGATGAACATATTCTATTAAAATCATATGATTATAGTCTGATATCAATATTTGGTAGTACCTATCTGTTTAAAAGGACATTTTCAAAGATGAAATACAGAAAATCTCATTACAGGTCAGTATTAACAGATAAATATTTGCAATTGACTGTTATGATAGGAAACACTAAATTTAAACCTCAAACAAAATGGCATCCCCACCAAAAGAAAATCCCCACGTTCTTATTGCTAGACCGTATTACAAAAATGTTCACAATTATTGTAATTATATGTTGAATTTCATCAATAAAAATGTTTGAATTTTTTTTTGTTATATACATATGTACACAATATCTTTGATTTTGTCTCTTAGACTGCAATACTGTTTGGTTCCTTACAAAAAGTTTTCCAAACCCAGCAAATTAACATCTGATATCTGCCTAGCAAATTAAAGATTTACCCTCTTTGGAAGAAGCTAACATCCCCAGAACCTCTAGAATTTTTCATACATAATATATGGCATTCAAAAAAAATTACTAGCCATTCCAAGCAATAGACATAAACACCTCAAAACTAGGAAAAAACGCAGATGGTAATAACAAAACTGGATGTGTTCCAGATACTGGAGTTACCAGGCAGGAATTTTATTCAGGCAAGAATATTTTTTTTTTTAAAAGGTGAAAAGATGGAGAATTTCACTAAGTCATTGGCATATATGAGAAAATATACCAAACATCACAAAATCCAGAAAAAAGCATACTACTTTTGTTAATTTGTGACACATCGCCATAGTGCTTTTCCCCCCAAACTTTTGGGGCTGCTTACTCTTTTATTGCCTCTTTGCATAATAACAAGTCACATTACTATTCTATATGGAGGCAATAGATATATTATTTAGTCTTTCCTCTAACATGTTGACCATTTGCTGAATTAGTAACAATTTGGATTGCTTTTTCCTCAGAAAGCACCAGACTTTGTCAGGGTAAACTATGTGAGATATGCTAAAACAATCCAATATATTGGAATATGTAAAATTTGACATCTGACATAGACAGGGGTAGGTTTGTGTTCTATAAGTGAGTACATTTTCGATAAATGTTATTTTACACCATTCTCATCAGAAGAACATGCATGGTACATTTATAATTATATACACTGTGTTATTGAGTATATTCATGACAGAAGAGAACATTAGTTTTGGTCAGATGTCAATGAGAATCACATCTTCCATTTATAATTTTACATGTTTGATGTTTGGAAGAATTTTCCACAGGCTATTTTCAACTCTCTACATTTCAAATTTTGTTTCTCTTCCACCATACATGTTCTTCCAGTGTTGTATGAACTAATTCATGTCCATGTAGTGATACAATCTCTGGTCCTGCATCTGTGTATCATGAGGTGGGGAGATTCAGCACAGTGGAGAGTAGGGATATTCCTAGCATCTCTTCTTTTTTTTTTTTTTTTTTTTTGCGGTACAGGGGCCTCACTGCTGTGGCCTCTCCCGTTGCGGAGCACAGGCTCCGGACGCGCAGGCTCAGCGGCCATGACTCACGGGCCCGGTCGCTCCGCGGCATGTGGGATCTTCCCGGACCGGGGCACGAACCCGCGTCCCCTGCATCGGCAGGCGGACTCTCAACCACTGCGCCACCAGGGAAGCCCTAGCATCTCTTCTTATATCAGAACAGTTACCAATAAATTGACTATACATGAAAGTGACTATAAACCACATAAATATGCCCTTCTAAGCCTAAATTAAATGTAGCTCCAACTCAGCTTCTCTTTGGCTAGATTCCAAAATTGGATGCAATCAATTCTGTCACCACTCAAATGAGGGAAGATATAATGGAGGGAAAGTTGAGTGGAAAGAGACAATGGTCTTAACTTACTGCAGTTGAAGATATCTTATTTTTGCAACATTTACAACAATAAATTTGTAAATAAAAATAAATTTTTATTTACAAAAATAGATTTCTTTGTGAACACATTGCTGGGACCCCACCCAGGGCTTTGGAAGGGACCTAGGCAAATAGAGTGCTGTGAAGATTAAGCTTTGTTAGATAGAAGGATAAATGAGAAAAAATAATAGTTATTAGGCACTGGAGATTTGGGAACTGAGACAAATAGGGTGCAGGTATAAGAGAATATTTCCACTGTATGCCTTTTTTTATTATTTGGACATTTATATACCTATTAAAAATTAAAACGTTTTAATTGAGGCCAAATATTATAAATTAAAAATGAGTGGCAATGACATTGAGCACTGAATACTGCCAGAAGCCTAACTTTCTGATTAAAAAGGAAAAACATCAGGAACTGACAATGATTATGAATATAACAGTCTATCCAAGAACTCTGAGGGCTGGCAATAAGCCTCAAACACTGAGCAAGTAGTGAGATAACCATTTCTCATCAACCCTCAGTCTCTCCCCTCTTCGAGGGCCTCGACAAATATTTTGCTGAGATGTAGCTAGGTATTGCATAATGTGATTTCATGTGTGCAAAAGCATGCTATTATAAATTCAGGAAGTGTAGAACTCTAAGGTTGCGCTATAGCCCAAGCCACATATGTCGATTGGGCACTTGAAATGTGGCAACTACAAATTGAGGTATGCTATAGGTATAAAATACATACAGTATTTCAAAGATTTAGTACAAATAATCTCAACTTTTTAATAAAAAATTAATTTGAATACATGTTGAAATCATACTTAGAATATATTGGATTAAATAAATTATATTAAAACCAGTTTCGCCTTTTCTATCATTTAAAATGTGACTACTAGAAAAATTAAAATTACATATGTGTTTCAACTTAAATTTCTATTGGATAGTGCTGCTCTAAAAGCACACTTTCCTTGCTCCTCCAGTTTGTAGGACTGCTGAGGATATAACTTGGCATACCTATGCCAGTTTTATCACTTTAAAAGAGAAAGTTAACTTTCAAAATATCAAGAGCTAAAAAACTCCCAGAATGAGAAAATGACATATCTATCACTACAATTGAATAGATCCATTGAAGTGTTATATAATCACATTGTTTCACAAGATTGAAATCATCTCAAGAATTTTCTTTAAAGTAATAAGTAGTTTCTCCAAATAGTTCATTCTAGTTTTTTAAATTACCAGTTCACTTTATGCCTCTCTAAAATATCTTAATTTCCATAAAATGAGAATGATGGACTTCCATAATCTTTAAAAATAATGTTATAAGGAAAAAGCTATGAGCAAGAAAAAGACACATACAGAAGAAATCACTCAGAGTTCTTCAATAGTCAAAATTATTTATTAAGGTAAATATTGTACTGGCTCATCCTTCAGTATCAGCCAGTCTACAGATCAAAATTTATGTGGGATGGTTCAACATGTGAAAATCAATTGGTGTAATACAGCACATTAACTCAATGAAAGAAAAATTATATGATCATCTCAATTGATGCAGAAAAAGCATTTGAAAAAATTCACACTTTCATGATGAAAACACTCAAGAAACTAGGAATAGAAGGAAACTACCTCAGCAACATAAAGACCATATATGAAAACTAACAGCCAACATCATAGTCAAGGATAAAAGACAAAGTGTTTCCTCTAAGCTCAGGAACGAGCAAGGATACCCACTTTTGCCACTTCATTTCAACAAAGTACTGGAAGTTCTAGACAGAGCCATTAGGTAAGAAAAAGAAATAAAAGACATCCAAATTGAAAAGGAAGAAGTAAAATGATCTCTGTTCATAGATGACATGATCTCATATGTAGAAAACCCTAAAGATCACACACACACACACGCACACAACTGTTAGAATTAATAAATTCAGCAAAGTTTTAGGATACAAAATCAACACTCAGAAATCAGTTGCATTTCTATACACCAACAATGAACAATCTAGAAAGATAATTAAGAAAATAATTTCATGTGCTGTAGCATCGATAATAATAAAATACTCAGTTATAAACTTAACCAAGGAGGTGAAAGACTTGTACACTAAAAACTACAAAATATTGCTGAAAGAAATTAGAGAAGACACCAATAAATAGTAAGACATCCCATGTTCATGAATTGGAAAAATTAATATTGAGATGTCAATACTACCTGAATCAATCTACAGATTCAATGTAATCCCTATCAAATTCCCAATGATTTCTTTTTCCAGGAATAGAAAAATTCATCCTAAACTTCATCTGGAATCTCAAGAGACCTAGAACAGTTAAAAAAAAAAAAATCTTGAGAAACACAACGTTGGAAGTTTCACACTTCCTGATTTCAAAACTTAACTACAGCAAAGATACAATAATTAAAACAATGTGGTACTGGCATAAAGACAGACATAGATACTAGTAGAATAGAGCTGAGAGCCCAGAAATAAACCCTCACACATATGGTCAAATGATTTTCAACAAGAGTACCAAGACCATTCAATGGGGAAAGGACAGTGTTTTTCAAAAATGGTGCTGGGAAACTGGATAGCCACATGAAAAAAAAAATGCTGTTAAACTTTTGCATTACTCCATATACAAAGATTAACCCAAAGCTTGCTAATTCTAGAATATTTTCATCAACCCCCAAAAGAAACCCCATACCCATTAACAGTCATTCCCCATTTTGCTCTCCCCCTGGCAACCACCAATCAACTTTCTGCCTCTGTGGATTCCTATTCTGGACATTTCATATAAGTGAAAGTATACAATATCTGGGCTTTTGTGTCTGGCTTCTTTCACTTAGCATAATATTTTCAAGGTTCATCCACACTGTATTTTGTGTCAGTACTTCATCTCTGAATAATATTATGTTGTATGGATATACCACATTTTGTTTATCCATTCATCCTTTGGTAGCTATTTAGGCTGTTTCCACCTTCTGGATATTATGAATAATGTTGCCAAGAAAATTAGCAAACAAGTTTTTATGAAACTATTTGTTTTCATTTCTCTAGGAGTGGAGTGTGTCTGTCTTTTTTATTTTAGCCATCCTTGTGAGTGTGAAGTGGTAATTTTTTGTGATTCAATTTGCATTTCCCTATACAGTAGTGTCACTGAACATCTTTTCATATACTTATTGGCCATTTGTATATCTTATTTAGAGAAATGTCTACTCAATCTGGTTATTTTTATTTTGATTTGGGTTATTTGTCTTTTTATTGTTGAGTTGTCAGACTTATTTTTTTTATCGAAGTATAGTTGATTTACAATGTTGTGTTTATTTCTGCTGCACGGCAAAGTGATTCATTTATACATATATATACATTCTTTTTTATATTCTATTCCATTATGGTTTATTACAGGATATTGAATATAGTTCCTTGTGCTATACAGTAGGACTTGTTGTTTATCCATTCTATATATACCAGTTAGCATCTGCTAACTCCCAGTCCCTCCCTCCCCCATCCCCCTCCCCCTATGCAACCACATGTCTATTCTCTATGTTTGTGAGTCTGTTTCTGTTTTGTAGTCAGGTTCATTTGTGGCATATTTTAGATTCCATATGTAAGTGATATCATATGGTATTTGTCTTTCTCTTTGTGACTTCACTTAGTATGATAATTTCTAGGCCCATCCATGTTGCTGCAAATGGCATTATTTCACTCTTTCTATGGCTGAGTAGTATTCCGTTGTATATATGTACCACATCATCTTTAACCATTCATCTGTCAATGGACATTTAGATTGTTTCCATGTCTTGGCTATTGTGAATAGTGCTGCTATGAACATAGGGGTGCACGTATCTTTTTGAATTAGAGTTTTGTCTGAATATATGCCGAGGAGTGGGATTGCTGGATCATATGGCAACTCTATTTTTAGGTTTTTGAGGAAACTCCATACTGTTTTCTATAGTGGCTACACTAATTTACATTCCCACCAACAGTGTAGGTGGGTTCCTGTTTCTCCACACCCTCTCCAGCATTTGTTATTTGTAGACTCCAGACATCTTTATATATCTAGATGCTAGACCTTTATCAGATATATGAGTTGCAAATATATTCTGTTCTCTGAGTTGTCTTTTCATTTCTCAATAGCATTCTTTGAAGCACAAAACATTTGGATTTTGATGAAGTTTAATTTTTTGTTTTTTTGGTTGCTTGTGCTTTTGGTGTCATACCTAAGAAAACATTGCCTAATCTGAAGTCTTAAAGATTTATGCTTATGATTTATTCTAATAGTTTTATAGCTTTATATCTTATATTTAGGTTTTTGATCTATTTTGAGTTGATTCTTATATATTGTGTGAAGTGGAGGTCTAAATTCATTCTTTTGCATATGTTTATCCAGTTTCCTAGTAGTATCCAGTTTCAAGTTGGTTGAAAAGACCATTCTTTCTCTGTTGAATTGTGCTGTCACTCTTGTCACAAATCAATGAATCATAAATGTAAAATTTTTTGTGGACTTTTCATTCTATCATTGGTCTATATATCTAGCCTTATGCCAGTACCATATTATCTTTATTTCTGCCACTTTTTAGTAAGTATTGAAATCAAGAAGTGTGCAAACTCCAACTCTGTGGTTTGTAAGATTGTTTTAGGTATTATGAGTTGCAATTCCGTAAAGAATTTTAGTATCAGCTTTTCAATCTCTAAAAACTAGACAGTTGGGATTCTGATAGGGATTATGTTGAATCCATAGATTTAATTGGGGAAATTGCCATCTTAACAATATTTTTTTAATCCATGAATATGGAATATCTTTTCATTTACTTAGATACTCTGTAATTTCGTTCAATAATGTTTTATAGTTTTCAGTATACAAATCTTATACTTCTTTTGCTAAATTTATTTCTAAACATTTTATTGTTTTTGATACTATTATAAATAGAATTGTTTCCTTAATTTCATTTCCAGATTTTCCATTGCTAGAAATAAAATAGATATTTTTGTATATTAATACTGTATCCTTCAACCTTGTTGAACTCATTTATTAGCTCTAATCATTTATGTGTGTGTATTTCTTAAGATGTTTTATATACATAATCATGTCATCTTCAAATGGAGATAGTTT
Source organism: Tursiops truncatus (assembly GCF_011762595.2). Classification (NCBI taxonomy): domain Eukaryota; kingdom Metazoa; phylum Chordata; class Mammalia; order Artiodactyla; family Delphinidae; genus Tursiops; species Tursiops truncatus. The sequence continues at coordinate 13,374,039 of NC_047043.1, forward strand.
TACTACTTCCTTTTCAATCTAGGTTTTTAAAATTGCATTATTGCTCTGATTATAACCTTCATTATAATAATGTTGAACAGAAATAGTCAGAACAGACATCTTTGTCTCTTTCTGATCTTAGAGAGAAAGCTTTCAGTCTTTCCCCATTAAGTATAACGTGAGCTGTGGTTTCTTGTAGATGCCCTTTATCAAGTTGAGGAAGTTCCCTTCTACTCCTAGTTTGTTGTATGTTTTTATTATAAGGGGAGTTGGATTTAGTCTAATGCTTTTCCGGCATCTATGGAAAGGATCATGTGCTTTTTGTCCTTTGTTCTATTTATATGGTGTATTACATTGATTTTCTTATGTTGAACCAAGCTTGCATTCCTGGGATAAATCATCCAAGGTTATGTATGCTGTTAGATACAATTTACTATTTTTTTGTTGTTGTTGGGGATTTTTTAATCTATATTCACAAGGGATATTGGTCTGTAGATTTCTTGTTTGGGGGCTTTCTTTGTCTGCTGTTGGTATCAGGTTAATCCTGACTTCATAGAATGAGCTGAGAAATATTCTCTCCCCACCCTATTTTCTAAAAGAGTTTGTGAAGAATTTGTGTTATTTGTATTTGTATTGATCTGTATTTAAACTATTTGATAAAATTAATCATTGAAATGACCAGAAATTAAACTTAATTTTCAGAGTTCTGAAATATTTTATTCTGAAAAATTTTCAAGTGTTCACATTGCTTTTATGGAGGAAAGGATTTTTTTTTTTTTTTTTTTTTTTTTTTTTTTTTGCAGTATGCGGACCTCTCACTGTTGTGGCCTCTCCCGTTTTGGAGCACAGGCTCCGGACGCGCAGGCTCAGCGGCCATGGTTCACGGGCCCAGCCGCTCCGTGGCATGTGGGATCTTCCCGGACCGGGGCACGAACCCACGTCCCCTGCATCGGCAGGCGGACTCTCAACCACTGAGCCACAAGGGAAGCCCAGGAAAGGATTTTTGAAGGTCCTACTCTGCCATTGCCACTGGCATTCATTTCATTTTTTATTATGCTACAGAATCAGTTAACCAATGTCAAGTGTTTCAATTAGAAACCCACATTTCACATATTTAGTTCTAGATTTACTCCTCAAGTTCCTAAAATATCATCCAAACCTCCTCAGTACTAAGATGACAAATGTACATTCCCTAGACATGGAGGTTTTCTCAAATGGAAATTTCTTTCTAGATTAAATTTCTTGAATCTTAAAGTGTGATGACTCTTTGCTAAAGGTGTTACTTTTCATTTGAAAGCAAATTTTAAAAAACTTTTAAAACTATAAAACACTATAATATATGAGATGATATTAACATCATCACCACTTATGTGATAGTCATTTCACTGCATCCTAGTTATATTGCTTTTATTTTCTTAAGAAAAATAGAACTTCACATTGGAGCTGAATTTAACAATCTGATTATCAATTTAGGGTCACCAATCAATGATCCAGTCCATGTTTATTGACAGTAAGATAAAGCTCAGATGGACATTAAAATTTAAATATTCCTGAGTGACAGCATCCGTTCACTTGACATAGATACCTATCTTTCTGTTGACCTCAGCAGTCTGAGTTTTAACCTTCATCTCTGTGGCTTCCATTGCTGCAAAGTCTTCTCCCTGAATAAGACACGTATGAGCCCAATCTCTGAAATTACTCACAGTGGGAAAGGCATAGCTGTTCTGGAAAGGAGTTCTGATTCTGAGCTAAGATGTTGCCATGTTTAGCCTCTCAATTTACCATTCTATTTTTCTCTTTTCTGAGTTCTTTTTACCGACTGTCACCATTTTCTGACAATTCACTTTCCATGACTTTCTATAGGTTGAATTCTACCCCCTGTTCATCTTACCTTTGACAGTGCATAATTAAAAATGATCTATTAACAGATCACAGGACTTTTTTTCACTCAGCTCTCATCCTTCTGAAATATTCTCTTGTGAAGCAATGTGCTCTTTTATCCTTTATTGGGTTGGTTCAGTTGTAGGAATGCTTGTGTAATTTTCTCATTTTGAGAGTTGCTCTAAGATACTGTGGACCACTTCTTTATCCCTTGAAATTCTTTCTTTGGTTCCTATAATGCTGCTCTTTCCTGGTTCTTTTTTGTTTAACTTCGTGTTTCCTTTTCCTCTTTGATCTTCCAAACTTGACCTTCCAAACTTCCCCAAGGTTCAGTCCTCAGTTATTTACCTTTCCTCCCTTTATGCTTGAAGAGATCATTGATCCTGGAAACCCAGACTTCAGAGATCTTAAATGGTGTTATGTTAATTATCATTTCTTCAGCAATAGCTAAGGGACCTCTGTTTCTGTTCCAGAACCCTCTCCTGAGCTCAGATACACACAGACTGCCTGTTAGACCTCGGCTATGCTTCACTCACCACAAATTCAGCAGGTCTAGAAGTCAGCTCATCACCTCAACCTCTCCTCCACTAATCCCACCTCACCCCAAAGAGTTCCCCTTTAACTTTTCTATTTCTGTAAATGGTGTCACAATTCTCCCAATTCTTTAGGTTTCAGAACTGGAAAAAATTATGTGTTTTTTAATTTCTCTGGCCACTTGCCCTCTACACATAGTCATTTTAGTCAATTATTGATTTTTCTTTCAAAGTTTCTCTCTTTGTTCACATTTTTGGTGGATGATTGTCGGTAGCTATTAAGAATTTTGGTGTGCATATTCTTGGACTCAAGAATTATATTTAAAAGAATTCATATACAGATTTACTTGAACAGCTGGGAAAAGACACATACAGGTATGCTTATTTCAACATTGTTGAAATAGGAAAATTTGAAAACAAACTAAATGTCTACCACTTGATGACTGGTATTATATGTACCAATATGATAAGGTATCTATTCTCGTACATGAAAAAGCAAGACTAAATTTATACTGTTACTACATTTTGTAAAACAATAAAAGGATGCACATACACACACCCATACTTGTATATGCATAAGCACTTTTTGTAACTTACTTTTCTCCATTTAAAAAATTAAAGTATAATTTACATACAGCAAAATTCACCCTTCTTAGTGTATAGTACTGAGTATTTTGACAAATGCATACAATTGTGTAGTCACCTGACAGTCAAGATATAGAACAGTTTCTGTCACTCCAAAACTCCCCTGTGCCACTTTGTAAGTCCCACCCCAGCCCTCACCCTCAATCCCTGACTTCTATTGCTGTGGTTTTTGTCCCATATAGTTTTCCCTTTACCAGAATGTCATATAAACGGAATCGTATAGTATACAGTCTCGTATAGTATACAAGCATAGCATGTTTAGATGTATCCCTCTTGTTAGGTGTATCAGTCGTTTTTTCCTTCTATTGCTCAGTAGTATTTCATTACATAGATAGACCACAGTTTGTTTATCCATTCTGCAGTTGAGGAACATTTGGGTTATTTCCAGATTTTGGCAATTAATGAATAAAGCCAATATAAACATTCGTACATAGGTGTTTGTGTAAACTTAAGTTTTTGTTTCACTTGGGTGAATCTCTAGGAGAAGGAATGATGGGTCATATTGTAAGTATATGTTTAACTGTATAAGAAGTCACGTTTCTTTCTAAATGCCTGTGCCATTTTGCTTTCCCATGACCAATGTACGCGAGTTCTAGTTGCTCCACCTCCTTGCAGGGACTTGGTATTGTAAGTTTTTTATTTTTATTATTTTAGCCCTTTAAATGAGAAGTGTTTCATTGTAGTTTTAGTTTACATTTTCTTAATGGCTGATATTGAAAACCTTTACCTGTGTTTATTTACATAGGCATTTTTGAGAAATACACACGCACTCACACACTAAATCATGATTATATTCAGTGCCACAGTGGGAAGGATTTGTAGTAGCTGGAGGTGAGAAAAGACTTTTACATTTTACACCCTACTCTTTATATACTAGTTAAATTTTGTCAAGAGCATGTTTATTTGAAATTTTTCTAAACAAGTTAATTTTTAAAAATTTCTCTTCTTTATATAAAACTATCACTGTGTCTTATTAACCCGTTAATGGGGCTTTACATGTAAATTACAAAGATATTTTTCTCCTATATCCTACTGGATGGCCAAATGCTGTACTGTCCAAAGCAGCAGCCACTAGCTCATGTGGCTATTGAGCCCTTTTAATGTGTCCAGTGAGGAGCTGAATTGTTCACTTTAATTAGTAAAAATTATAATAGCCACCTGTGTCTAGTGGCTACCATATTAGACAGAACAACTCTAGAACACTTGTTGCTAGAAATCTGTTTCATCTTCATTCTTTCCCTGTCTGATTGCTGTTTTAGTTTTTCAGCCCTCGCTGAAGGGTGACTGATAAAGATGATTCCTGGAAGTGGTAGTGGAGACTTCTGCTCTGGGAGATGAAGCGAGTGGGGAGGGGGAGGGGAGCACACCTGAACTTTTAAAAGCACACTTAGATGAACACCTTCATCATCACAGAAAGTTCTTCTGGGCAGCACTGCTCTCTAGAGGGTTGCTGAAGTTGTTTGAACATGACAGGTTTGAACTAACGTGCAAAATGAAATTTGCTGTCTGCTTACTTCCAAAGCCAGGAACTGGAAGAGTTATTGAACTGTACTGGCTTCCTGTCTTAAAATACACAGAGCAAATGCTACAATGAATCAGCCATCCTCAAGCAGGCTCAAAACACAGCCTGGTCATCATTGCTCCAGATACCAGGGCAAGATGAGATCTGGGAGCTTGGCACTGGGGCTGGATTTTATGTGGATAGTTGAAAAACTATCTACAGAATGTACTCTTACATAATGAATAAGCTTCCCTCACTGATAAATGCCAATTTTCCAGTGGACCATGGAAAATTGGCTATTTTTTGCTACTCAGTGGGAGGCTGTGGCGCTCTTACTTGTGCTTTAAAGAACCCTGGAAAATGCAAATCTATGTCAGCATTTGCTCCAGTTTGCCACCAGCTCTCTGTCTTTGGGTGGGTGGGAGGACAAAAATCTCTCAATGGACATTTGAAATCAGAGCAAAATAAATGAAAAGCTCATGACACTGGTGTTCTTAGTAAGTTTTTTTTTTTTTTTTTTTTTTTTTTTTTGCGGTACGCAGGCCTCTCACTGTTGTGGCCTCTCCCGTTGTGGAGCACAGGCTCTGGACACGCAGGCTCAGCGGCCGTGGCTCACGGGCCCAGCCACTCTGCGGCATGTGGGATCTTCCCGGGCCAGGGCACGAACCCGTGTCCCCTGAATCGGCAGGCAGACTCTCAACCACTGCGCCACCAGGGAAGCCCTCTTAGTAAGTTTTATTCAGGTTCTGGTTAGACATGATCAAGGAGGTGTTGACTAAACATTTCAGCTGCACAGCTACTTCCTGACATCAGTTGTTTTTAGATTACAAGAGGGTTATGATTATAGTTACTTTTCTTTGCAATCTTTTTTAATGACCACATCAGACTTCAAGAAGAATTCCCAAATACAGGAAAAATCAGACACTAGAATCTTTTCTGAGTTATAGTAGTTAGACTAAAGAAAAATACAGTTATTCGATTTTAAAATGAGTTTTCATGACACTAAAAGAGTTTGATCATGTAGTTGAAAATCTAAATACAAGAAAATACATAAAACAAGAAAAGTTCAAGTACGTGTAATGATTGTAGAAGGCTTCTCAAACATGTTTGAGTGGCAGCACACAACTATTCAGACTTTTCTGTACTTTTTAAAAACTGCGAGCAGGTTGGTCTTATTTTACAGATCTCTTTGGCACTTTTTATGAGGTCGTAGTAAATCATTCGAGACTTGTCTTAAGATCAAGTTTTGTTGAATGAAGAATGAATTTTCATTGCTACATCTGTGAGAAGTAAGAAATTCATCACTTTTTTTTCTGAAGTCAACTTAGAGTTAAGCCCCGCATCTTCTCCTTCTTCCTCATCATGTCAGAAACTGGAACTATAAACTATACTCCATCTGTGCTGTAGAATCCTCCCCCTTCCTGTCTGTCACCCTCTCCCCACAGGCATTTGCAGAGGTTACATTGATTTTACTTCATCCACTATTATTTCATCACCACTGGGAGAAATTCACAAAATTATAGATACTTAGGCAAAAATGCAGAATTTCACCCATTAATGCTTTTATTATCCTTAAAAAATCGAAAATATAGCCCTTCTAGACTCTTTCCATTTAAATTCAGGACTACTTTCAGGGAGACCTGCCACATGGTCATGGGTGGTGGACGTGGAGCTTTTTATCCCAGGCATTGGTTCCACGTCCCCAAGACACCCACAGCCCAGCCAGCCAACCCTGGCACCACGGGCTGGTCCTAGTTCTGGCTTTGTCCGTTCTCTCTGCCCTGTACAGAGCCCCATGCCTTTCCTGCTACCTCTTCCAGGCCTCCCTCCATCCTCCATGCATGCACTGCCAGATGGATCTACGAGCATCTTCGCCTTTCTCCTCTCTGTCACACACCTCCAGTGTCTCCAGCTTCCAACCCTATTGATTCTTGAAAAGTAGAAGCATGGACAAAGAGCCAGCACTGAGCAAGGCCGCAGCTCCTCAGTCAGAGCCTCCTCCCTTCCTCCCACCACTGGTCCACTATTCACTATTAACAGGTTCAGCAGGACCCAGAGAATTTCTAAAATGGCAGAAAGTGAACAAAGTTATATTCTCTCTATATCATATAAAACCTGGTGGCCAGTGGTCCATGTGAGATATTCAAAAGGCCAGTTATGCAAAAGCTAAAAGAATAATAACAACAAAAAGCTGAGTCTTTACTGTAGCTTCAGGGAGCACTGGTGGATGCAGGCAGAGGTACACCACCAGAAGCCCCGATGGTATAAGCAGAAGTGTGCATGTTGACTGTCTTTCCTTAAATCAGGAGTTTCCCTCTGTGTGATCAAGTTCTTGTGTTGGCAGCTGAGAAAGCCACTGACAGCTGGGGAGTTATTTTCTCCTTTGGTCACAAGATGATGGAGATAATCTAGGGTGGGAAGTGTGGGGGAGAGAAGGAGGAGACAAATGCTGGCTCCTCTGACCAGAATTGGTAAGAAGGCTCATAGATCTTCCTTTCATGTAGATCAGCCTCCTAAATAACTCCTGAGTCTACCCCTTACATTTGCTGAGAAGCAACCGGATCACATCAGCAAAACTCTTGAGGTGTCGTAAAGAAGGATCAAGGTTTTAAATCAGCCTCTTTTTCTTGTCTTTTCTTTTCTGTTTTTGGATCATTACAAAGTACTTAATCTGGATTGTGTTGTTTCCAAAAAATGGAGGAATCCACAAAACTCAATAGAATACTATTTTCCAAGTGTGAGATCTAGCCGGGAAAATTATTTGAAGTTAATCCTTCCTGTTTTGTTGATGACTCTTGACCTAAAACAGGCAGAAACTTGGATAACTAGAGTTGTCCATTGTAAAATGTTTTTAGATGCCCTGACTAGGAATATACCTGATTAGACGGAGTTATTGTTTTGGAATTTTCCACTTGCTGTCTTAGTGATTCCATGAAATTGCAGGTCAACCCACTTTTTATTTCATATGTATTAAACATACTCTGTATTTAATACATGCTAAGTATTTAATATATATGTACAACATTAAATTCATAATAGACCGCTGATTGTTATATTTACTGTTTAAAATTATTTTGAACAGTGAAAGTTTCTTCTAGACAATGCATATTTTCTAGGTTGTTCTCTAACTGAACATTATGTGTCAAACATTCAGTTCAACCAATATCAGTTGAGAGCCTTCTGTGCGCCAGGTGGGTGGTGGATGGATATTGTGGCATTTCCATCACTTAAAAGAGCGTTGTTAATTCTGGGTAAGTTCTAGGTAGACTTCTCCACATCCTTCAGTCTTTCCTTCTTCCCCACCATTAGCTGTTCCACCTTACAGCAATATTATATATTACTTTTGCTGTGATCAAATGAGACAGGCAAGTGTGTTCCCCTTAATAAACATAATCTTAGTTTTTAAACTGAAATCTAATTCTCTATTTTAGCTATACATTTTGACTTCGCTTTTAACCTACAGCGACAAAGTATATCACATAGAAAACATGAAAAGAAATGAAAGAACATACAAATACTAGTGTGTCATGTTAGGATGAAATGATTATTTTTGTTCTATATTTTCATTATTGTTTGTTTGTTTGTTTTGCCCATACCACATGGCTTGTGGGATCTTAGATCCCCGAGCAGGGATTAAGCCTGGGCCCACGGCAGTGAAAGCACCGAGTTTTAACCACTGGACTGCCAGGGAATTCCCTATTTTCATTAGTTTTAAGATATTCCATTCAAATGAAAGATAAATAAGTTTGCCTTATTACTAATAAACCCTTGTCTAACCATTGGTTTCAGGCAACTCAGCTTCTCGAGCCTTCTTTACACTCAGAAGAATTAAATACCGAGTTGGCCCTTTTCTCTATACTCTTTCTGGATTCATATTGATACCACTAGGTCTCTTAAATTCTCTTGGATAATCTTTCTCCCTTAGACTGTCTCCAAACTTTGAATCTGGCTGTTATTAATTCTGTTTTTATTAATATGGCTGATTATTATAATTATTGGTTAATTTTAACTAATTATAATTAATCCTATTACTTCTCATTAATTTTGTTTTCAAAGTCATCTTATTTCTTCCCAATAATTAGAATTTTAAAAATATATATTAAACACCATGGGCAATGGTTTTATTTTCTGTACTATTTCAGACACACTTGTCTCTTTCTCTGAGCTCTGACTTTAAATCTGGATTTGTTTCAGTAAGCAAACCAATGGAAACTACTTACCATTGATTGCATGTCATGTTCTCCTTGGTTAGGGCCACTGTGTACAGCTGGGCAGGTGTCCCCGGCACAAGGGCACCTGGCCAACAGGTGAATGGAGGCTCTTTGTCAACATATGCCAAGAGGAAGAGACTATGGAGACTGATGAATTCATAAAAGTGCTAACAAAAGATCAAGATAAAAAAAATAAATTACATGGGACTGAGTGAACTGATGAGGATGATAATAATTTTTGTGACTTTCTGTTTGAATAAAAAAGAAAGACTATGGGCAGCACTTTCTTTAGCGTTACATAATGACATAAAGTAAATTTGGACTATGTATGGTCCTGCCTTGAGGCATTTAAATATAGACAGGGGAGACTTGGAAAGCAGAAAACGGGGGAAAAATTTAAGAGTAATTTCTTTATATTGATATTTTAATGAATAAACAGTGTATTTATTCAAATTCCAAGGGATTCAATGACAGAAGAGATAAATGTGGACTGGAGTATTTAGGTATAGCTCCAACAAATCAGTGGAATATAAAAATAATCCTTAGGTTTAAGACCAGCAGTCTTATCTATTTCTAATGACATAAAATTTTCATGCAGGGACAGTCTTATCCACAAAGTGGATTATTAGAGACATGCCCGGTGGCCTGAGTGGTGTCCACTAGCCCTTGTCATCTTCTCAAATGCCTCTGAACCTTACCCCATCCCCCCCCCCTCGGTGCCTGGGATTAGTGAATTATTCCTTTGAGTTAAAGTATGACCATCACAAGATGCCCTTTAAAAAGAGAAGATATTCCCAAAAGATTGAACATACCAAACATGATCTGCCTGGATAATTCTGTTCAGCAAGGCTGATCGCACCTCTGTTCTGAAGAACCAAAGCCTCTGTTCACCTGAGCCTGAGATTCTGTCTTTGCGGAGGGACTTGGAAAGAAAAAGCAGGAAGGAACCAGTTCTCTGTTTTGCACTTCCATAAAATCATTGATATCTCGGTCAATATTTCGACATAGATGACTCCAAAAAAATAAGATAAAAGCTGTGGATCATCTCCTCAAATAAATGCACAAAGACTAAAACATAACACACGATTCATGGAACTCACAGACTCCTGAAGCCTGTCTAGGAATCTCAGGTTAAGAATTCACTGAACAAATAAAAAGTGTCATTTTTAGTGTCTGCAGTGCTAGGGAACCTGGCATTGCTCACCTTTGCTTTCTTCCCTTTACAGTTCATCCACTCACCTTCCGTGCTCATCTTTCCCAACCCCCCACCCCCACTCCCATTTGTGGGTGGACTGAATTATCAAAATAATGACTGAGAATCCTCACCTTGGGAAAAAGAGGGCTGTGTGCTGCTACCTCCAATTTGTTTCCATGTGCCAGAACTATGTAACCAAGAACAAGGTGTAGCCAAAGGAGGCTGGGCCCATGTGCGGTGGTGGAGGAGAAGTGGGCAGTGGAGGTGGTGTTGCAAAGGTTATATGATGTGGCCCGCTCTGCCGTACTTTGTAGCTGTCCCATCCAGTGAAAGCTCAGTATAATTCCTCCACATCAGGGACAATCAGACCACAAAGTGTAGCCATCAAAGAATCCTCTCTCTTATAGATGCTGGGTCAGGACATACGGAAGTAAATCAGATAGAAATCTTTACTAAGGACCTTCACATGACAAAAGTTTGGAATATTTTAAATTTGTTTTTAGAGTCTTTGACTTCTCGAGCACAAGCTTCCAATGAAGAGGAAGAGGGTCAGGATGCAAGAGCTGAGCTACCCCGGTTCCCTCTTTAAGAAGAAAGAATATAAAGGCCTCATTCACATGGTAAGTGCTCAGTAAGTTTTATCTATGATTATTATGCTCTGTTTGCTGAGTGTGGTATTCTCAGCATCCACAATGTGTGTATCAACTGCTGATAAAATTACCATTGATAACTTCCCACTTGGGAATTATTGAAATGAAATGCCAACTCTCATGGGACATTGGTAACGTGTTCTTCAAAACTTTAACTCCTGAGAAGGCATGTTTGTGGAGGCATGTCATCATTCTCCTTTCCTCCTCATTGGCTGGGAAAAGCTCCCAAAAAAGGACACTGTGTTCATTGGCTGTTGCTGGTATGGTCTCTTACTGGAAAAGGTGAAAGGGGATTCAGGTAAAACAGCAAGGGGACTATAGTCTGGTCTCACTATCTCAGCAGTCATGAGGGTAGAATACGCTTCACAGAGACCTGGGGCCCTAGCATAACTTCATTTAGGGCACAACTGAGAATCCAGGGACCCATTCTCTCTCCTTGCACCTCTTTGAGAAGCATGAACACTGCTTAGGAAGTGGGTATATTTGCATTCGTTTGTTTCCATCCAATACATCCCTTTGGGGGAGAATTCTTCAGCAAGCCAGCTCAGAGATGGTTAGCCGCCTGCATGTCAGACTGCTCCACAGGTGCCCTTGAACCTCAGGAGCAGATTCTGGGAGAGGATCATGGAAGTCTGGATTTCACTTGATTCTTGTAGAAGCTTTATAGACTGTGAATTTCAAGGTCCTGAGTCACCTACTCTGTGTTGAGGTCCTAGCAAAGCCCCTTCATATAAAATTGTCAATTTAAAAGTTTTACACTATATAAAGAAAGGCAGAACAGCACAACCATTCCAAAGATGGCCCCCCCCTCTCCCCCATGTGTCTATTGTGTTACCAGCTTTCTGGTACAGCCTGGCTGGTGGCAACTGGAATGTTATCCAGAGGGACAAAATCAATGGGGAGGAGTCGTCTCAGATGCAATGTAGAGGACCAAGGTGGAATAAGACGAGAATACTCTTAGTTTTGGCAACGAAGGGGACATTAGTTCAAATTAAGTGTAAGGAAAAGGTATAGAAGTTAACATAGCACCAGCCTCCTTGTACAACAGATAATGAGATAGTCTGTTAAGGAGAAAGGCAAGGGTTTGGGTGGGAATATCAAGGTCAGAAAAGATTTAGAAGAGCCCAGCATCTGTCCACTTCTTTCCAACTCCACCACCTTCAGAACTAATCCTGTAAAAGAAAAATGTATCAATAAATATGTACTCAATGACTTTTCTCTGTGTCAGCCTCCAGAAAATAGTCTTGAACCTTTAAACAGACATTATCTTTGCTTTCTTGGAACTTTCAGGTCTAGTTGGAAAATATGGACAATAAATGTTAGAGAGTTGTGAGAAAGAAGAGTTCACTGGCGGGGGTAGCCCTATTGGGCATGCGTCACATAGCAGACGGGTGCTGTGTGAGATGGAATTAGTTAAGGGAAGAATTCAGGCACCGGCTTAAGACTCAAGAGGCTTAAGACCCTCCAAACTAGTGAATTATTTGTTAGAGAATTTCCCTGTCTCCTATCTTTTTCCAATCCTAGACAACATCACCAAATTAACTGTTGTTATCATGATTCTGCTTCAAAACTGTCAACAATCCCCCAGTGCCTGCCCCTTAGGGTTCAAACAACTTAGGCTAAGATTGAAGGCCTCCATCTGCTGGGACCTATCCTTTCTTCCCAGATCTGGGTCGCACAGCTCTCCATTCCAGCAAAGCTCACCCACTGTCCTTCATTCATGTTCCATCCTTTATCACCTCTCCATCTTTATCCCTGCTGTCCTTTCATCTTGAGTGCCCTTCCCCCACTGCCCATTCTTATTGTCATTTCTGCTTGAAGACTCAACTCTTACTTCCACCAGGATGCATTCTCTGGTCCCCAGCACTAGAAGCAACCTGCCTCTTCTGCACATCCACAAACTTTGTTCATATTTCTCTTAGGACATGTTTTATATAGTCTTTCTTACACTGTAGTTATTTTTATACTCTCTTCATCATCTTACTATCTTATAAACCTAAGGGGAGGATTTGTGCCTCATTCACCTTTATACTCCATAATACTTTATACTCCAGTGCAAAATACACTTAGCTGAAAGAAATGCTCTATTAATGATTGCTGAAGTTAATGCTAGAGAAAAATAAGTCATGTTAGACTGGATGCTTGAAAGTTTCCTTTGAACCTGTAAAAATTGGTTCTTAAGGATATATTATTTTTGGCATCCCTGGAACATAAATGTATATATATAATTTCATTCATTCATTCTTCAGTATAAATGTATTAATTACCTACCAAATGCAAGACATGTGCATGATAGGGACAGCACTGGCCCTGGATATTTGCAGTGTATGCATTCATTTAGCAGTGTTATCAATGACATAAGCAATGTCATTTTGTTTCCCTTTTTTCCAGACAAAGGGGAGCAAAGAGGCACTCCTTATCACCACTGTTGGACAAGAGCAATGTGTGATAGGAAAAACCTTCATTCAAGTTGTGACCTGTGGTGTTAGAATAAGCCTTGTAATGCACAGAACCAAATTACATGCAATTTAAACACTGACAGAGAATATTGGCTTTTTAGATACCCATCCTAGTGTTTGTTTGGAAATATTGCTTTAAGAAGTATCGATTACACCCACCCCTTCTCTCTTCTCTGTAATTATTTTCCTAGCATTCATTCAATGAAGAGCTTTAAGTCTACTTTTTCAGATGGAAATAAACTAATGAAAATTGAAAATCAGTGTTTTCCTTCTAACAGTGTTAACAAAAAAGTAAAAAATCTCCAATTTTGTAATTACAGTCAACTTATAAATAGGAATGGCCACAAATACGCACAATAAAAATAATTGGTTTGGGGTACATTTATTTTTAAACAATTAGGCAATTCTTTAAAAAGATGTATGTAAAGTGCATTTTAAAATATATTTTTAAAATGTCGTTACAAAATATGAGTGCATCTCAGCTTGATGTCTAGCTAAAGCGTTGCTTGTCCCCCTCCCTCTCCAGCCAGGACCTTTATCCCTATCCTGGGGTTGGGGAACACACAGGCCCGTCTCTTGCTTCTTAAGGACCCATCATTTCTCTGCACAAGTGTTTGAGGATCCAATCTGTGGCTCTTTCAGCCAGGAGCCTCCCGGATCTTTCCAGACTTCTTTGCAATGCCGCCTGATGCAGCGAATTCATTTCTTTCAGAGCCTGCCGCCCTCTGCCTTCCTCATCTCCCTCTCTTTTCTCCCACGGCCCATCTGCCCCTCCTTTCCTCCATTCCCCTCTCCGCTCCCCTTTATTTCCACTCCCCACCCGCAGAGCTTGGCTCTCCTCCCTTCCTCCCTCTCCCTCTCTCTCCCCCTCGGCTTGTCTGTATTTGGAGCTCCCGGAAGCCGCCGGCCACTCTCCCCAGGAGCGGCGTGACTGACACCGACTCCTACTCAGGGGGGAGGAGGAGGGGAGGAGGGCAGGCGGGAGGAGGGCGCGAGGGGCCGAGCAACGGATCGGCATCGCCCAGGACCAGACCGCAGGACCCCCAAACAGGTAATCCGGAGCAGCCGGGCCGGGAGGGGCCGGCGGGCAGGTGCGGGGGGCGCTCCGCGGCCGCGCTCGGAAGTTGCGCTCAATGGGTGGGGTGAAGAGGGGCCGGGGCGGGCGGCGCGCGAGGAATAAAGACCGGGCTGGTGCCTGAGGGGCCAGGATGTCGGGGACGCGGGCGAACGCGGGGCCTGGGTGCCGGGGACCCGGGCGCGGGCGTGCGGGCGCGGGCGGGCGCCCCATCTGGGTCAGCGCAGCGGCGCTCCCTGCCCCCGCCGCCTGCCCCGGCGCGCGCTGGCCTGCCCAGAAGGCGGTGCGGCCGCGGAGCGGGCTTGGGGCTGGACGGATGGCCAAGGCCTTGCAGCCACGCTCCAGGCTGGTCTAACTTTGGGGCTTCTCGCCAGTTTGGCTCTGAGCCTCAGAGGGGTGCAGGGTCGTTGGGGGTAGGGCTGTCATCGGACTGAATTTGACCCTAGCCAGGAAGTGCTGGAAAGGAACGGACCTGGCTTCTCTGCAGAAACTGACTTGAGGCCATGAGTCACTTTAAAAAAATGCGAAGGCCACTGAGGCATTGAGGGACAGCTCCGAAGAGGTCACCTCACAGCTGGGTCTCTGTCTCCTTTGGGTAGAGTGTTGTTTGTGGAAGTAGCCTCGGTGTCATCACTTTGGGGACTAATAATCACATATGCAAACGGCCTTGCCTTCATTGCCATCAGAGTGGTATCCGGCAACACAGATAGGTTTGCAAGTTTCAGCGATATTTGAATTGGTGCGTTCTCTAAAATGAGTGAATATGGGTGACTACATTTAGTGTATTGAACTAGGATTAGGTCCAAACGGCCAAAGCGGAGATGAACACAGCAAAAAGGATCAAGAAGCTTTGATTATGTGGTCATGGGAATGCAGAAGTTATGGGACTTAAACCACCAAAGTTTACCAGAATTGTTTGCAGAGTACTATTTCTTTACTGCTTATATAAGACTTCTTTTTTATTTAAGGAACATAGCTTAGAATTCTTGGTAAAATGTCTAAGACCCCTTAATGTAAGATTCAACTGTGGAGTGATCTTTGGGGAAATTGTTCTTATAGTTACTAGAGTCTAATTAGACTGTAAGCCTCTTGAGGGCAAGGATGGGGTTTTGGGTAGTTTTTACTGCACCAAGAAGTATTTGACTCACAGCATGCAATGAGCAGGCAATAAAAGTTTGTTAAAATGATTTACCCAATAGTTTGAGTGTGGCTGGATCGTGACTTTTTGAAGATACCACATTATTTTACAAGGAAAGACTACTCTACAATTCCCAAATGTAAAAATCCTTAATAAAATTAGAATCGAAGTACTATATAAATATTTATTAAAGTTAAAGAGAAAAAATTGAGAAATCAAGAGGGTGACTGTCAAGGTGGTCTTGGCTAGTAGGAAATAGATTTTTTGCTACTCATTGTAGAAGTGAGAAGTAATTTAACTTGTTGATACAGTAAGGTTTGGCAAACTTTTTGAGTAAAAGGCTGGATAGTAAACTTGTAGGTTTTCTTGGCTATGTGGTCTCTTTAGTAACTTCTCATCTGTGCTGTTGTAGCTTAAAAGCAGCCATAGACAATACCTAAAGGAATGGTGTGGCTGTATTTCACTTTATTCATGGACACTGAAATTTGAAGTTCGTATAATTTTCACCAGTAATGAAGTAGTCTTCTTTTTTTTCAGGCATTAAAAAATGTAAAATTCATTTTTAGCTTGGGAGAGGAGGGGGAGACACAAAAACAGGAGGGGAAAGGGGGCAGGTTTGTCCTGTTGTTAGTAGTTTGCTACTCCCCCCTACCATGTGGTAGAGTTTGGAGAGGAACCTTTTGAGAGAATTAATGGGCCAGATTCTCCGGGTGCCTAAGTCATACCCAGGCATTAAGTTAATGCCTTCAAGAGTAGCATTAACTTATTTTGAGCATTACAGCATTTTGTTTTGTGTTAAATATTTCCTAACAGACATCTTTATGCATGAGGTTTTATTTATTAACGTCTTTATTGGAGTATATTTGCTTCACAATGGTGTGTTAGTTTCTGCTTTATAACAAAATGAATCAGTTATACATATACACATGTTCCCATTTCTCTTCCCTCCTGCATCTCCCTCCCTCCCACCTTCCTTATCCCACCCCTCTAGGCGGTCACAAACCACCTAGCTGATCTCCCTGTGCTACGTGGCTACTTCCTACTAGCTATCCACTTTACGCTTGGTAGTGTATATATGTCCATGCCACTCTCTCACCTTGTCACAGCCTACCCCTCCCCGTATCCTCAAGTCCATGCTCTAGTAGGTCTGTGTCTTTATTCCTGTCTTACCCCTAGGTTCTTCATGACCTTTTTTTTCTTAGATTCCATATATATGTGTTAGCATATGGTATTTGTTTTTCTCTTTCTGACTTACTTCACTCTGTATGACAGACTCTAGGTCCATCCACCTCACCACAAATAACTCAATTTCATTTCTTTTTATGGCTGAGTAATATTCCATTGTATATATGTGCCACATCTTCTTTATCCATTCATCTGTTGATGGACACTTAGGTTGCTTCCATGTCCTGGCTATTGTAAATAGAGCTGCAGTGAACATTGTGGTACATGACTCTTTTTGAATTGTGGTTTTCTCAGGGTATATGCCCAGTAGTGGGATTGCTGGGTCGTATGGTAGTTCTATTTGTAGTTTTTTAAGGAACCTCCATACTGTTCTCCATAGTGGCTGTATCAATTTACATTCCCACCAACAGTGCAAGAGGGTTGCCTTTTCTCCACAACCTCTCCAGCATTTATTGTTTCTAGATTTTTTGATGATGGCCATTCTGACCGGTGTGAGATGGTATCTCATTGTAGTTTTGATTTGCATTTCTCTAATGATTAATGATATTGAGCATTCTTTCATGTGTTTGTTGGCAATCTGTATATCTTCTTTGGAGAAATGTCTATTTAGGTCTTCTGCCCATTTTTGCATTGGGTTTTTTGTTTTTTTGATACTGAGCTGCATGAGCTGCTTGTAAATTTTGGAGATTAATCCGTTGTCCGTTGCTTCATATGCAAATATTTTCTCCCATTCTGAGGGTTGTCTTTTTGTCTTGTTTATGGTTTCCTTGGCTGTGCAAAAGCTTTTAAGTTTCATTAGGTCCCATTTGTCTATTTTTGTTTTTATTTCCATTTCTCTAGGAGGTGGGTCAAAAAGGATCTTGCTGTGATTTATGTCATAGAGTGTTCTGCCTATGTTTTCCTCTAAGAGTTTGATAGTGTCTGGCCTTACATTTAGGTCTTTAATCCATTTTTAGTTTATTTTTGTGTATGGTGTTAGGGAATGTTCTAATTTCATACTTTTACATGTACCTGTCCAGTTTTCCCAGCACCACTTATTGAAGAGGCTGTCTTTTCTCCACTGTATATTCTTGCCTCCTTTATCAAAGATAAGGTGACCATATGTGCGTGGGTTTATCTCTGAGCTTTCTATCGTGTTCCATTGATCTATATTTCTGTTTTTGTGCCAGTACCATACTCTCTTGATTACTGTAGCTATGTAATACAGTCTAAAGTCAGGGAGCCTGATTCCTCCAGCTCCATTTTTCATTCTCAAGATTGCTTTGGCTGTTCAGGGTCTTTTGTGTTTCCATACAAATTGTGAACTTTTTTGTTCTAGTTCTGTGAAAAATGCCAGTGGTAGTTTGACAGGGATTGCATTGAATCTGTAGATTGCTTTGGGTAGTAGAGTCATTTTCACAGTGTTGATTCTTCCAATCCAAGAACATGGTATATCTCTCCATCTATTTGTATCATCTTTAATTTCTTTCATCAGTGTCTTATAATTTTCTGCATATGGGTCTTTTGTCTCCTTATGTAGGTTTATTCCTGAATATTTTATTCTTTTTGTTGCAGTGGTAAATGGGAGTGTTTTCTTAATTTCACTTTCAGATTTTTCATCATTAGTATATAAGAATGCCAGAGATTTCTGTGCATTAATTTTGTATCCTGCTACTTTACCAAATTCATCAATTAGCTCTAGTAGTTTTCTGGTAGCATGTTTAGGATTCTGTATGTATAGTATCATGTCATCTGTGAACAGTGACAGCTTTACTTCTTTTCCGATTTGGATACCGTTTATTTCTTTTTCTTCTCTGATTGCCATGGCTAGAACTTCCAAAACTGTGTTGAATAAGAATGGTGACAGTGGGCAACCTTGTCTTGTTCCTGATCTTAGTGGAAATGGTTTCAGTTTTTAACCATTGAGGACGATGTTGGCTTTGGGTTTGTCATATATGGCCTTTATTATGTTGAGGAAAGTTCCCTCTATGCCTACTTTCTGGAGGGTTTTTATCATAAGTGGGTGTTGAATTTTGTCGAAAGCTTTCTCTGCATCTATTGAGATGATCATATGGTTTTTCTCCTTAAATTTGTTAATATGGTGTATCACGTTGATTGATTTGCATATATTGAAGAATCCTTGCATTCCTGGAATAAACCCCACTTGATCATGGTGTATGATCCATTTAATGTGCTGTTGGATTCTGTTTGCTAGTATTTTGTTGAGGATTTTTGCATCTATGTTCATCAGTGATATTGGCCTGTAGTTCTCTTTCTTTGTGACATCTTTGTCTGGTTTTGGTATCAGGATGATACTAACCTTGTAGAATGAGTTTGGGAGTGTTCCTCCCTCTGCTATATTTTGGAAGAGTTTGAGAAGGATAGGTGTTAGCTCTTCTCTAAATGTTTGATAGAATTCACCTGTGAAGCCATCTGGTCCTGGACTTTTGTTTGTTGGAAGATTTTTAATCACAGTTTCAATTTCAGTGCTTGTGATTGGTCTGTTCACATTTTCTATTTCTTCCTGGTTCAGTCTCGGCAGGCTGTGTATTTCTAAGAATTTGTCCATTTCTTCCAGGTTGTCCATTTTATTGGCATAGAGTTGCTTTTAGTAATCTCTGATGATCTTTTGTATTTCTACAGTGTCAGCTGTTACTTCTCCTTTCTCATTTCTAATTCTATTGATTTGAGTCTTCTCCCATTTTTTCTTGATGAGTCTGGCTAATGGTTTATCAAATTTGTTTATCTTCTTAAAGAACCAGCTTTTAGTTTTATTGATTTTTGCTATCATTTCCTTCATTTCTTTTTCATTTATTTCTGATCTGATCTCTAGGATTTCTTTCCTTCTGCTAACTTTGGGTGTTTTTGTTCTTCTTTCTCTAATTGCTTTAGGTGCAAAGTTAGGTTGTTTATTTGAGATGTTTCCTGTTTCTCAAGGTAGGATTGTATTGCTATAAACTTCCCTCTTAGAACTGCTTTTGCTGCATCCCGTAGGTTTGGGGTCGTCGTGTCTCCATTGTCATTTGTTTCTAGGTATTTTTTAATTTCCTCTTTGATTTCTTCAGTGATCACTTCATTATTAAGTAGTGTATTGTTTAGCCTCCATGTATTTGTATTTTTTACAGATCTTTTCCTGTAATTGATATATGGTCTCATAGCATTGTGGTCAGGAAAGATACTTGATACGATTTCAATTTTCTTAAATTTACCAAGGCTAGATTTGTGACCCAAGATATGATCTGTCCTGGAGAATGTTCCATGAGCACTTGAGGAAAATGTGTATTCTGTTGTTTTTTGGATGGAATGTCCTATAAATATCAATTAAGTCCATCTTGTTTAATATATCATTTAAAGCTTGTGTTTCCTTTTTTATTTTCATTTTGGATGATCTGTCCATTGGTGAAAGTGGGGTGTTAAAGTCCCCTACTATGATTGTGTTACTGTCGATTTCCTCTTTTATGGCTGTTAGTATTTGCCTTATGTATTGAGGTGGTCCTATGTTGGGTGCATAAATATTTACAATTGTTATATCTTCTTCTTGAATTGATCCCTTGATCATTATGTAGTGTCCTTCTTTTTCTCTTGTAATAGTCTTTATTTTAAAGTCTGTTTTGTCTGATACGAGAATTGCTACTCCAGCTTTCTTCTGATTGCCATTTGCATGGAATTTCTTTTTCCATCCCCTGACTTTCAGTCTGTATGCGTCCCTAGGTCTGAAGTGGGTATCTTCTTAATTGTTTTGGGTTTGTTATTGTAAGTCTTTTCCTTCTCTTGTGTTTCTTGCCTAGAGAAGTTCCTTTAGCATTTGTTGTAAAGCTGGTTTGGTGGTGCTGAACTCTCTCAGCTTTTGCTTGTCTGTAAAGGTTTTAATTTCTCCATCAAATCTGAATGAGATCCTTGCTGGGTAGAGTAATCTTGGTTGTAGGTTTTTCTCCTTCATCACTTTAAATATGTCCTGCCACTCCCTTCTGGCTTGCAGAGTTTCTGCTGAAAGATCAGCTGTTAACCTTATGGGGATTCCTTTGTGTGTTATTTGTTGTTTTTCCCTTGCTGCTTTTAATTTGTTTTCTTTGTATTTAATTTTTGATAGTTTGATTAATATGTGTCTTGGTGTGTTTCTCCTTGGATTTATCCTGTATGGGACTCTCTGTGCTTTTTGGACTTGATTAACTATTTCCTTTCCCATATTAGGGAAGTTTTCAACTATAATCTCTTCAAATGTTTTCTCAGTCCCTTTCTTTTTCTCTTCTTCTTCTTGGACCCATATAATTCGAATGTTGGTGCATTTAATGTTGTCCCAGAGGTCTCTGAGAGTGTTCTCAGTTCTTTTCGTTCTTTTTTCTTTATTCTGCTCTGCAGTAGTTATTTCCACTATTTTATCTTCCAGGTCACTTATCTGTTCTTCTGCCTCAGTTATTCTGCTATTTATCCCTTCTAGAGTATTTTTAATTTCATTTATTGTGTTGTTCATCATTGCTTGTTTCCTCTTTAGTTCTTCTAGGTCCTTGTTAAATGTTTCTTGCATTTTCTCTATTCTATTTCCAGATTTTGGATCATCTTTACTATCATTATTCTGAATTCTTTTTCAGGTAGACTGCCTATTTCCTCTTCATTTGTTAGGTCTGGTGGGTTTTTGCCTTGCTCCTTCATGTGCTGTGTGTTTTTCTGTCTTTTCATTTTGCTTATCTTACTGTCTTTAGCGTCTCCTTTTTGCAGGCTGCACGTTCGTGGTTCCCGTTGATTCTGGTGTCTGTCCCCAGTGGCTAAGGTTGGTTCAGTGGGTTGTGTAGGTTTCCTGGTGGAGTGGGCTAGTGCCTGTGTTCTGGTGGATGAGGCGGGTGGATATTGTCTTTCTGGTGGGCAGGTCCACGTCTGGTGGTGTGTTTTGGGGTGTCTGTGGCCTTATTATGATTTTAGGCAGCCTCTTTGCTAATGGGTGAGGTTGTGTTCCTGTCTTGCTAGTTGTTTGGCATAGGGTGTGCAGCACTGTAGCTTGCTGTAGTTGAGTGAAGCTAGGTCTTGGTGTTGAGATGGAGATCTCTGGGAGATTTTCGCCATTTGATATTATGTGGAGCTGGGAGGTCTCTTGTGGACCAGTGTCCTGAAGTTGGCTCTCCCACCTCAGTGGCACAGCCCTGATGCCTGGCTGGAGCGCCAAGAGTCTGTCCGACACACAGCTCAGATGTGTAGCACAGGGAACTCTACTCAGTACTCTGTAATGACCTACAAAGGAACAGGATAAGAATTCTCTTCAGAAACCCTGCTAGTGTTGGAGGGTCTCCTGCAGAGGTGGGGGGCAGCTCAGGCTCACCATGAGGACAAGGACACTGGCAGCACGAGGTTTTATTTTTAATTCATCAATTATGTAATATACATAAGAATAATTTGCTAAGTTTATGTAAGCTATAAACATTATATTCAGTGACCACCTGTAACCCTGTCACAACTTTAAAAACCAGGGCATAAGAACTAGATAATTGTGAAAAGGTAACCCACAGAATGCGAGAAAATATTTAAAAGTCCTATATCTGGTAAGGAACTTGTATCCAAAATATATGAAGAGTTCTTACAACTCAACAACAAAAAGATAAATAACCCAATATAAAAATGGTCAAGATATCTGAATGGCTATTTCTCCTAAGAGGATATACAAATGGCCAATAAGCATATGAAGAGATGTTCAGTATCATTATTCATCAGAAAAATGCAAATCAAAACTACAGTGAGATACCACTTCACACCCACTAGGATGGCTAGAATCAAAAAGTCAGTTAATAAGTGTTGGTGAGGATGTGAAGGAATTGGAACCCTTATACGTTGCTGGTGGGAATATCATCTGGTGCAGCTGCTTTGGAAAAGAATTTGGCACTTCCTCAAAAGTTAAACAGATTTACCATATGATACAACAGTTTCACTCTAAGTATATATATCCAAGAGAAATGAAAGCATATGTCCACACAAAAACTATTCACAGATGTTTATATCGACCACACTCATAACAACCAAAAGGTAGAAACAACCCAAATGTCCATCAACTGATGAATGGATAAATATAATATGGTATATCCATTCAATGGGATATTATTTGGCCATAAAAAGAATGAAATACTGATACATGCTACAACAAGTATGTACCTTGAAGACATTATTCTAAGTTAGTCACAAAAGACCACACACTGTATGATTTTCTGTTCATATGGAAATATTCAGACCAGGGCAATGAATAGAGACAGAAAGTAGATTAGTGGTTTCTTAGGGATGGGGGTTGATGTGAGGGGTGGGTGGTAATAGTTAAAGGGTATAGCGTTTCTTTTTGAGCTGACAAAATGAACTAAAATTAACTGGTGATGGTTTTGAACATCATCATATTGTACACTTCAAATGGGTGAATTGTATCATATGTGAGTTGTATCTCAATAAAGCCATTAAAGAAAATAAACAGAAGGCTAGAAAAAAAGAACTAGATTGTTACCTATACTGTTGTATCTTTCTTTATGCCCTTCTCCTATGCCATTCCTTGTGCCCCTCCCAACCCTGGATTTTGTGTTAGCCATTACCCGATTTTATTGTAAAATAGTTTTATGACATATGTAAGTATTCCTACATAATTTTGTTTACCTTTGCTTGTTTTTTTGATTTATAAAAAGGGTATATATAGCCTCACTTTTAAAAAACTCGAAATTAAGTTTTAAAGAATTATCCCTATTACTGTGTGTAACTGTGTATTATTTGTCGGCAAATATTCCGCAGTTTATTTATCCATTCTCTTACTGTTGAGCATTAGGGTTGGTTCCCATGTTTTGCTGCTTTGGAGACTCTTTTTCCATGTGTCTTGACACATGTGCAAGTTCTTCTGTGTGAATGTGAATATGCCATGTATTTTAATGACCAGAAACAAGGTTGATTCTCCTTCTGACTTATACGTTAATGGTATATATCCCCAGCTTATTCATTCCCCCCAAACCACCAAGTGATTAGAACTGATATCCTGACTTCTCATCCCATTTAAATTCTAGTTGTAATATCTATTTTCTCATGTCCTCAGAGGTGTGGAAAAATACTATTCTAAAATTTTACAACTGAATTTCACAGCAGCCTCACTTAACCCAGTCACTTACAGGCATCTTCATCTTCTTATGTCACCTGGATTTAGGATAGGACAGAGGACAACTTTATTAAATCCAAGGGATATTATTTTAAGCAAGGTACATAAGTGGTTACTAAATTTCACTAACATTTTTCTTTGTATGTGTATAGTACTGGGTGCTCTAGTGTTCCTTTTTTTTTAAAAAAAAATGATTTATTATTTTATTTATTTTTGGCTGCTTTGGGTCTTAATTGCGGGCAAGCGCGATCTTCACTGAGGCATGCAGGATCTTTCGTTGCAGCATGTGGGCTTTTCTCTAGTTGTGGCATGCGGGTTTTCTCTTCTCTAGTTGTGGCACGGGCTCCAGGGTGCCTGGGCTCTGTAGTTATGGTGCACGGGTTCCAGAGCGTGTGGGCTCTGTAGTTTGTGGCACACGGGCTCTCTAGTTGAGGTGCACGAGCTCAGTCGTTGTGGCACACAGGCTTAGTTGCCCCATGGCATGTGGGATCTTAGTTCCCTGACCAGGGATCAAACCCTCATCCCCTGCATTGTAAGGAGGATTCTTTACCACTGGGCCACCAGGGAAGTCCCTGGTCTAGTGTTTCTAACATGATTTAGTTGGTTATCCTGGTAAAAATAAGCCAATTGGAAATGCGGTGTTTTAGTCTTGGGCTCTTTCTAGGTCTGCCCTGATTCAGGCTATGAGCTTTTGCTGTTCATTCAGGAGATTTCTACTTGTACCTGGAAGGGGGCAAGCACCCTAAGGTCAGAACAGGCTGTTGTGAAAGAGTTTTAGAGTTTTTTTTTTTTTATTGTGGTAAAATATACATAACATAAAAAGTTACCATTTTAACATATACAGTTAATTCAGTGGCATTAGGTACATTCACAAAGTTGTACAACCATCAGCACCATTCATCTCCAGAACTTCTTCATCATCCCAAACTGAAACTCTGTTCCCATTAACGATAACTCCCCACTCCCCTCTTCCTCCAGCCCCTGGCACCCTCCATTCTACTATCTGTCTTTATGAATTTGCCTATTCTAGGTGCCTCATATAAGTGAAATCATGCAGTATTTGTTCTTTTGCATGAGCTTTTATATCCAGGGGAATTCCATCTTGTTTTGTTTTTCTAAAGTACACCCTTTTCCCACTTACGGAAAACATTTTCTTTTACTGAGAAATTATGTAATAATTTATATTATTTCCCTTTCATTATACAGCCCTATATAGGAAGGGACATAGGAAGTTGTCTAAAACAAGAAGAAGAACTTTCAGTTATTACGGATGTGACCTTCATCTGCCCTACTTAATTAGACATCTAATAATCCTCGCTTCTTATTGACCACTTAGCCAAAAGGAGAAGGTGTAATAGTCCCCAATTTTTAAAATTTTGCACCTATGTGATGAATGGATGAATTAGGTAACCTTTGAGGTTCCTAATGGCTCCCAGCTTCCCAAAATTGAAAGGCCATTCTGCAATATAAAAGTCTAATCTAAAATAATTCTTGTTTTGTAAGAAGGGTATTAAAGAGCAGGAGAGTGGGAGACTGAAAACAGAAGTGTGGTGGTCTAAATGGTAGTGTTGAAGAGGAGGATGGTCCCAGAGGAGCTAGATGCTTCTGCTCACCTCTGTCCAGGGGCAGAAGGCTCAGATATCTGACATAGTGAGTAGGTTGATGGAAATGTCCATTTAATTAGTTGCTTGGCATTAGGTAGACTCAGTGCAGAAGTCTTTCCCCTGGCATCATCTTCTAGCATGAGAGAAGCAGTGGCAAGAGATTTTCGGGGGTACAGTGCAGGTTCACAAATATTTAGGCAAAATTTTTAAAGTTTGAGTATTGATCCCCCCTCTGTTTTCGTTCCTTATTTGTTTCTTAGTACTCTCATGGTGCCCTCTGACTGTTCAGAATTCCCGCTGACAACCCTCTATTCCCTCTCCTTCCGCCCTGCTTCCAATGGCCTCTTTCTTCATCAGGACTCCTCCTTCTCAGTGTCTCTTATGAATGGAAGGTGGATGATTATCTAAATAAAGTTCTTCAGTAACTGAAACTTTAAAAAAGAAGTCTGTTAATGCAAATAGTCTCTACGTATACAGAATTAGGGGTGAGGCTCATTTTTATGCTTCTTACTTTAGGCTGAGAGTCTTCAAACTGGGTGCATTTACTATATGCAAAGACTTCCCTAAGGTCTATGCACAAGAGTGTTTGAAGAAAATAAATTTACAAATCTTCATCTTTCACAAGTGCTTTTTACCTAAGACTGATCTTCTAGAGAGTGGGTTTGTAACGGAGATGCAGGTTCCCTTTCACGCCTCCTTTTCTTTTACAGATCTTGTGTTTTCTAAATCTTCGTTAAAACAAAACAAAACAAACAAAAATAACCAACTGAAAGTTCAATCTAATCAAATTGTAAACTGATGTTAAAGGGTAAATTTTAAAAGCCAATGAAATCATGATTCTTATACATATAAAAAAATTAACATTTAGAAAAACGTCTTAAAAAATGAGAGAGCCAGAAAGGTCTTACAATCAGTTGAAAGGAGACCATTGATGGGAATGCTAAAATAAATTTTCTTAATAGATGTAAACAAGCTTCCACCACAGTGGGAGAGGGAAGTCCAATGAAGTTCCACAGGATAAATTTTATTTGCATGCCTATAGACAGTTATTACTTGCTTTACTATCAGTTTTCTATAAGTTAACTTTTTAAAAGTTAATTAATTTTTGGCTGTGTCAGGTCTTAGTTGCAGCATGCAGGATCTTTCATTGTGGCATGTGGGCTTCTCTCTAGCTGTGGCACACGGGCTGCAGAGTACATGGGCTCTGTAATTGTGGCATATGGGCTCACTAGTTGTGGCATGCAGGCTCAGTAGTTGCGGCACGCAGGCTTAGTTGCCCCACGGCATATGGGATCTTAGTTCCCTCACCAGGGATCGAATCCACATCCCCTGCATTGGAAGGCAGATTCCCAACCACTGGACCACCAGGGAAGTCCTTACAAGTTAACTTTTATCTCTACAGAGTTGTAAAACAGCCTAGTCGTGGACAACAAATGGCTGAAATAACTCAGATGGATGAGTAGTTAGCATACTCACTAAATTTCAGTCTTCCCCAATTTTTTCTTACACTGGTGATTTAAATGATTTTGATATTTCATCACCATGTGATGTTTAGAATATAACTCAGGGAGTTCAGAAAATTGAATGATATTTCTATGACAAAATTTCATCCATTTGCATCTCAGTGCCAGCATTTACATTGATAAAAACAAAAATTGAGAATCGATGTTCAAGCTTGACTCATTCTAGCAATAAGTATACTCATCCACATATGCATGAGATAACTGAAAAATAAAAGAGCTCCAAAAAGAGAGGTTTCCAATTTAAAAAAAATGCTTTTTATCGACATTTACTAAATATTTGTCAACATTTGTAATATTTGTGTTGTTTTGATAAGTTCATTCTAATAAGAGTTACAGTGGTAACAATTAGAAGAGCACTCTTTTTACCATTGAATTTAAATAAATAAATATATATATATGCTTTTGATGCAGAAAAGTATGATAGGGTAATGAATAAAAGACATTAAAGCATAAACTATGTAAAACTAGGATAAACTCTCATAAGGCAAAAAGAATGGAAATGTAAATTAAAGGAGAAATACAATCATGCAAAAATTTTTGACTGTCAGAGAGCAGCCTGTTTATGTATTCTTTTAAAATGAATGATGATGAATTTCAATGGATGTATTTCAGCAAGTGATAAAATAGGTTTACTTTTACATGTCAACATTTACAGAGTACTGGAAATTACATTCTTCACAATAATAAACATTTTGGTGAAAGTTTTTACATGTCAACCTAAAAATGTGCAAGAGGGATTTACAGATTTCTTTTAGGTTATATACAAGTAAGAATTTGAAAATCCCTTTGAGGCTCATCCTGCCTCTATTTTCTGACCAAAAATGAGAGTCTGATGTGACAAACCATTTCTGCAAGTTTAGTATTGATAAATGAACCAATTCATTGATTGATACAGTGAATCCTTGTTCTACTAGATTTAGAGAAGACATCTAAGAACTAAAGTTCGGGGCTTCCCTAGTGCCGGAGTGGTTAAGAATCCGCCTGCCAGTGCAGGGGACACCGGTTCAAGCCCTGGTCCAGGAAAATCCCACATGCTGTGGACCAGCTAAGCCCGTGCGCTACAACTACTGAGCCTATGCTCTAGAGCCTGTGAGCCACAACTACTGAGCCTGTGTGCCACAACTACTGAAGTCCATGCACCTAGAGCCCATGCTCCACAACAAGAGAAGTCACTGCGGTATGCCCCCGCACTGCAAGGAAGAGTGGCCCCTGCTCGCCACAACTAGAGAAAGCCCGCGCGCAGCAACGAAGACCCAACGCAGCCAAAAATAAATAAATAAATTTATTTTTTTAAAAAAGAGAAAAGAACTGAAGTTCTTAATACTTGTGACAGCTCTCCAAAGAGAATGATAGCCCATCACATTTTATTTATTTCTTTTTAGGCAGTTATATCTTTACTCATCTTTCTTGTTCTTCCCTTGGAGGCAACTCACTGTAATACATTACGTGTTTATGTGTATAATAACCAGACAGATAGCACTCTTTGGATCTGTAAATGTATAGTTTTCACCAAGTTTGGGAAGTTTTTGGCCATTTTTTCTTCAAGTACGTTTCCTACCTCAGTCTCTTTGTCCTCTCCTGGAATTCCAGTGACATTAATATTAAACCTTTTAATGTTGTCCCACAGGCTTTTTAGGCTCTGTTCACTTTTTCCTTCAACCTTTTTTCTCTCTGTTCTTTAGACTGGATAATATCTACATCAACTTTATTGATATTTTCCTTTGTCATCTCTGTTCTGCTATTGAGCCCATCCCATGCATTTTTTTACCGTTTATTGTATTTTTCAGTTCTAAAACGTTCACTTGTTTCTCTTTTATAGGTTCTGTGTCTCTGCTGAGAACTTCTATCTTTCCATTCATTTCAAGAATGGTTACCATTATTTCCTGGAGCGTAGTTAAAACAGCTCCTATAAATCTATCGGATAATTCCAACACCTGTGTCATCTTGGGGTTGGCATGTGTTAATTGTCTTTTCCTTTGAGGATTGATCACATTTCCTTGGTCTCTTGCATGTTAGATTTTTTTTTATTGAATCCTGGACATTTTGAGTATTATGCTGTGAGAATCAGGTCCTTTCGAAATGCGCAGTTTTTTGTTTTACCAGGCAGTCAACCCAGTTCTGTCTTGCATTCTGTGGGCAGTGGTTCCAACATCATTTCATTTTTCAAAGCCTTTGTTCTGCTGCCTTGGATCCCATGGAAGCACTGTTTAGGGGTTAGCATGGGACTTGAGCAGTGGGACTTGAGCAGAACTTACGTTGTAGTTCAGTTCTCAAAGGCTTTGAATCTGTCCCACACATGCACAGCTCAGGGGCGAGACTGGGGTTTGCACTGGTTCATGCACAGCATCAAGGGACCCCCTTCTTTAGCTCTCTCCTCTCTGGGATTCTTCCCACACTCTCCTGCCCCTGTGAGCCTTTTTTTCCTGGTCTTCTGGCCAGAAAGACTGGGTCTCTTTTGAGGTTTTAGCTGCTCACGCTGCTGCAGTATGGTTTCCCCAAGACGGGGGCCATTCTCAGAGCAAAGCACTGAGAGAAAAGTAAGAGGGAAAAATGACAGGGTTCTGCCTACACTCTTTGGATCACAAAGGTTCCCTTTCCCTGCTCCTCTGGCAATAAGACCAGGTTTTTCTTGGAGAAATTTTAGCTGTCTGTGCTGCTGCTTGCTCGTCTACCATGCAGTTCTGTGACTGCAGCCACTCTTGGAAAAGAAAAATGGAAACAACAAAAACAAGAAAACAAACAACCCAGACTTCCCTTCACATTCTTCCACTTATAGGGACCCCCTTTCTAAGTCTTCTGGCTGAGAAGAAGAGGGTTCTCGTGGAGTTTGTGGCTTGCACCCCCTGTGCAGTTCCAACCTCAAGTCAAATCTGAAGAGAAAAGAGGAGAAAGCCCAGAAATGCACTCCCACATGGGTTCCTTTTTCAAGTTTTGATTGCCCTCCTCAATCCTCCTGCTGTTGTTCATTCTTCAGAGCCAGGAGTTTCTTCTTGCATTTTGAACACAGTTTAGAGATAGGGGGTAGTAAGCTTACTACTTCTGGACTGGCACTGGTAGCCCCTCCTCCTTCCTTATTCCCTTTCGCCTCTGTTTTCCCTGCACCCCACCATTCTTTCCTTTCTTCTTTGCCTTTTTTCTCTCTTTCCTCTTTACTTTGGGCTCCCAGGTCCAAAGAGCAAAAAGGAAGAACTTCGGGCTTCCCTGGTGGTGCAGTGGTTGAGAGTCCGCCTGCTGATGCAGGGGACACAGGTTCGTGCCCCTGTCCGGGAGGATCCCACATGCCACGGAGCGGCTGGGCCCGTGAGCCATGGCCGCTGAGCCTGTGCGTCCGGAGCCTGTGCTCCACAACGGGAGAGGCCAACAACAGTGAGAGGCCCGCGTACCGCAAAAAAAATAAAATAAAAGAAGAACTTCTAGTCTTTTGGTGGTCCACAGGTCTAGTTGAAAACTCTGATTTTGTCACAAATAATAAATCAAAGTCAAGTATGGAAGTAGACCCAGGAGGCTGGAGACACATGAAATAGCAAAAAAAAAAAAAAAGTGTTGAAGGAGCGCTCTTGGGCCAAGTTCATCACCTGGCTATTTGAAATCAAATGATCCCACTTGCATTTGTTGAAAATATCCAGGTATAAAATGGGCCCAGCACTTAAGAACTGATCCTCAGAGTTACTGGATCTGTTATTCAGTTGTATGTAAATCCTACAGTGAATGCTAGAATTTTGAGTTTAGAAGGAATTTCAGCAAACCTAGTACCTTCATTATTCCAGAGAGACATGGCATTCTTAATGCAGAAATGCCAGTTTAATAAAGTAAAACATTTCTAGTCATGTTATGAGAAACAACTGACTATATGAAATGATATCCCCTTTTATGCTTTCAGTCAATAGTGTTTCTGCAGTTTATTTGCTCTATGGCATGGTCTTAGAAGTATAATGTTTGAGATGTTACCATCATTGTGTTTGGGGGACAGGAGAGGTGGTAACACATGCAGTAACAGTTCACGGGTTGAGCACTCACTGGGTACAGATCACAGTGATAAATGCTGTGGAGCTTTCAGAGATAAATTATAAGAATGATACCTGGGCATCACTTTGTAATTCACAAAGTTCACTTTATCACCTCCTTTAATCTTCCCAAGCATCCTGAGGAAGGTGTTATTATTATTAGGTAGAGCTTCAGGTCCCTACTTGAAGCTGCCAGCTATCATCTCATATCACTGTCTGCATTTCAAACTCAGATGTCGAGAACTGAGCTCCCATCTTCATTAGCTGCCTTCACTCCCTATCTCCATTTTTATTGGTACCACCCTATCCCGAAGCAAGACATCTAAGACATCCTACCTTCTCCCTTTCCCTCTCAACCTCATTTAATCCATTTAATCCTTTCTCAGATCTTGCCTAGTCTATACCTCAGATCTTCTTCAATCCACTGTCACGTGCACGGGTGAATTCCCAAGTCTCTTCCCAGCTTTATCTACCACTCGTTCTAACTCCTCATCAATCCCTTGTTCCTTGTGCTTTCTTAGGTAGCTCCTGGCACATAGTGAGTGCTCAATAAGTACTTTCTGGCTGTGATGCCTCCATATGGTTGCATATGCTGGGCGTGGGCTCAGGAATGCCTTCCTTACCTTTCTTCTGAACACCACCTCCTCATCCTTTGAGATTTCGTTTAGCCTCCCTACTTCCCAGGGCTCAGTGAGTACCCACCCTTCTCGACCCCCTGCACACATTCCCACACGCACCTGTAACATTCCTGTGCAACTCTATTGTACTGTTTCCCAAAGCATGGGTCCTTGTACTCTGAAGTGTGCTGCTTAAAAATGTGTATTCCAGAACCACTGAATTAGTATTGCTGGGAGTGGAGCCCAGGAATCTGCATTTAGGAAGCTCCATTTCTCCCCAGTGATTCTGATGCACAGAAGAGAGAGGAGCAGTGAGAACTGTGCTCTATTCTGTCACCTATCTTGGCCTGTACAACTGGTTCCGGGAGCGAGGGTTGCGGCCATTCAGAGCAACCTCTGGTTAAGTTTAATTACCACCTATGACTTTGTTGGGAGGTAAGACTGGCAAAGTCCCTCAGACTTAACCGATTTTCAACCGTATCTTTATAAAGAGGAACAGTACCTATTTTTGTTTTTCATAACTTATAAAGGTACAATTTTGCGTACCATAAAATTGGCCCATTTTAAGTGCACAATTCAATAATTATTAGTACATAATGCAACTGCCACCACAATCCTATTTTAGATCATTTCCATCTCTTCAAATAGAAATTTTGTGCCCATTTGCAGTAACTCTCCATGCTTCTTCCCAGCCCTAGGCAACCACTAATCTACTTTCTGTCTCTATGCTTTTTCTAGAGAGTCATTTAAAGGGAATCATAGGATACATGGTCTTCTGGTCTGGTTCTTTCACTTAGCATAGTGTTCTTGAGGTTCGTCCATGTGGCAGCATGTGTCTGTGCCTCATTCCTTTTTATTGATGAATAATAGTCCACTGTATGGACAGAGAGCACATTTTGTTCATTCATTCATCAGTTGATGGACATTTGGGTTGTTTCCATTGTGTGTGTGTGTGTGTGTGTGTGTGTGTGTGTGTGTGTGTGTGTGTGTGTGTGTGTGGCTATTGTGACTGATGCTGCCATGAACATTTGTGTACAAGTCTTTGTGTGTGTGGAAATATGCTTTTATTCCTATTGAGTAGGTAACTACAAGTGGAATGGCTGGACAGCATGGTAAATATGTGGTTAACTTTTTAAGAAACTTCCAACCTTTTTCCACAGCAGTTGCACCATTTTACATTCCCACCAGCAATGTAGAAAGGTTACAGTTTCTTTACATCCTTACCAGCACTTGTTATTATCTGTATTTTTGGCTGCAGCCATTCTGGTGGGTATCTTCCCTTCACCTAGGGAATGTATAACCTGGTGGTTACAGATAGAACAGATAACCTAGTGGGCGTCTCATTGTGGTTTTGATTTGCATTTCCCTGATGACTTGATGTTGAGCATCTTTACAGGCAGTGTTGGCTATTTGCATATGTTCTTTGGAAAAATATCTATTCAAATATTTAACCCATTTTTAAATTGGAATACTTTTCTTCTTGTTGAGTTTTAAGTGTTCTTTACGTATTCTAGATACAAGGTGAGCAATACTTCTACTTTATGGAGGGACAAAAGGTCCATGGAAACCCTACTCAGGCTGTGGTAGCCTGGCCAGCAGGGACTCCATGGTTCTTCTTTTTCCAGTGCCAGGATGTGGCCCTTGAGGAACTCCTGGAAGCATCTCTTTGACCTCTGCCTCCTCCACAGCCTAAGCAAGAGCAAAAGGGCAGTGTGGGAGCACAGGAATAGAAAGAGTCTGTAATAGCATATAGGAGTGTAGAAAGGTGGTCGGAAGGGGGAAGGGATGGAGCTCCTTTTCAGTAAAGGGGTCTTACCTCACATTTAGCTAAGGGAGTTCCCACTTCATGATGGGAATGTGACAGGGGTCTGTCCGGGTCCCAGTCAGCATTCAGAGTCTATGATTTTATGTCTTTGCCCTTACCCAGCCTCACCACCCCAAGTCAGGGCACAGCACCAGCCTTCAAGATATACTTAGATGTTCCCTGTGGTCTCAGATTCCACTGGACTCTCTTCTGCTGAAATAGCCCAGTCCGCTGTGTCCTGGTATCCTATAGGGCTGGCTGTCCCCAACAGCCAAACTGTCTGCTCCTCAAGGAAATCATGGTCCTTGAGAATAGAGTCTGTGTCTCATCCACTTGTGTAGCTCCAGCAACCAGCACAGACATGGCTCAAAACATATTTGCATACAATTGTCTTAAGTCATTGAATGAAGAAGAAGGAATGAGTTCATGTATTGGAAGTGAGAAAACTGATACTCAGGTTAAGTGATCTGCCCAGAGTCACACGGTTGTCAGTTAAGGGATTGGGTCTCAAATTAAGATTCTCTGATGCCAAAAATGCTTTTCCACCACATCAAGCTATGAGTCCCAGCCTCTTATCTTCAGAGATTGTAACTTAGAGGAGAAATATTTATACTACAAGACTGACCAGGGATGGTTCTGAGGAGTGACGCCACCAGCATGGAGAGGGCAGATGGGATGAGGAGGTAATTTCTGTATGTGGTTTGTTTATGTTACCCTTCTGTACTCTACTCTTGATTTGATGGGCATGACAGGAAGTAAATACCTCAAGGGAGGTTATCTCTGATTTGTGAGACAAGGGATGACCTCTTGGAGGGTTGGGATTCGGAGAATGGGTACAGCAGTGTCTAGAAGGGCCCTGGAAGAAGTGGAAATGGCAGAACTGTGGCAGAGAAGAGGGATTGGGGGCCTTCCATTTGGGAAGGGGTGAGTGGTCTCTGTGACGGGCTCTTAGGAACCTGGTGGGGTGTAGAGCTGGGGTGAGGGCCTTTGAAAATCAAGATGAAGTTTGCTTTTTTCTCCACAGTGGAACATAGAGGCTTTATAGGAATCAGTTGTCTAATCAGGATCTCATATACATTTTCTCCAGCTCTGTGAAAAATTGAAAGTGTTCTTTTACTTGTATAACTCTCTGCTCTCTCCTATTCTGATTACACTGTTTCAAAGCTCAGAGACTCTTGAAACTTCTTTGCAGTAAAAAGAAAATGGTGGCTTTTTTTGCTGTTTGTGAGACGCGGGCACCAGAAATTCCTATAGGAAACTAAGGGAAAGATATGAAGGCGGGTACCTTGGCGATGTGAATGTGTCTCTTAGTGAAATAACTCCCTGGCTTGACTGAGCAGGACCTGCTTCCAGCCCCCTCCCACTACAGCTGGGCAGAATATGTATTTTAATCACTTTTGATTTTCTAGATTGTGAGCATTTGCTTAGCAGATAGTGAGGACTAACTTGATGAATAAAACAGGCATATTCAATGAGCCAGTCAATGAACGAATGAATAAATACCATGGTTTGTTTCTTCTATACTGTATAATATTACCCTAATTAGTAATAGTGACTCACAGGATCACTCCCCGCAGTGATTGGTAGTTTCCAGAGAAAAGAAAGAAGGTAATTGATATAGTCTCAGTAAAGACAAATAACAAACTAGGAAAGTCTGATATGACGATAGTTTAACAAATATTTATTTTGAATGTGGGTGGACTTATAGAGAAAGTCGTCCATTGTGATTATATTGTGCAGAGAGCTCACATATAAGCCAGCTGCCCTGCCTTACCATGAGACATTCTTCAATTTCCTGTCCTTCAGGTCTATTTTCTATGTAATCTTAGGCTTGTGAATTTTGGAATCGCTTGGATCTGGGTTTCCCTTACAGAACCAGGGGAGAAACTCACCACAATTATTTCTGCACCTTTGGCCTAGTGAGAACTTGAAACCAGCAACCTGGAAGACTTAGCTCTTTTATTAACCTGAAAATGTTACCAAAGGAGCATTTACTAGTTTTATGAATTTGCCATGGGAAATTTACAAAACTCTTTGGACAATGTGGAGCTTTAAAAATTTTTAAATCCTAAAGAAAAAGGAGCTATGGAAAGCCCAAATGTTCGCATTAGGGGGAGCAAGGGTGCTCTTTCAAATCACAGGAGGAAGCCACTGAGGGTTTCAGTGGGAATAACTAATCTAGTATCTCGTTTTATTTATTTTATTTTTAAATTTTTAAAAAAATTTATTTATTTGTTTTTATTTTTGGCTGTGTTGGGTCTTCGTTGCTGCGCACAGGCTTTCTCTAGTTGCAGTGAGCGGGGGCTACTCTTCGTTTGTGGTGCGTGGGCTTCTCATTGTCCTGGCTTCTCTTGTTGCAGAGCACGGGCTGTAGAGCGCAGTCTCAGTAGTTGTGGCTCACGGGCTTAGTTCCTCCGCGGCATGTGGGATCTTCCTGGGCCAGGGCTTGAACCTGCGTCCCCTGCATTGGCAGGCGGATTCTTAACCACTGCGCCATCACAGAAGCCCTAGTATCTCCTTTTAAATGGAAATTTCTCCTACGAAAATCTGGCTTTCCGCCTGATCTAGGATTATGTCGGTGAGTGGGCAGGTGAGGGAAAGGCAGTGAGTGGTAGCCAATTAATTAGTCAATCAAAAAATATTTATAGAATTCTCCATGTGTGCAGCAGCATGCAGACTCAATGGGAGATACAAAGAAAGTAAGATACAGCCTCAGCCCATGAAAAGCTAGGACAGGTCTTCTTGGGAGGCAAGGTGTGCATGTGCTAGCAGAAAAGATGGCACAAGGCAGTATTTTAATTGGGCAGTCTGTCTTGTAGATACCAAGTGTGTAATACAAATAGGCTGTTATTCTGGGCTTATCACCATTTACTCTGTGCCGTGGTGTGCCAACTGTTCAAAAGCAGCTACGAAAGCTGCTTTTATAACTGGTTAGACTGAGGAGTTAGGGCCTTAGCAGACCCCTTATCCCTGAGCATAAGATGGTTTGGTTGAGAAAGTATGAAGGATGAAGGAGTGTTTTTTTCCAAAAATGGCTCCACAGAGATTATGCTTGTATCCTTCTCAGAGAACTATTTAAAAGCAAAAGAGTCATTATAAAAATGTTCGGGGGGGGGGGGGAACTTTGTGACTACAAAATTACTAATTACCTAGCAAAATTTTTATTTTATAGTAACCATTACACACGGACTTGAGAAAACTCTTTTCGAAATGTTGGAGGAATAAGTACATGGAAGAGGAAAGTGAAATGTTGAAAAAAATAATAATAAGCGTGTACTGACCTGAAGTTTTCAGCTAGTCATTTCCATTGGCCAGACCTAGATGATTGCTTAACATTTCAAGTACACAAAAACTTGATGTAGTGGTATGTAGACCTAACTATTCCCATAGGAGCAATGCAAGATGGGATATCTTCATGACAGTAGCTAACATGTTTGTCACTGACCACGTGCCAGATTTTTTATGTTTTTACATGCATATTTATAGCAATCCTATGTATAGGTAGTACAAAGCAAAACAAAATCAAGCTCTTTTCCCAAAGCCCCCTAGCTAGTAATTCCAAAGCCAGGGCCTCTCTATACTACCCCAGTTAAATATAAGCAAAGCAATTGAGACCTTATAAAAAAGGTTTGAAAGTGTGGGGAACTCTCCCTTTCTGAAAACTGCTGTGAAAAAGGATAGAAATACTGTTTCTCTTCAGGCTTTAAGTGTAGTCATTGGACATTGGACATAAAATTGGACAACGTTAGGGACTAAATATCTGTAATTTAACAATGGGTTTTATAAGATGACCAGTGAAGCCAAAAAAAAAATTTTTTTTAAACAATGACAGCTACCTTTTTTCCTAGGAAATTGTTTCTAGAACACCTTATTATTACAAGATAGTATATGAGAAAATACTGATTGGCTATATTCTTATTGAAGTGTATGAAGTTTTTGTAAATGTATGCAGTTGATGTGAGAGAAGTTTGAATTCTAAATATTCAGAATGCTAACTTCTTTATTTGAAAGAAACAAACTTGTTTTATAAACTCACCCACAGACAAACAATATGCAATTGCCCATTCTCCAATCTTTTCTACACGCTTGAAAATCACTTATAAGAAAATATTTGATCAAAAACAAAACATATTACCATGAAAGTTCAGAACATTGGGGATAAAGAGAAGATCCTCCAGAGAGGAAAACACAGGTTACATCTAAAGGCTGAAGAATCAGAATGGCTTTGAACTTCTCAACAGTTGCCTAGGAAGCTAGAAGAAAATGGAGTGAAGCCTTTTAAATTCTGAGGAAAATATCCAGCCTAGAATTCTACACTCAGCCAAACCAGCAGTCAAAATATAGAGATTTTCAGACTTGTAAGGTCTCAAAAAAATTGACCTTTCATGTACCTTTTTTCAGAGGACAATACTCTTCCCGGTTAAAGTGCCCCAAGAAAGGGGATGATAGAGAATCCAAGAAACAGGTGATCCCACACAGGAGGGAGGGCAGGTAGAGGCAGAGCCCAGGTGACAGGTGTGCAGCAGGCCTGCAGAGCAGTCTTGCAGTTGGAGTGATTCTCCAGGAGAGATGCCTCTGAGAAGAAAAAGCTAAGAGTATTCCAAATGTGTTTGGCCCTTTGGAAAGGAGACTTATAGAACTGGGGGAAGAACTTGGAGATGAGTAATTATTTAAGTACAAAGAAAACTGAGAAGCTGAACGACACGGCTCTAGGAAAACAGGTTGTGCAAAACATGGAAGACAATCGTAGCACACCTCATGACTCAGCTGTGAATAATCGTAATTATGTTAACACTGATGATCGGTCACACAAAAATTGTGATATAACGCTATTGGGAGGGGGGACAAGAGGAAATGTGCATTAATGTGCTGCTGGCGATTGGGCAATAGAAAAGTATACCCTCATGTTTTTGGTGGGAGCTCAATGGATAATGCCTAAAACTGAAGAAAATAAACAAGACAGAGATAGAACCATGCTATTCAGAGATAAGGAGGTAATTACTAAAAGAAACAGCAGAAATAATTGAACATGGTTGACGCTCAAGACAGAGAATGAAAGGAGGCAGTCGGGACTGTTGTGTTTTTGTGATAAGCCTTGTAGAACTACTGACTCTGTAAATTCTGTGCATTGTTTGATTTTAAAAAAAACTTAAAAAATGAAAGGGGGAAATTCAAATAAGAAAAAAATGACAAGGATGAGTTACACTTCCCATTAGAAAGAAACTCAAAATACTCAAAAATTAATACAAAACAAGGAATTAAGATTAATCTCAAGTATAATTTCCTAAAACATTAAAAAGAGAAAGTCATGAAATTCTACGTTCCTCTCCCTTTTTCTTTCCACCCATCCTCACACTCTGGTCAAATGTTTGTTTATTCTCGATTAGCTGTAGATTATAGGGGAACCTCAGCTTGGGGTTGCCTTCTACTTGAATAGGACGACGAGGAAATCTGGAGGCCAAGTTTGAGCTGCATCATCTAACCCAGTCTCTTGATTCTCTAGCTGTGTATCTGGCTTCTCTTTGCTTCTCCTCAGATTCTTAGAATTTCTTCCATCCAGCCATCCTGCCATATCCCCCTCCTCTGTTGGCTTCCTGATCCAAGCTCATCTGTCTGTCCACCTGGCCCTGACTCATTCCTTAGCCTGACCTTGCCGCCTACATTTGCTTTGACTGCCCTATCCATTTCCTCAGCCTAATTCTTAATTCCTGGCTCCCACCTCCTCATCCAAACTTGGCTAAATCCACTTTGGAAAACCAAGGCGAATGGAACTGCCTGGGAAGAATTTGGAGAATCCACAGCTCTGTCCTTTCTTCATTCTTGAGAGCCTGGCTGGCAGCTGAGGGCACATGTGGGGGGAAGTGTGTGTGTGTGTGTGTGTGTGTGTGTGTGTGTGTGTGTTGGGAGAAGAGGGCACAGCTGTCTTGGACTGTGTCATTTTCCCTGGGAATGCTAATGTGTATTTTTGATATCCTGGTATAGTCTTTCTTTTATTTGTTCTTCCGTGTCTCTTAGAAACTGTTCTAAAATTTAAAACCCAGAGGCATCTTTCCAACTTGCATGAGCTGTATTTTGACCTCTTAAGAGGCTGTTGCCAGACGTTA
Organism: Tursiops truncatus; assembly: GCF_011762595.2. Classification (NCBI taxonomy): domain Eukaryota; kingdom Metazoa; phylum Chordata; class Mammalia; order Artiodactyla; family Delphinidae; genus Tursiops; species Tursiops truncatus. The sequence goes on from NC_047043.1 coordinate 13,413,231, forward strand.
GCTCCTGGTGATTTCACATGAAGTGACATCTGATTCGCTTTTAGACGCATTCCACACCAATCTGCCCAGCCCTGCAGTTTATGGGCTCACTCCTGCTGTCTTTCAACATATGGAGCACTATTAGATAGTGTGAGTTTGAGTCTTGTCAGGGAGGCTGATTAAGCCACAGTCAGGGACAGCAGTCCTATGTGTGAAATGTACCAGGCCTTGCTGAACGGCTCTGGGAGTGGCTGGAGGTGGTTGGTGCTTCTCTGTTGGGGGACAGGGAGCTTGCTAACAAAGCAAACACATTTTTTTCTATCACGGGCTGGGTCTATGGTGGTAACATTTGGCACCTTGAGTAACAGGGAACATAGATAACTGTGAACAGATGGGCAACTATTAAAAGATTTGAGGGGCTTTTATCATTTCTCAATTGGCCTTCACCTACCTACAGGATACCCAGTTCCCTTGTAAGATTACGTAAAGAATTCAATTAAATTTCTTCTTCCTTTTTTTTTTTTTTCAATTGCGATGGAAGCAAAAGCTCTGACGTTAAGAGGAAGAGAATAGATGAGAAACTTCTAATTTTGAATCCCCTTGGGATTAGATGCTGATTTCAGCTGCTCAGAGAACACTGCCCCATATTTTGAAAGAATAGCTGCTGGCAGTTTCAGAGGAGATGACTTTCCAAAATAGACAGTGAACTCCACCATCCGTATCTGGTGACCATCTGACATTTGGACACAGAAGTACAGAGCCGTCCACATGTCTTGATATGTGTAACCTTGCTTTTAAAAATGGCAATGGCAAGTCATTATTATGCTTAAGCTCAAAACTAGTGGAATACAAAATACAAAAGAGAAATGCATTACCTTGTTCCCAGCAGCAACAGAAAATATTTACACATCTTAGAGCAATAAAATTTCTCCATACTCTGGGGCAGTGTTGTCTCTGGTGCAGGAGCATGCGAGTCCTCTTTGGCTCAGAATGATACCAGGAAAGTTCATAAGAGTGAGAAGGACTCCGGACACTGATTAAGATGAGGCATGTTTCCCTCTCTCTGGAGCAGCAGCCTGATTTGGCCCAAACCAGTCATAGGTTGGTATGGTCAGAGTTATGGTACCTGTACACTGGATCTCATGAACCTGGCCAAATTCGATTGGGTTCCATTCATCAGGGGTGGCCTTAATAACATTACAATCGAGGGCCAATAATTTTAAAGTACTTGTCCTCAAGCTACTCAGTGTAGCTATCTATAATAAAATCTGTTTGGAAGCAGGAAGGATAGATATCCAGCCCCACTTTTATTCTCAGTCCCTTAGCTTCAAAACCCATTTATCCCAGCCAAGAGTGCTGGGTAAATGTGTCCAAAAACAACCCCACCTAAGACTAAATTTTTTCTAGAAATAACTAGCAGCAAAGGGAAATAACCATTTTTATTATTTTAAATTAAAACTTCCACCATTCAGAAGAATTGTAATTTAAAATAATTCATCAACAAAAATGTTGGAACAAATTATAGTAAGTAGAAGACAGCTCTTGGAGGGGCTGGTCTCTGTTGCCTGCTAAATGATGCAGTTTGATAAACTCATACTTCTGTGCTAGGCTCTTTGGTTTAAGGTAATTGAGTAAACAAGAATTATCAGTGGGTTTAGTGTCCCCTGGAGAATGATACTTTAACAGAAAGAGTTATTGGAAATAGTTAAAATATGCTGTCACCATTTAGCAGAAACGTTGGTAATATATGTTCAGAGGCTTTTAAGTAAATACTATGTATAAATTGTATCATAGAACAAAGAAGCATCCAAGGAGACACTTGATCATGGTGTAAAGAGAATGAATATTTGTGTATTGCAGTATGAGGCTTGTAGACATCACTGAAGTGAATAGAAAATAAGCTCAGTATAATTTGTTATTTTTTTCTGCCCCAAGTTTTATGGGTTTTTGTTTTGCATTTCACCTATTTTCCTGACATGTAGAAGTGCTCTCTAGGTAATTAAAGCCGTAGCCATTCCGAATAATTTCTGTTTTCCTTCCTGCTGATGGTAAGTTTAATGGTGTCAGCTTGCTAATCCTTCCTGATGCTCACATGGCCTCCATTTGTGCCGGTGTTTTCCTAGGATGGCAGAGATGCAGGGGCTTATGGAAAGACTGGAGCAGGCCGTCGGTCGACTGGAGTCGCTGTCTGCAGGGTTACACCGGCCTCCTGGGGATTGTGGGGAAATTAACGGTGTCAGCGGAGGTAGGGCCACAAACTGTTGTCATTACTGATCTCTATGTGGGTCAATTAATTTTGTCCCCATCACATAGTTCTCATGAAATATTTCTATCAACTTTAACTCCCCTACTCCTTCCTTTATATGTGACCGTGACATTAACCAGATGCAAGCGATCCCTGAAAAAGAGAAAGAGAAAAAGAAAAAAGTCTCAACCCACAAGCCACAAAAATTTCCTGTATGTGCGCATGTTAAGAGCATAATCCATGAGCCAAATGTCATTATTCTTTCGTTTTAATGTTTATGCTGCTCTTCCACATTCAGTGACTAAATATATTATCTAAGTAATTATCAAAAAGAAACTAATGTTCCTTATTAGAATGTAAATTGGAAGGAATTATCATTCTGAACATTATAATTTTAAAGAGAACAAGTCATTAAATTTAAGAACTGCAGTTTTAAAGGAAGAGAGTCTGATGTGAAGCCAAATATTACTTCGATGTAACATGACCACATCACGTTGTTTTACTTTTGCCTATTCCTTACCAAACACATTTTTTAAATTATATGCTAATACCACAATTTTTAAAAAAGATTTTAAAAATTATGTGATCAAACTTATAAAAAGTTAACTACTTCTTTAAAAAAAAATACCATGCACGGCCAGCTCTCTAAGTTATCTACAGTAATTTTTCCAACTTCTTCTTCTCTAAGGTTGCAGATTTAGCAAATAAAAATACAGGATATCCAGTTAAATTTGCATTTCAGATAAACTACATTCTTTTTTTTCTTTTTGATTAGAAGTGTGTTCCGAATACTGCGTGGGATATACTGCATGATACACACTTATTCAGAAATTTATTCACAATTTATTTGAAATTTAAATTTAACCAGGCGATCTGTATTTAATTTGTCAACTCTATTCTTGTCTCACACACATTTCCTCCTTATCTGACCCATTTTGAATTTTGTCAGGCTTTTGGGGCTTGAGAAAAGCCTTGGGGAAGAGGGGGCTTCAAAAAAAGCTTTCACCAGGCAAGAACCACATTGGTGCTTCTAGAATTTCAGGCGTATTTGGAGCTGTGCCTTGTATTACGTGCCCTGGGACAAAAATTACTGTGTGAGCACAAATGCACAGGCTGGTTTCTTTTCCTCCCCCCACTCCGAACATAATGCTTTGAATGAATTGAAAGGGGGTGTTGTTTAAAGGAAAGCTGCCAGGGGCCTGTAAATTTTTTCCGCATCAAATGAGACATATCTATGATTTCATTTTAAGCCTCTTTTTGTTAACTATGGAGTTGGTATATGAGATTCAGTAGACTTTATTTGTAAGAAAATATTTTCATGTTCTCTTTAGTAACTTTGTTTCCTTATGCCTTTGGCATCAGGTGATCAAAAGACATTTCTCTGAGATTGCTGCCCACAAATATAAAGCCTGTGAATACATAAAGTTAAAATCCAACTCCCAGGAGACTGTGTAGTGTTGCTGAGTAAAAGGAAAAAAAAACAACTCCAATAATTTGAACCTCACTTACACAAAGAGGTAAAGACACTTTGTACTTTCTTCAACAAAAAAAGAAAAAAAGAAAATTAATAAGCTAAGCAAAATTGGAAGGCATATAATTAAATTAGTTAAGTATTTAAACATATATTTTCTAATATAATAAATAATTTCAAGCCAGTTATTAAAGTAAGTTATCTTAAAGCAGCTTAGCCAGCAATTTATTATCCTATTGATAATATGAAATGAAGAAGGATAATTAGTAAAATGTCTGAATGATATTCATCCTAAAACCTTTTACTTATCCTAAACAACATCACTTCCGTTTCTTCTTAATTAGTCAGTTTTGGTGATTTCCTAAATTCTATTTTTAACAAATCCTTAAGGACAGCCTCTCACCTTAAATGTAAACATCACCATTACAATGATGTTGTAACTAAAGTTAATTTTTTTTTAATTTAAAAAGAAACTTTTAGAAGGAACCCAATCCATTACAAATCCATAGTAGGCACAGATCAAAGAACTGCCTTATGAGACTGTTGTTGTGATGTGTTTTATGATATGTTTTCCCCCCACCCTGACAACCAGGTGAGTTTGACTCAACAGTTGAAGAAATATTTTCATGCCTGCCAGTTGACAAGCACTATGACAGGTGCAGGGGAATCTATGATGAATTAGACAGAGTCCTAATCCTCCAGAATCTTTGGTCTCGATGCATTACTATTCAGGGCCTCAAATGCTTTGACTAAGAGTTGCCCAAAGGATGCAGGCTGGGGAGGAAGACAAGCCATTAAAGGCTGCCCGGAGGAGGTGTGAGCAGAGCTGAGTGATGAAAGGCAACTGATATTCCCTTTTATCATTGTCCATTCTGCTATGTAGAGGCCTCCATCACATTTGAAGAGCTCTCTCCCACTTTAAACACCCAGCAGAGACCTCTCAGACCTCTCCCATGGCAACAAGCAGGTTTATCTATTTCCAAATGGATTCATAAGGAATCTTCGGGTTTACACCCCTTTTATGTTATAGGAGTTGGTACATACAGCATTTTGAACCTTAGGATAAGTCAGCTTCAGTATCCTGCTTAGAAGTTAGACCGTAGGTGCAGAGAACTGTAAACAGCTGTTTCTGTCACTCTTTTGGCCTGTGGATATGGGCAAGTGGGAACCAGGGAAGAAGAAGGGAGCTTTATCCTATGCATTTATGAGCATGGATATTCCTGTCCAGTATAAGAAAGGGACTCCTAAGTTTGGGTTTGGATTTTAATAGCCTGTACTGCTGAATTTCTCAATATTATCTTTCTCAGTATTAGGGATATGCAATCAGGGACTTAGACAAAAAAAATTTTTGTTAATTAAAAAGCAGGGAAAGAAATGCAGAGCACACCAGGTTGGGCCATTGTCAATTCAGCTTTTATAGTAATTTGGCAGATCAACATTCACTATGGATTAGCTCACCAGGCATTTTTGTGCCCACCTTTGCTGTCTGTCCCTCCCCTTGGGAAGTGAAGAAGGAACAAAATGTGTGAAATCAGCTTGCTTTTCCTACTTGCCCAGACTTCATCGTTACCTTTTAATTGTCCTGAATAATCTTGGTAACTATTTGCAAGGTGATTATAGCACCTGCACAGGTCGGTATAGAAGAACGTACACTGGCTTTGGATTCATAAGGCGTGTTCAGTTTTTGGATCTGCCGCTTGTTTGGTATAGAGCTTTTAACAAGTCGCGTTCTGTTTGCATCTTCATTTCCTCATCAGTCAAAGTGTGACAGTGCTACTTACCTCATAGGTTTGGGGGAGAATCAAATGAAATTATGTAGGTGAAAGTGCTTACTCTGAAGGATGAAAAATAGGAAAACACTGTTTTCTTGAGCCATTGAGGAGTGTTTAATAAGTACATATTGGGTGAATGAATGACTTAGTGAATAGGAAGAGAATGACATGAATGACATTAAACTTCCATACTACTTATGGCACAGCAGTACCAGCTTTTCACTAAACTACCGGGGAATAACAGAATGTTCTTTTTCCAAAGGTGTGGCACCCTCGGTGGAGGCCTTTGATAAGCTGGTGAACAGCATGGTGGCTGAGTTTTTAAAGAAGAGTAGGATCCTGGCTGGTGACGTGGAGACTCATGTGAGTACTTTCCTCCCCCATTCTCTGTGGAAAAGATGACTGCTATTAAAATTTTTTTAAAATAATGATCATAACAAGGGTTGGTGAGGGAATGGAGAGATTGGGACCCGTGTGCACTGCTGGTGGGAATGTAAAAGGTGCAGCCATCGTGGAAAAGAATATGGCGATTCTATAAAAAATTAAACATGGACCTACCATATGGTCCATCAAGTTTACTTCTGGATATATACCCAAAAGAATTGAAAGCAAGATCTCAAAGAGATATTTATATACCCATGTTCATAGTAGCATTATTCACAATAGCTGAAAGGTGGAAGCCACCCAAGTTTCTGTTGACAGATGAATGGATCAACAAAATGTGGTTTGTACATACAAAGGAATATTATTCAGCCATAAAAAAGGAAATTCTGACACATAGGAAAACATGGATGAACCTTGAGGACATTGTGCTAAGTAAATTAAGCCAGTCACAAAAAGATGCTGTGTGATCTCATTTATCTGAGGCATCAAGAGCAGTCAAACTCATAGAAACAGAAAGTAGAAGGGTGCTTGCCAGGGCCTAGGGAGAGGGAGAAAAATGGGAACTTGTTTAACAGGTGTAGAGTTTTAGTTTTTCAATGCAGACTAAACTCCAGAAAGAATTCTGGGGATCTGATGCACAACAATGTGAATATACCTGACACCACTGAACTGTACACTTAAAAATGGTTAATATGGTACATTTTATGTTGTGTGTATTTTAACCACAATTTTTTTAAAAAGTGCAGCCTGAGGAAAAACAAAGTCATAGAATTCGATAATCTCTGGATTGGTAGAGACTTTTAATGATATCTAGGCCAGCCTCCCAGTTTTAGACACCTTTTATGCATTTTAAAATGTTTAGCATCCTCCCTGAGGCTAGTTGTTATTTGCATGCATTTTATGAAAATCTAAAGTAAAAGCCAAACCAATTAAAAACCTAAAAGAGATTTATGACCAGGTTTTTCTTATTTATTTACCTTTGTTTCTTGCAAAGGATTGAATTCCACGTCCATCTGCTTGTAGATTTCTCAGCAATGAGAGAGTCCCAGCAAAATCATTTTCAGTATAGACTCACGGAAAATCTGATTCTTGAATAAAGTTGTGGTTTGTGGTTAAAAACAAACAAACAAACAACAACAACAAAAACGTATAAAGGGATTCTCCTTCCCCACTTAGACTTTATATGCAACACTCAACACCAGTCTTCCAGGGGATCTGGTGACTCAGGTTATACCACTGGTTCCAGATTTGTAATTAAATAGGTGCTTATCTCATCACATTTGCAATGTGTTTGTTCACCACATCTAAGAAAAATGAAGATTCTTCTCATGGCCTCCATTTTTATTAAACATACCTGCTGAAATACTCATTGGCAAAAGAGAGGAAGCGCTAATGTACAGGAGTTCTAGAAAAGTCTGTGTAGTAAGACGTATTCACTTCTAATGTATCACAGAGCTCTAGAATTGCTCTGGTCTATTCTTGAGCTTGATGTTTTTGTTTACAGAAACCTAGTCTGTCGTCGTAAGGTAGTGGCTGAGCTGCTTATACTGAGTCATGATAGTACCTGCAAGCTAACATATAAAATGGAGTATTACCCCCAATACACTAAATGAGATTCTTGAATGATTATAAAGAACAGTTTACGCTCTTGAACACTATTACAATAATTATTATATCACTATTATAACCATTAATATTGACATTACCCTTCTGAGGTACACAGTACATTATAATTCTTATTAGTAATAGCTCACAAAATTCTATGTAATTTTTTTTACTGGGGAATAATGAAGCCTGTAAATATGTATATTTAACTTTGCATTTAAAAAATTGTAGGGTTTGCATACTAAGTAAGTCTCTTCAAGTTACATAGTAAACGGTTCCTTTAAATTCCTTTTAGAACAAAGTGAGTTATAAATAAAGTGTAGCTTGATTTATATTAAGTTTTTTCTTCTCTCCACTCATTAGCCTGAGAACAGTATGACTCAAAGGAAGGAATATTCTCAATAATGAATATGTAATGCTCAAAGAAATTTATGTTTTTCACTAATTAGTTTTTTAAAAAGAAAGGAAGGAAGGTGGGGAAAGAAAGAAGGAAGGAAGGAAGGAAAGAAAGAGAAGAGAAAGAGAGAAAAACACTTGTCATCCAAAAATGTAGACTCTGGTTCTACAACACAAAGAAAAGTACAGGCAGCTATCATCCATCTGCCCATTACTTTAATACATTAAACAAGTAGTTTATTTTTTCTCTCTTATAGAACCATGTGTCACTGACATTAAGCTTGCAGCTGCTGCCTCTCACATAGCCAGAAGTGAGGGTTGAACTTTGTTCCAAGAACACACCTGTTGCCTAGGGAAAAAAACCCCACATACCTGATTGTACAGTATGGAAATTTGAGAATGACACAAATGTGCATCATGTTAAATCCTGTCCCTCTGCTTAAAAGCTATTTCACAGATACTAATAATGAATAAGGGCAGCCGAGCTATGATTTAACGTCTGTCTTGATGTGTTGGCTGCTGGCTGGGCTTAATTTACTGAACACTCAATAGTCTATTGACAGAACAGACCACAAAAAAGAGGAACTAATAGCTACAATTAGGAAGCTCTGCTGAACCGAAGAACATAACAGGTTTAGAAAAGATTAGATCTTGTAAAGCCTTCTCGTAGGCAGCATAAACCGAAGGGCTTATTTAAATTACCCTCCAGCCCAGGAACACTGACGCAGCTTGTGCCCTTTTTAAGAAATAATAAACAATGCATACTTTTATAATAGATGTTTAGGGTAAATATAGTCCTCAATGTCAAAGGAAAGGATCCCCTAGAAACTGGGCCTACAGAATTCTAAGCCCTTGGTCAGCTGTCATTTACCCTTAAATGGATGACTGTGTGTTGTTTTTTTTTTTACAAAGCTGTCCTGTTGCTATTCATGGTATATGGAACTAATCTTGGGTCTATTTCTAAATGATTTGATAATCATGAAACAACTGCAAATCATATAGCTCTTCCTAACTCAAGCCCTTTTTGTAGATTTATAGAATTTACATTTTAATGTTTGTAAGTGTCTGGAACATTTATTTCTTATCATGATTAAAATTGATAAAAAAGAAATATTCTTTTATTAATCAAGAAAAATGAGAGAAACACATTTTTAACAAAAGGGCAATAAAATTCAACGAAAAAGTATAACACGCTACACATGGTAGGGTTAAATCGCACCGCACAATATTATGTCCTTGAGTTCCTGGACTTTATAGAGGATGAACCTATTTAGACAATTATTATAGCTGTACTTTTGATGGGTCGTGATTACTCTTCTAGATGTTCCTAGGATTTGTTATATACTTAAATCATCTACAAAATATCTTGTTCATTTTATGCCACGCTGGTTGGGTGACATGTCCAAAGGGTGGGAAAGTAAGAATGATCTCTTCTTGTTTGCATGTGGATTTTAGAGCTGGCTCTTACTTTTTATAGAATGACCTTAAACTAGTCCCTTACCCTTCTCAGTAATGAGACTGGACGACATCATTTCCAAGGGCTCTCAGAGCCCCTTTGAGTGACTCACCCGTTGTCTCATGTAAAAAGCATGAGGGAGTTACTCAGTTGCCAGATGAAGAGCTTGAGATAGAACAGCATCATCACCATTAAAAAAAAAATCCTGAGCCATGCCAGGGAAAGTACCTCAATCATCTGAACTTGCAAGACAAGCCGAAGGAAACATGTCAGAAAAAGGATACACAGAACACTAAGGACAACATATCATCCTGCTTTATGACGATATAGAAAAAAATCAGACTCCTTCGTTTAAAAAGACCTTGCGGCCTCCATGAGTCTGTCCTTCTTGGTCTTACAGGTTGTCACTTCTTCCTTTACGTGGACCTATCTCTAGAATAAATAATGAAAAAATGTCTACATATTTATTTTACTATTTGTATCCATATTCTTCCTTGATTTTAGAAAACTTTTGTGGGTAATTTGTACTCACTTAAAAAATGACCATTTGTATTTTTGGTGCTTTATAATCTGGGTCTATATAGAAACCCTCCTGTCCCCACCAAAAAAACAAAGAAATGATCAGAAGCACAAGTTTGGAGTTGACTCAATGAAACAGCCCATTCCGTACAGATCCTCCTCACTGTCCTGCTTGCCTTTGGCCAAGTGGGTCCTCCCATTAACGAGTTTCTTGCTAATAGCTTTAATCTGAACATTTATTTTTATTATAATTAGACATGAATACTTTGGCAATCTCAAGTCCAAAGGATCTGTACATCTTTCACATTCTCCAAATGACAGAGACAAAAAAAAGATGACTTGTACAAAGAATTCTGCATCTAGATTTCATGAAACAGGCTTTATATCAGGGATCTTGCATCTTACAGTCTTGGCCAGTTATGTTAGTCAGAATTATTAGAGAAGGAAATACCTTATAAATCATCCATTCCAATATACATCCTCATTTTTTTCTTTTTTTAAAATTTATTATTATTTTTGGCTGCATTGAGTCTTCGTTCCTGCGTGCGGGCTTTCTCTAGTTGTGGCGAGCAGGGGCTACTCTTCGTTGCGGTGCACGGGCTTCTCATTGCGGTGGCTTCTCTGGTTGCGGAGCACGGGCTCTAGGCACACGGGCTCAGTAGCACTTGGGCTTAGTTGCTCCGCAGCATGTGGGATCTTCCTGGACCAGGGCTCGAACCCGTGTCCCTTGTGTTGACAGGCAGATTCTTAACCACTGCTCTACCAGGGAAGCCCCTCTTTTTCTTTCTTTGTCGTTCTGCCGTCCTTACTCTCTCCCTCCCTCCCTCTCATCCTCCTTCCTTCCTTCCCTACCTTCTTTTCTTCGTTTCTCTCTTTTTTTTTTTTTTTTTTTTTTTTTTGCGGTACGCAGGCCTCTCGCTGCTGTGGCCTCTCCCGTTGCGGAGCACAGGCTCCGGACGCGCAGGCTCAGCGGCCATGGCTCACGGGCCCAGCCGCTCCGCGGCATGTGGGATCTTCCTGGACCAGGGCACGAACCTGCATCCCCTGCATCGGCAGGCGGATTCTCAACCACTGTGCCACCAGGGAAGCCCCGTTTCTCTTTTTCTCTTTCTTCTTTTTCTCTTTCTTTCTTCAGAGAAGGAAACTACAACTTAGCGAGGTAGGAGATGTAGATGATGTGTCGAATGCAGCACCATGAGCCTATGGCAGAGCCAGAAATCTGGTCTCCAAAGTCTCCATCCATGGTTTGGGAGATGCCAGGCTTAGACCCCCGGGCTGCTGTCTTCCACTGCCTTTGTAGGCACCTGGATCGCTAGTGAGAAGCAATAGCACTTATCTGCCACCTCTTCCTGCCCTCTGCACCCTACAGCTATTACAGTTTGCCCTACCGAATTTCCACAATATATGGAAAGGTCATGACGAAGGTGGGCTCAGGCACAACGGGTGAGGAGAGGGTGGAATGTGTGTGTGACTCATGTCTTTCATGTGTCTCCTCAGAGTAGCACTGAGTGAGGTGACAGGGAGAACAGTGACCTCCAGGATGGATGAACTGTGTCCCTTGTGGGTCTTCGCTTCTCCCCCATCACACTAGCCTTGTCTCAGCCTGGTCATCACTCACTGTGCTGTTGACACCAAATTTGCAGAATTCAGAAAGGTCACAGATAGATCCAGCTCTGTTATTATTTCTTCCCAAGAAGGCGGGGAATTTTTATTCTCAGCATTGAACACACATTTTGCTATCCTACATATGCGTTGACTCACAGCCTGTTCCTATTAAGTCACCAGCCTTAGTCGGACATCCCTGTGACTGCTTTTTAACTCAAGGATGTTTGCGTTTAGAACATCTGATCCCTGTCTCTTTCCTTGAAAATTCTAGTTTCATAGCACATTCAGAGCCGTGGAGAGGCTCTAAATAAGGAACTGGACTTGGAATCTAAGCATCTCTTGAAGGGCCACAGGCATTACTAACCTCCAGGATCTCCCTGTTTACTCCACCAAAAATAAAATACGTTACCAGAGTATTTTGCTGAAACAATGAATTAGGTTCCATGAATCTCTCAGGTTAAGATGAGATCTGTGCTTTTCTTTCTGCTGCTTAAAGGAAACCTTCTAAGAAAGCCTGTGGAATGCCTGTCCTGATTATCCTCTTCTGTTCTGTGTTCACTGGCATTAGCGAAACTTCAGAAGAGCCAAAATATGCAGGGGTGTGTTCTGAGCGTGCTCAGGCTGCTGTGGTTGGGGGTGAGCTACGTCACCACCCGCTGGGCCCTCTGGGCCTACACCTGGGGAAAATTAGGTGATTGGGTCTGACGAGAATGGTGTTGCTCTACGTAAAAGCATAGCAAGAATCTGCAACTTAGTCTGTGTCAGGAGTTCCTGAGGGTGACCAGCAACTGTTCTCCAAACATTTTTCCCCTCAGTAATACCCTTTCAGAAGATTGTTTCCCACATCAGAATTTAATCATGTTACCTAGTAGTGCAAAATAGAGGCCCTTTTCCTTTTTTCCCCCCTGTATTTCCTTCTTTCTAAAACTATGCCAATAATGGGAACATTTGCTGTTGTTTTCTTTCTAGACTTCAGGATAGTTGAATTGTTTGCCTGGAGGCTGCTTCAGCATCTAAAAATTAATACTTTGTCTAAAAGTAAAGACCTGATTTCATTTAGATTATCTTGTTATTTCTATTCAAGCAACCATCCCCACAGAACACACCACACACACAGACATGCCCACACACACATGTATATCCACTAGTCACCTAAGAATTCGTTATAATTCTGTATTAACTACACATAAGAAAAAACAGTCTTGGTCAAATATATGAGTGTTCTGACCCAAGAGTCACTCTAACTGTAGGAGATGTGTTTTCAGATTTCTTAGTGTGCATGAGGCAAGTACAAAATATGCTTTTTTACCATTAGTATGTTTTTCCCTTTCCAGTTGTACTTAGATTATGGTTTAACATGGTAAGTTTTAAAATATAACAGTTTATACATTTTATAACTCATTACCAGCCAATTCTTTTTAATATATCAAGTATAAGATGTTTTGGTGATATAAAAAAAAACAGGGTATTCAATGAATTAATAATTTATCACTTATGTGTGTTTGCAATAGAAATCCTTTCCCTTTCAGAAAACGCTTTGCAAAATAAATATTTTAAATGGCAAGGTACTGGGAATGCTGATAGTTGACTTGCAATTGCTTTGATTAAACAGCTTAATATACAGAATAGGTGGTCTGATTTATCCCTTTGGGCCCACCTGTTGAGTGTTGGGATCTATTTCAAGGTTCGAGAAATATGCTGTTTTCCTCTTGCCCTCTCAGTGTCTAGCATAGTAGGTGGTTAATAAATTTTTGCTAAATGAATGATTGAAAATGAATCAAATCCTTAACAAATTATTGAATCAATGAATAGATGAATGTACTGTGGCTGACAATTTGGATCAAGCAATATCCCAGATGAGGAGTTAAAAGAAAATCAAGGCCAGGTTTTATGTCCTGAATTAGCAAGTGAAATATTGGAGAAACATAGATTCTATAGATTTTTGTTTATCCTGTGTGCACATGTGCGTGCGCGCGCACACACACACACACACACACACACACACACACACATCCTGGTTTTGTCGTAGCCCTGATAATGTATGTAGTACCCCCCTCATTCCCTTTATTCTCATTCCTCTTTTATAGTTGAGGAAAATGAGCCATTGAAAGACTAGAGCGCTAAGCCACCTTAAGAAAGCTAGATGAGAATTCATAAGTAATAGGAAAATCCATCAGTATAGTGACTTGTAGCCCAATAGAAATCTCATGAGTGCTATGTGTGACAGGATATTTTTGTGAACCTTACTGTAAGTATTTTAAACTGAAGGTCAGATTTAGAAAAGAAATAGGATTTTGTTTGGTTTTTCTGTTTGCATTGGGTTTTGGCATGTTGCTTTCCCCTTCAATCATTAACATTAAAATGATAGCCATCAGGCAAGAAATAACTTTGGAGTCTAAAAAGAAAATTAAATTTTTGTCCAGGACTTCATGGCATATTTCCAATAACCAGCTCTCCCTGGTTTTAAGAGTCTTTAGTTTTATTTATATAATTTTAAATATCTGGGTGAAAAGTGAAAAATTCAGTAGATTGTGTCAATATGTCCAGTTCAGACAGTCCCAAATTTTAAATGGGGACTCCCACCCCAAAGTTCATCTGCAAGTTAGTTCTTAGAAACTTGGAAGACACTTGCCCACAGACTTAATGTAAGGGATGGGTGGTTCGTTTTCTATGCAAAGATGCAGAAGAGTATTACTCCACGTGTAGTACACAGACCACCACCATCCACAAATTCTGCTAATGGTCTGCTATGAGATGAGTACAAAAATTGTGAGTAAGACGTTGAACACTTTTATAACAATCCAACAAGAGTAATTTTAAGGCTTCTAAGTCTGGTAGTTTAAAAGACTTGGACTTATGCTTTGTGTGTCTGGTTTTTATTCATTTTTCTAGTAAGGTTCTTTTATTTATTTTACAAAACTATCACTCTGTGTTAGATGAGAAATTAAAAAGAAAATCTTCACCGAAGGTTTTTTGAGTAGCACTAGGTAATGCAAAATGTTAGGAGAAACTCTTCCACTATGCTTTTAGTTAGATGAAGCAGGAAAACAATCACATTAAATGAAAAGCATTCATTTGTTATGAATGCTGATACCTAGGCGAGTGTGAATTTAATTAGAGAAGGACTTAGAACTAGATAGGGATTTCTATGCAGATGATGCATACTTTCAGCTGATGTTGGGCCTGGTTCCTTTTTCCTTTTGCTACCAAGCACAGAATTTTTCTTTTTCTTTATGTGAGTGTATAATTACTCTCCTTTGATTATAAGAATAACTTCGGAATTGACAAATGGGACCCAAAAAAGGCAGGAAAAGAGATTTTCTAAGGATAATGGAGCAGGAACTGAAAGGAAAGGGTAAAGAGGTGATATATACACTTAAGAAAGATTTGCCTTATTGAAAATAAAGTCTGGAAGGATACTTCTTGAATTTTTAGGGGGTAAACTTACCAAAAGCTTTTACTTCCTAAACATCCATGTCTTTTGAACTTTTTATAACAAGCATGTATAAACTGTTTTCATCAGAAGAAGGGGAAAGGAATATTTGGTATTTTAAGAAAAAATCTTGGAATCGAGGTATTGCCTGGAAGGGATTTCACTGAGCAGCAAAAGACAAGTGAGAAAATGTGGGCACCAAATGGTGTTGATCCCACACAGCTTGGCTGCAGGGTGACCTCGTGGTCAGGAGTCCAAGATGCCTGGGAATCCATAGGGATTCTGGGAACCAGCGTTCAGCAAGGACTTTCCTAGGTTGAGTGTTCATAGTGAGATCTTAGTGTAGATGGACTGATGTCGGGTCTATATGGTTGACAAATGAACAAAATCTGGTTTGTAGCTAAATTTTATAGTCACTAGAGATCGACTTCATTTCCCTGCCTTATTTAAATTTTCTGTGTTAGTGACAGAGGCAATTGTAAAGAAGGGGAAAGAGAACTAGCATTTATTGAGGACCTGGTATGTTAGGCACTTCGTGCAGCTGCCAACAAACATTGTTTTACTTGATCACTAGGAGAACCTGTTAAGGTACGTAAATTCGAGACAAAGAAGCCCAGTCTCAGTAAGGTTGGGTAACTTGCTTATAGCCATGCATTTAGAAATGAGCAGCATTGGATTCTGTCTAAAGCCTATCTGAAGATTTAAGCTCACAGTTTCTCTGCTATACCACACTGCTTTCCAATAATTTCAGTCATTCATTTTTTAGCGGTAGTTACTGAGCTTCTGGTGTAATAAAGGCCCTTCTACATCGGCACCCAGTGGCCTAGTCTTCAAGAGCCTATTACCTACTTGGAGACCCAAGGCATATACATATGCATGAAAGTTAAATACGAGTATGGCTTAAATAATACAGAATGAAAGGACAATGCTTAGCATTACAGTGCATTCTAGAATAAGGAGTACTTGTTGCCTCTAATTTTTCTGATTCATTAGAGCAGCCAAGTATCCTTTACTTGTATAGACCCCAAATTCATCAACCGTGAAGCAGTTCTGGCTTCCTGAGTCAAAAGATTTAGTTTAAACATGTTGATAAAATGCTTTAGATTCCTTAAGTGTTAGAAAAGCAAGTTAGAGAATTCAAAGAAGGGCCAATCTGCCAAGTGTTTTGTAGCTACACAGTGGTTGAATTTGAAGGTGAAGTTTATTTCAGAGAATAGTTTTGTTCAGATTACAAACTTGTAACAATATTCTACCTGTAAGAAAAGCAAACAGATTTAAATATACAATAGTGTTTTCTTTTTTTTTTTTTCCTAGTCCGATGCCTTAAGAAATACTCACTGTTTTATTTATTTATTTGGCCGCATCGGGTCTTCGTTGTGGCATGCGGGCTTCTCTCTAATTATGGCATGTGGGTTTTCTCTCTCTAGGTGTGGCGTGTGGGCTGTGTAGTTTGCGGCACACAGCCTCTCTAGTTGAGGCACCCAGGCCCAGTAGTTGTGGTACGCGGGCTTAGTTGCCCTGCAGCATGTGGGATCTTAGTTCCCCGACCACGGATCGAACCTGCATCCCCTGCATTGGAAGGGGGATTCTTCACCACTGGACCACCAGGGAAGTCCCAAGAAATACTCACTGGTTTTAATTATTTCAAATATTTCATTTTTTAAAATATAATTTACAATTAATTATTTAGAAAAGTTCTATGTTGGGTTTTTTAAATTACACTGATTGGTTTTATATTATAGATTTTGACAACTTTCTACACATTCTATTTTTGTGGCCTGTTTGTTCAACTTAGACCATGTGCTCTGGGGCTCTTTCCATGTCAGTAAGTTGAGGTCTATACTATCACTTTTTAGTGACTACATAGTATTTCATTGTATGGTTACACTATAATTGATGTAAACAATCAAAATTGTATGTAGGGGAAATAATACGTACAAGAATGCAGAGCCCAAACGTGGGTGAGATGAGTGAGATCCTAGGGTGTGACTCTGAGAGGGCGCACACCTGGGCTCCCCACCAGCCTCACCTGGTCCCTTCCCTGCAAGGATGGTCATCTAGTGGTATTTATAATCATTTAAAAAATTAGTGATCTTTGACTTATTTTCAGTTTTTCCCCTATTAGAAATGAAATTACAGTGCATGTCCTTGTACAAATACTATTTTATGATTGTACAATTATTTCTCAAGGAAAATTCCAAGCATTGGAAGTGATAGGTCAATGGTAAATGCTCCCTAATATTTATCGTCCCCCCTGCCCTTCCTCCCCACCACACACATTGTACTGATTTCGTACCCTCAGTGTCTAAAAGTACTTTAGGCTGTTTGGTGATAATTACAAACTAGGAAAATAAGAATTTTAGGGACACAATGCATGATTTGAATGCACATTATTATTCATGGAATCAATTTTTTCAAAATACTTTGCCCTCCATTGCACAAACAAGAAGATAAAAAACAAAGCTATATGTCCTCCTATAAAACATTCTTTTTTGCAAAAGAAGACCATTTATCAGTTCTACCTTTTGTCTATTTGACATGCCAGGAAAATTGTTTAAATTGCTTCTTTGGGGCTGGATGTGACATGTTCTGGATGGGGTTGGTTGGGTGTTACTTTAATGGTAACTGATAATGCAGCTGAGCTGTATAATAGATGATCTCAGGCATGGATATAGAAAGGACACGTTGGAGCTGTTCCTTAGTGTCAGAACTGTGCACCGTGGCTGATGCAAATACTTATGTGAGCTGGAAGTTGTCAAGGCAACAGTCCTATTAATGAAGAATGAACCTCTTTTATTATCAGTGCCTGGATGATTTTTTTTTTTTTTAATAAAATGTGCCTAGTAGTCTCACATTGACATTTTCAATCTACCTACTCCTCTTTCCTTTCTAGGCTGCAAAACTATTTAGCTCTATTCAGTAAGCATGCATCTTTTCTCTGCCAATGAAAGTGGAATCACTGAAAAAAAAAAATAGTCAACTGTAAGGGCAGTAAAAATACTAATTTATAACAATTACCTAATATAAAATTATTGTCCTTTTGATACATGCTTTGGCTAAGGCAGAGCCTGGAATTGACAGGGACTTGGTTGGTATGTGAGCAGGCCAGAGTCTTTAAATTCACATGTCTTTATGATTTAATGGAGTACTGCCAACATATTTATAAGTAAGTGGAGTGTGGCATGACTGCTTCCTTCTCCTGGTCAGACTGTAAATTTAGACTCCATTTTATTGTGTGCACACTGGATACTTTAAAAAAAAAAAAGCTGTGGTTGAATTGTAGGCTTTAGGGAACGCTGTTGTCTTGAAGAGCCAGAGAGACATGTTAAGAGGAACGATGGTTAGAAATGTCTGGGTATCGAGCATTGTGCTTCCTGGGTTCTAGAGAGAAGGAAATCGTTTCTTTAAAAAAAAAATACTTTTCCTTTTTTTACGAGACTACTTCTTGTGTTTTGTCAAGCTAACTAAATGGGAAAACTTACTTTTCGATCATGGTTATCAGCAATCCATTCCTTTCAAAATCAGATGTTTGTTGTCTGTTCCACACAACTGGTACCTTGTTGCTTGTTACTCACAGTCACTAGTCGTTCTCTGGGTTCATGACTTGTTTCCCCTGATTTATACCTCGTAGCACCTAGCAACATAGTAGGTACTCAGAAATTACTTTCTGTTTATGAAATTAAATAATAATCTTCTATTGTATTCAGTCATGTCTTTTAAATAATTTTTTTCTGATAATAAAATTTAAATGTTTGATGTAGAAAATTTGACAAATAAATGTATGAAGAAAAAAATAGAAACCACTCATAATTCCTCTACTCAGAGTTAACCACCATTGATATCATGGCATATTTATTTCATCAGGACATTGTTCAAAGTCCTGTTTTCTCCTTGATAAGATAGAATCAACACTGATCTATGCAGGTCATATGTATAAGGACAAGTGACACATGCCAAGAAGGGTACAGGTAGTCCAGGGGAGATATTAAGATGCAAATTGAAATTAAGGGGACAGTTGTAGTCCAAGCAAAACTTGGCCCTTTTCCAGTTCACTGTGGCAATTTCAGGGTCAACAACAAGTAGCAGTCAATCTGATTTCTCATTTCTTAACTTCTATCTTTAGACTACATTACTGACAAAACAGATTTTGCCCTCAGAACAAGTTTTAGCACAAGCAGATGTACGGTTTTCTTTGTTGATGGTAATCCTGGCTTGCTTCTTTGTGCCTTTTCCTGTTGACACATAGGGAAGAGAGAGCCGTTTCCCAAACTTACGCAAAATAGGCAAAAGTCCATGGGAACTAAACATGTCATAGTGAAGAGACATTGTGTACTTGTATGTTTTATTCTTGGCAGTGATGGGCCAGTTTGGGTGTTGCTTTAGTCCCCTTACAAGCATCTCCAGATAAATATGATAAAAATAACAATAATAAGAACAGAGAATAAAGTCTCATGCACTGAGGATAAAAGCACCTTTAGAGAGCTTTGCTATTTTTTTTTTTTTTTTTTTTTTTGCGGTACGCAGGCCTCTCACTGTTGTGGCCTCTCCCTTTGCAGAGCACAGGCTCCAGACGCGCAGGCTCAGCGGCCATGGCTCACAGGCCCAGCCGCTCCGCGGCATGTGGGATCCTCCCGGACGGGGGCATGAACCCGTGTCCCCTGCATTGGTAGGCAGACTCTCAACCACTGCGCCACCAGGGAAGCCCCTGAGAACTTTACTATTTTTAACAAACAGAAACAATCCAAGTAAAAATAGAATGTTTCTCATAGAGTCTCTTAGTGACCCCCTATCATCACAGTCCCAGCATCCTTTCCACCAGATAAGCCCTTAAGACCCTCTCACATAGGTGTTCATAACACCTCCCCCCTTCCGCCTTATCCACAATCCTACATACATATATCAAAAGGCAGGTAATGGGGAAATGCTCTGTTACCAAAAGGATGAAGCTGGGATGGAAGTTCCAAAATGTCTGAAAATGGAAACAGAATAAGTTTTTTCTCATTAAAAAAAAAAAATGGAGAAAGGACTTCCAGTTTCTGGTTCTGCATGTACGGAGCCTGGAAGTCACCACTCCATCCTAACAACAAGGAAAAAGCTGAACTCTGAAAAAGCAACTGTTCTTGGGTCCATAAGGGAGGACATGGGGAAATCTGCTGTCCCCCAAGATCAGAGAAACAGGTGAATACGGGGAGTTTTGGCTTAATGGAGCAGAGACTCATGAGTGAAACTGTCAAGGGAACCAGTGCTGGGGTAGGGAAACCTGAACTCTAGTTGACAAATTATTGGAAGCTCAGTGCAGACAACTCTGAGAGTTAAGAACTCCAGGGGGACCCAGTCACAGGGCCCCCACCACCACCACCATACTGTGAGATTTATGTCTAGAAACTCAACCAGGTTCCTACAGTAAATACTGGAGAAAAATCTCCTTGGGCTTCTGGCAGGGGGAAGGTGAAAGGAAGCATTTTGAAATAAGCCAGAGTACTGTGCCCTTAGTAAGGCCTGACCCCAGGAGAAACTGACTAACCAGAGCCTAGCCTTGTAGGTTATTGTCAGGGCCTAACTGACCTGGAAAAGGGAAATGCTCAGTCCCACCTGGCTCTAGTCTTTCACATGGGGAAGGGAAATACCCAAGTCTGTCCCACTTTAGCCATCCTGTCCCATAAAAGCGGGAAGAAAGTAAGTAACACTTGTAAAGTTCACACTCCAGACACATAGACTTACTGAAATACTGAGACCCAATCATAGGATTAAAGTATGCTTTCCCTCCCCTCATACCTCAACACCACATTACTAAAGTCCTATTTACAGCAGTTTCTTTTCCCCAGTACATCATGTCCAGCTATCAAGAAAAGTACCAAAAGGAAAAAGACACAATTTGGAGATACAAAGCAAACATCAGAACCAGAACTGGCAGGGATGTTAGAATTATCAGACTGGAAATTTAAAACAACTATGATTTATATTCTAAGGGCAATAATGGATAAAGTAAAAAGCATGCATGAACAGATGAACAATATAATCAGAGAGATGCAAATTCTAAGAAAGAACTAGAGAAATGCTAAAGATAAAAAACACTGTAACAAGCTCTGATTGAAGGGATGGTAGAGAGAGGACTAGGGGCTGGGTGCAGACAGCAGGTGGCCTGTGCCTATCCTCCTTTTCTGTCCCCACTCAAGTCCCTGTGAGGGGACCTTCTCAGGGCACCATTTGAGTACCACTGTGGCAAAGGAAATCCATGTATTTTGAGTTGGACTGTGCAGTCAGGGACACCCATCCGGGATTGCATGTTTGACTGCATGATTACGAATGCCACATCACACAGGCAATCAGAGTTCTCTGGCAAACAGAGATGGACTTCTCTAAAAGGTGACCCGGACAGAACAAGAGCTTTGGACAGTGGTTTTTTTTTTTTTGCGGTACGCGGGCCTCTTACTGTTGTGACCTCTCCCGTTGCGGAGCACAGGCTCCGGACGTGCAGGCTCAGCAGCCGTGGCTCACGGGCCTAGCCGCTCCGCGGCATGTGGGATCTTCCCGGGCCGGGGCACAAACTCACGTCGTCTGCATCGGCAGGCAGACTCTCAACCACTGCACCACCAGGGAAGCCCTGGACAGTGTTTTTTATCACTAGCATTTCTCTGGTACTTTCTTAGAATTTGTATCTCTCTGCTTATATTGCTCATCTGTTCATGCATGCTTTTTTACTGTATAGCTGATTCACTTTGTTATAAAGCAGAAACTAACACACCATTTTAAAGCAATTATACTCCAATGAAGATGTTAAAAATAAAAATAAATAAAATAAAATTACACTGGCCAAAATGAAAACAACAACAACAACACTGTAACAGAAATGAAGAATGGCTTTGATAGGCTTATCGGTAGACTGTACACAGCTGAGGAAAGAACCTCTGAATTAGAGGATATATTAATAGGATCTTCATAAACCAAAAAACAAAGAGAACAAAGACTGGGGAAGAAAACAGAACAGAATATCAAAGGACTGTGGGACAACTACAAAAGATGTAACATCTGTGTAATGGGAATACTAGAGGAAAAGAAAGAGAGAGAGGAACAGAAGATATTGAAACAATAATAACTGAGAATTTTCCCCAAATTACTGTCAGACACCAAACCACAGATCCAGGAAGCTTAGAGAACACCAAGCAGCATAAATGCCAAAAAAACTACACCTCAGCATATCACTTTCAAATTACAGGAAATCACATTTTTCTCAAGCTCACATGCAACACTCACCAAGATAAATCACATTCTGTGACATAAAACATAACTTAACAAATTTAAAAGAATAGAAATCATATAATATCTGCCCTCAGACCCCAGTGGAATAAACTGAAAATCAATAACAGAAAGGTAACTGGAAAATCCCCAGATATGTGGAGATTAAGCAACACACTTCTAAAGGACTCATAGGTCAAAGAAGAAATTTTAAAAATATTTTGAACTTAGGTATTAATTAGACTTATTGTGGTGATCATTTCACACTATATACAAATATTGAATTATTATGTCATACATCTGAAACTAATACAGTGTTACATGTCAATTATACCTCAATTAAAAAGTATATTTTGAACTAAATAAAAGGGAAAATTTAGGGGATGCAGTGAAAGTGGTGTTGAAAGGGAAATTTATAGTATTGAATGAATATATTAGAAACAAAGATCTAAGATCAATAATCTAAGTTCTCACCTTAGGAAACTAGAAAAAGAAGAAAAGAAGAATTAGAGCAAAAATCAATGAAATTGAAAACAGGAAATCAGTAGAGAAAAATCAACAAAATCAAAAGCTTGTTCTTTGAAAAGATCAATAAAATTGATAAGCCTCTAGCCAGGCTAATAACAAAAAAAGAGAGAGGGGACATCAGTACAGATACCATGGAAACTAAAAGGATAATAAAAGAATACTATGAACAATTCTATGGCCACAAATTTGATAAGCTGGATGAAATAAACTGATTCCTTGAAAGGCGAATCTGCCAAAACTCACACAAGAAGAAACAAACAATCTGAATAGGCCTGTATCTATTTAAAAAATTGGGTTACTAATGAATAACCTTCAAAGATAGAAAACACCAGGCCCAGATTTGTTCACTGGTGACTTTTATCAAACATTTAGGGAAGGAATTACACCAATTCTCTATAATCTCTTTCAGAGGATAGAAAAAGAGGGAATACTTTCTAAGTCATTCTATGAGGCTAGCATTACCCTAATACCAAAATAAAACAAAGACATAAGAGAACTATGGACCTGGGACTTCTCTGATGGCGCAGTGGTTAAGAATCCGCCTGCCAATGCAGGGGACATGGGTTTGAGCCCTGGTCCAGGAAGATGCCACATGCTGGGGAGCAACTAAGCCTGTGTGCCACAACTACTGAGTCTGCACTCTAGAGCCCACGAGCCACAACTACTGAGCCTGCGTGCCACAACTACTGAAGCCCTCATGCCTAAAGCCCATGCTCCACAACAAGAGAAGCCACTGCGGTGAGAAGCCTGTGCACCGCAGTGAAGAGTAGCCCCCATTTGCCACAACTAGAGAAAGCCCGCACGCAGCAATGAGGACCAAATGCAGCCAAAAATAAATAAAATAAAATAAATACATTAAAAAAACCATTACAGACCTGTATCTCTCATGAACATAGATGCAAAAATCTTCAACAAAATATTAGTTAATTAAATCCAAAAAAGTATAAAAAGAATTATACACCATGATCAAATTGGGTTTATCCCAGGTATGCAAGATTAGTTCAATATTCAAAAATCAATTAATGTAATCTATCACATCAGCAGACTAAAAAAGAAAAATCATGTGATCGTGTCAATAGATACAGAAAAAGTATTTGGACAAAATCCAACACCCAGGGGCTTCCCTGGTGGCGCAGTGGTTGAGAATCTGCCTGCCAGTGCAGGGCACACGGGTTCGAGACCTGGTCCGGGAAGATCCCACATGCCACGGAGCAGCTAGGCCCGTGCGCAGCGGCTGCTGAGCCTGCGCTCTGGAGCCTGTGAGCCATAACTGCTGAAGTCCACATGCTCTGGAGCCCGAGCTCCGCAGCAGGAGGGGCCACCCAACACAGCCAATAAATAAATAAATAAATAATAAAATACATGAAAAAAGAAGAAAGTATAACTTAAAAAAAAAAAATCCAACACCCATTCATGATGAAAACTCAGTAAACTAGGACTAGAGAGGAACTTTCTCAACTTATAAAGTCTATCTGCAAGAAATCGACAGCTAATATCATACTTAATGGTGAGAAACTTGAAGCTTTCCCACTAAGATCAGGTACAAGGCGAGGATGTCCCCTCTCACCAATCCTAGAAATCTTTGCTAATGCAGTTAGGCAAGAAAAGGAATTAAAATGCACACAGATAGGGAAGGAAGATATAAAACTGTCTTTTATCACAGATGACATGATCTTTGTCTATGTAGGAAATTCAAAAGAATTGAGAAGGAACTTTTGGAACTAATTAAGTGATTATAGCAAGCAGCATTTGTTAGATAATGCGTTAGAAATGTAAATACTTGGGCCCACCCAAACCTGGCGAATTTGAAGCCCTGGGGCTGAGACATGACAATCTGTTTTAACAAACCCTCCAGGTGACTATAATGAAAACTCAAGGTTGAGAATTGCTGGTGTAAGTCTTCTTCATGGCCCTTTATATGTCAACACAGATGACTTCATTTATCCAACTTTGTAGGGTCAGTGCTTATGTTTATGTCTACAAAATTAAGCATCTTCAATCTTGTTTTAAGCAAAATCATGAAGTAGGTGAAACTTGTCTTTGGCATCCTATCACCTCTTTTTCTTAGCCCATTTTCCTGTCTTGCTTTCATCTATCAGGTCCCCTTTTACCTCTTCATTGGCTGAAACTCAAGGGACTTCTCCTTTAGGGTAGATTAGAGGGCCCTAAGGAATAAGATCTAAAAATACAATATCTCTAATTGTAAAATGTGGGACATTGGCAGACTCACTGGGGAGGAATGTGAAGATGGCATTGACAGTGACCTTCCCAGGGCCCAAAAATTGCACCTGATGAGCAGATGCCCATTCCCCTGACCTTCATCAGAGGAAGAGGATCCCCTTCCCTTGGCTGTCTGGCT
This sequence comes from Tursiops truncatus, assembly GCF_011762595.2. NCBI lineage: Eukaryota > Metazoa > Chordata > Mammalia > Artiodactyla > Delphinidae > Tursiops > Tursiops truncatus. The sequence continues at coordinate 13,438,219 of NC_047043.1, forward strand.
GTCAAGAAGAGGGCTGATTCAGTTTCAGAAGTTCTGGAAATGCCTTCAGCACAGGCACCCTGGCTGGATGCTTCTTGCATTTCCTCCAAGTATTACCTTTACCCTTTCTCTCAGTTGCACCTGTTCATTTTGTCATCCACATGGTACTTTGTGGCCTGTAGCTTCCCAATGAAACAATGGAAAGCTTTGATGAATATTCAGAGATCAATTGAGCTTCCCCAGTGAGTCAGCTCTCTCCCAAGGGGATTAGATGGAAATAAGTCATATTAACTGGTGTCTGCTTGTCCCGAGGCTTGCTTTAAACTGATTACTGAAATTCATTCTCCTACTGTCTAGGACCACAGAACAAGATGGTCTACCAACCTATCTATCTAAGAACCCCAGTTGCCTAAGTGTTAATTGCTAGAGTTCAAACAAAATGCACAGCCTTGCCTCTAACCCGAACTGTCCCTTTCCTCTCTGCACACACGTGCTCACAAGCAGATAGATGTGCATGTGTACACACAAAGGTCACTGAGGCTCTCTGAGCCTGGCACATGTGTGATAAACTCAGCAAAAACCCTCAATTATTTGTTGTTACTGAAAATCCCTACGTTTGGCTTTTTCTTTCACAATGTTTTGAACTGCCTGAGTGAGCCAAATTCTCTCTTTCAAGTTATCAGAACTCAGCAGGTTCAGTGAAATTGCTCCTAAATAGGATGCTGTCTGGTTGAGGGGACTCATGGAACTTTCCAGAAGTAAGAAGCAGGTAGGTCAGAGTATGTCAAAGGTGGAATGAAAATCCTTTGAAACGTGGACTGATGAAGTTAAAAATGAATGTGGTTTAGAGTCTGCTAATCATGCCCAGAGTTCCAGGGAGCTGAAAGAGGAGCACAGCTGAATCCTCAGAAAGATTTGTCTATATAAGCAAAGCGGTAGGGAGAGTTGAAGCAGATAGCTAGATATTCAACCATTCTGTGCTCCAACCTCCACGCCTGTTGTTGAGTGAAAGGCCATGTGGGGGAAGAGACTAATTAATGAAATTGGCCATCTTGGCTAATCAGACCCGTTGGAAAATTGTTCTGTTAGCAACAGGCTAAATGTTGTTTCTAGGGGAAGTAAAAAAGGTCAGTGATAGTGTTCATCTTGGGATAACTACAAAATTATTGTTAATGCCACCTCTGAGCTGCAGTTTTAACTGTAGAAGTCAGACAATCCCAAATTACTGTTCCCACACCAACTATAATTCAGCTGACTCCACAAGGCTTGTTGTAGACGAGGACCATACTTCTGTATTATCGTTGTTGGGAGAAGTGCAGTTCTTTTATTTATATCCAAGCAGTGGAGAGTTTTATTTCATAATCTTCTTTTGGAAATGTAGTCATTAGAGACTGACAAAAGTCCTTCTGATCCACTGAAAATACACATTTTGATGTATGGATAAACATTCATGTAGCTCAGAGCTTCACATTCATAAGGTCATTGTAGCCTCCAGGACAGTAAAATGTGAAAATCCACTATCTCCCTAAGGAATATTCAGAATTTGAGATTTTGAGCAATATAATCCCAGCAATCAGGCTACCAGGACAAAGAGGAGATGGTGTACTCCAAAATGGAAAATATACCCTCATTTAAATATTCATAAGACTTAATCTGTTACGTTGATGGTGGTGAATTTGTGATTTTAAATGTAAATGATCTAGAAACCTTGGTTTGCTTTCAAGCATTTTCTTGTCAGTAGGAAAGAAAACGCTTGGATGAAAAATAATGAGAAAAGTTGAGCACTCCCTTTCCCTGTCCCCTGTTCCATCAGGCCTTAGAAGATTAGGTAGAACACTCTTGTTTGAAATGGAAAATAAACCAGTCTCTCATATGGTGGCAAAAGACTCAAGGAATCACCCACATGGTGACTAGAAATAGTGTGTCAGAGAGGAACAGAGCATGCGAAGGAAAGACATGGGCTTGCCCTCAAAGAAAATAAAACAATGAACAGAAACAGATTCCTCACTATGGCTTAATCTTATTAGACTCTTAGACTAATAAGTAACTTAAAATTTAATAAGAGTATAAACATATTTTTTAAATAGCATAAGGTGATAGAACAATAAGAATGAAATGCAAAGGGAAATTGAAGTCTAACAAATAAAAACCAAAAACAACATTAATACAGAAATGAAATATAAATTAGAAATGTTCATGTGTATGAGACCCTATTGAAAATCTGTTTACCAACAATAGAGAAAACCATTGATATAATCACAGTAAATACAGATGACAGACAAGGAAATTAAAGGCAGAGAGAGGGAGAGAAAATCTAAATGATATGAAAACATTCAAAATTATACAATATGAGGATAATAATTGGAGTCCCTGAGTAGAGAATCTAACAAATGGAACAAAAGATATTTTGAAAGATATAGTAATATAAGAAAATTTCCCATAAATGAAGAAAGGACCAACTCTACTCCAAGAAATATAACACAGAATGCTCAAAATGCAAACATAACTTAGTAAAGCCGTTAAAATCCAAGGATAAAGAAATAATTCTTCAGGTGTCAAAATAGAAAAGTCAGTTTCCCACAAGGGAGAAACAAAATCAAGGTGGCTTAGATTTCTGCGTTGCCACATTCACTGCTATGCTGTCTGCACATGGTAAGAGAGAGAGACCCAGGGGTGTTGTATCGAGCCAAGATGTTGTTAAAATATATAGATGACAGGGAGACATGCTTGAGACTGAAGAACTTAAGCAACTTTGAGACCTTTTTGAAGAACATACCTTGATAATGGGAGTCCAACCAGTTAAAAAAATCAAAATAACTCAGAAATGGAGAAGTCATGGTAAAACAACTGGTGAGAACCACTAGGTAGGTTTAAATGTAGAACTAATTCTCAATAGCTATGGGAATTAATGTTACAGTAAAAATAATAACTAAAAAATATGAAAAATGGGTACCAGAGATAGAAAGAAGTGGGGAAGTCCTTATGTTCTCATCTTTCCCAATAAGGAGTCAATCAGTATTGTCTAAAATTATATCATGTATTAAAGTATAAACACATAATTATTCCAATTTCTTAATATTTTATATTTTTTTACCTTAGAATCATCATTTAGGACATAATAATTATCACAGTGCAGAAACTTTTATTTGAAGCTTATCAATTCTTTCTTTCATACTTTTTATTTTAAAAAATGGCACCTAGGGTGTGGTCCCATTTTACCAAAGTCTCTCTGCATATAGATCTTAAGTGGTGGCTGCCATGATGTTCATCTCACATTAATAATGATTATTTCTAGGTTGTGAGGCATTTTTTAAAAACTTTAATCTTTGTACCTTATGGCCCTAAAAAATTATTCTAAATCATTATGCTTTGTCTTATGAGAACAACTGTGTGAATTTTCCTAAAAACTAGAAAAGCATGCCAAAAATGACTGATTGTGTGATATGAATATTTGGAATTATTTTCTTCTTGGTACTCTTCTGTAACTTTTTAACTTTAAAAAAATTAAAGAATTAATTAGTTAAGCATGGGTAGAAGGTAAGGATAAGAGAATATGGTACCACGTGTTTAAAGACATTCCCATCTGCTCAAGGCCTTTCTGGGGCGGGGTTGAGTCCAGGTAGCACTGAAATCTCCTTCAGAACAGTCTTAATGAACAGTGGTAGAAATCACTAGCTCTCGGTGAGCATATCTTTTTTTTTTTTTCCTTCTTATTAAAACTTTGTATTTTTTAAATTTTTATTGGAGTATATTTGATTTACAATGTTGTGTTAGTTTCAGGTGTACAGCAAGGTGAATCAGTTATACATATATCCTTGGTGAGCATATCTTTATGGGGATGGCTTAAGGGACAATTTTCTTTTCCACTAGAAGGTATGGAACAGATTGGGGCATGAAAGAGGACAGGAGAGACACCCTTTGGAAAACAATTGCACGTTGGGGCTCAAACTTTTTTTTAACAGCTTTGTTGAGATATAATTCACATATCATAACATTCACTCTTTTAAAGTATATGATTCAGAGATCTTTAGTATATTCACCAAGTTGTGAAACCATCACCACTGTCTAATTCCGGAACATTTTCATCACCCCCAAAAGAAGCTCCATACTCATTAGCAGTCACTGCCCATTCCTTCCTCCCACCAGCCCCTGGCAGTCACTAATCTACTTTCTGTCTCTGTAGATTGGCTTATTCTGGACATTTCATGTAAACAGAATCATACAAATGTGGTCTTTTGTGACTGGCTCCATTCACTCAGCATGTTTTTAAAGTTCCCCATGTTGTAGCATGGATCAGCAATTCATTTCTTTTGAATGCAGAATAATATTCCATTGTCTGGATATACCACATTTTGTTTATCCATTCATCAGTTGATGGACATTCTGGCTCTTTCTACTTCCTGGCTATTATGAATAATGCTGCTATGAGCACTTATTTACACGTTTTTGTGTGGACATGCGTTTTCATTTTTCTTGGGTATATACCTAGAGATGGAACTGCTGGATCATGTGGTAATGCTCCATTTAGGAGCTCAAACAATTAAACTTTCCTGTTCCTTTTTGTTCCCAGGCAGAAATGGTGCATAGTGCTTTCCAGGCCCAGCGAGCTTTCCTTCTGATGGCCTCTCAGTACCAACAACCCCAAGAGGTAAGAGTGTATCCTGAGAGCCAGGGCTGCCTAGGGAATGGGCAGTGTAAGATAGAAAACAGGGAAGCAACAGAACCAGTTACTGTGAGAGACATCCTGAAAATGAGATGTATAGCACTGCAAGTTCTGTCCCTAATCCAGATCATAGTATGAAACATTTCTTCTGTCTTTATAATCTTATTATGGCCAAATTCATACTGCAACAATCAACATCACCAGTTTAAAAGGTCAATTTATTTATGTCATCTGTATCCTATTCTTTTTACTAGTCTCACAACCATTTTATAATCAAGGAAGTATTTGCTGCTAATTTTTAGTTCATACTTTGTGCTGCTTTGTTTTCAAAAACTGTTCACATCTATCCTCACCTGTAAATTCTATGTATGAATTTGATTAGTTCCTATTTAACAAATAGATTGTTAGGCTCAGTGTGTAATGAATGAAATTATTCATTAAAAAGTAGATCTACTACCAGCATACCTTGTTAAATAAGAAAAAATAAGAATTGTTGTTTTGACTAAATATTCTGCATGTGAAGTTTGGTAACAGCCATATAAATATAAAAGATAATTGAAATATAACACAATAGTTTAAATTTAATGGCTCACTTTAAATTCTAAAACAAACACCTAAAGTTCAAAAAGTTGGGCTGAGAATCCTAGGAAGCTAGGATTTGACTTTCAGAGGGTGAAGCTCGGCTTCATAAAGAACCAAGACCTGGGACCTTACCCTCCCTGTAGCAGTAGGTCCCAGGCCCTCCTGTGCAATGCAACCACCTGGAAAAATTTTTCTAAATACCAGTGCCTAGATCTCGCTCCAAGAGGTTCTGGTTTAATTGGTCTGAGGAGTGGTCTTGGCCTTAAGAGGTTTATGGATTCCACAGGTGATTCTAACGTGCAGCCAGGGACTTCCCTGGCGGTCCAATGGCTAAGACTCCACATTTCCATTGCAGGGGGCGTGGGTTCCATCCCTGGTTAGGGAACTAAGATCCCACATGCCGTGCAGTGCAGCCAAAAAAAACAAAAACCAGATAACTTGCAGCCAGAGCTGCCAACCCCCACCCTGGATGGATGTATCCTGTCCCTCGTGGGAAATGAGGAGTTAGCACACAGTCCAGGCGGGCAGCTTTGCAGGGATGGAGATATTCTGTGTTCCATCGGGGATGCAGTCTCCTCCTTGGCTTTCTCAATCCCTGACTTTTTTCTCTTTGCAAAAGAGAACAGTGAAACTAGGAAATCACAATGTGATACAGCCTTAGCCTACCTTTTCTGTGATTGAAGTGAGAGGAGAGGTGGCTTCATTGCATCATTGAGTCTCAGATAGAGGAAAGAACCATTACTTTCCTGGCCGGTGCTCCACTCAATCCCTTTTCTAAGCGCAGAACAAGAGGCCTCTCCATTGGCCGTGCACATAAAAGTCACTCATTAAATATTGGATGATAAAGTGAGTGAGTGAACAAGTGAATGAATATACTGGGACGGTGGCATCCCCAAATAAGCCATAGTCAGGGATAATGTGTGACTTAGCATGTGGCTATGCAGATTCTTGGGTGTAATATCTGGAGTTGCCCCTTCTTACTCTACTGCATTCTTGATGAAAGGGAGAGGAATGGATGTTTCAGGGGACTCATATCCAGGAAAGGCATGCGTTGGAAATGTTCCCTATAGCACTTATCACAGTACTCCAAGAATAATAAGCCCCAGAAGATCAGTAGGCAAAATAGAAGGCAATGTTTTGATGCCCACCTCCCTTTCTGTGCCCTCCCTCTTAACCCAGAGCACTGTCCTAGTTGCTTCCACTCAATAGAAAAGCAGTCCACCAGGCCTAGACATTCCCAGTGTGCATTCTAGAAGATACATCATAAAGATTATCGTAAAACAGGTTGTATCTTCTCATAGGAACAATGTTATAATTGTCCATGCCTTCCTCTCTTCTTTCAGGAGAATACTAACTGCTGTAATTTTAACTCTCATTGATATATGATAGTGGTCCCCAAACTTTAGCGTGTATGAGAATCGCCTGCAGGGTTGTTAAGACACGGATTGCTGGGCCCCACTTGCAGAGTCTCTGATTCAGTAGGTCCTGGTTGAAGCCCAAGAATCTACGTTTCTGAAAAGTTCCTGTGTGATGGTGATGCTGCTAGGCCAGGGACTACACCCTAAGAGCCTGTGGTGTGTGGATGGCTCTCAAAGTTACGCCTCTAGCCGCCTCTAGATGACTACTTCTCAAACTCTGATCTTCATCTGAATCACCTGGAGATCTTGCTAAAGTGCAGCGTCTGGGTCAGTACATCTAGGATGGGGCCCAAGAGTCTACAGTTTTAACAAGCTCTGGGTGATGCTAATGCTACTGGTCTGTTGCTACATTTTGAGCAGCGAGACAGGCGTCCCCACTTGAAATCCCCACCAGCACAAAATCCCTTCATAGTCAGATAGCAAACTCATGTTCTTTTCTCCTAGCATGTCTGTATCAAAGCAGGCTGTGTTACGCTACGTTAACAAACATTTCCAAAATTTTAGTGACTTATAAGAGCAGAGGTTTATCTCTTGCTCACCCTACATTCCTATGTACGTATGAACGTAAGGTGACTTACTTTCTAGAGGATGTTATTAAACAATTACTTATACAATTATTAGAGTTATAATAGGGCTCTGAGAGAACATGGTAAAAAATGAATCTTTAAAAGGAATATCAGGCATTGGGAAGGGAAGATATTTTAGGGTAAGAGAACTTCCCAAGGGGTACCTCCCATCATGCTAATGAAGGTGACCACTTATGCTGCGGAAGCATAAGGCAAGGCCAAACCAACATTAGTCACCTGTGGTCTGAGGGTTGTGTGTGTTAGATGCCCAGACTGGGGCTGAGCACCTGGCCAGCTGGAAGCTAGCAACCTCCTAGAACATCTTTGAATCCACAGTGATGCAAGCATGCAATTAATCAGTCAACAAATATTTATCAAGTGCTTATTATGGGCCAGGCCCCCTAGGAGATGGGGCAGGGCTTGGGAAAACACATAGAGAGTATTAGATGGGAAGAGACCTTAGAAGGCATCTCTTGCAGCAATCTCCATTTAAAGATGAATCAGAAGAGGTTCAGAGAGAGGGTAACTGGTTTGCTCACTAGTCCCAAAGCTGGTGAATTGCCCCCCAGAACTCTCAGCCAGCATGCTTCACCACTACACAGCTGTCTCCAGCGCTCTTCCCTGTTGCTTTAAGCCAGAGTGTCAGCCGTCAAAGAGATTAAGTTTTGTAGAGGGTCACCATCAAAATGTAAAAGTATTTTATATTTACCAATTATAAGCAAACAGCCAATCAAGCAAGGTAAACCATTAGTACTACCAAAATTCGGGGAAGTAGGCATCTTGCAGACAAGGGTGATCAGGAAAGGCATCATGGAGGAGATAAAATGACAGTCCAAGAGCAGTAATGCAAGTGCTTCTGATGTAATTACACTAATATTAATAAAATGGTGAATTTACTTAGCACAAACGCAAAAAAATACTTTCCTGGATTAAATATGTTTGGGAAAATCCCATACTCTGTTCACTGAAGAAGCATGTAAAATATTATTATTTAAACTTACATTTTCCCAGACTTATTTGGCCATGGAGGCTTTTTGTAGAGGGACATCTGTTCATGTCCTGTGGAAGGCTGGTGTACATTTCTTTTAAGTTGTTCTAAATGCTTGATGGTCATTGCTTTTGGTAGATTCTAACTATTAGCAGGGATTCTAAGACCAACTCCAAGAGTCCCACGGCCTAACGTACATACATGCCCAGTATAATCCTCTCCCCTTGAGTGTAGGAATGAGCTGTGAATTTATGGGATATCGATCCTTTGATTAGGTTTATGATCAGGGTGATGGGATAGTCACTCCAGTGATTATGTAATGTCACAGAAGACTGTCATTGTGGCTGTAGAGAGATTCTCCTGCTGGCCTTGAACACATGAGCTACCACATTGTAAGAGGGCAGCCTCTAGAAGCTGAGAGGGACCCTCTGCTGACAGCCAGCAGTAAAACAGAGACTTCAGTCCCACAAGTGTAAGAAATCAAATTCTGCCAATGACTGTGTGCACTTTGAAGGGGACCCAAAGCTCCAGATAGAAATGTAGTCTTGCTGACACCTTGATTTCAGCCCTGTGAGACCCTGAGCAGAGAATATAGCTTCATGCCCAGAAGCTGTGAGATGGTAAATGTATATTGTTTTAAGCCACTAAGCTTGTGGTAATTCATTATGCACAAATAGAAAACTCATCCAGATTGCCTTGATTCCCTCCTCCTTGCCAGACTCTAAAACAGTTAATTGGTTTTTAAAATAAGGCCATGAGCCACAGATCAACATGTGAAGCCACCCTACCGTTTGCTTCTTCTTCCCTGTCCCCCACCCCCATTCCTCCACCTTCACTCCTCCATTTATCTTGGAAGAAGATAAGAGATTTGCCTACAGCCCTGGTTGACAATGATGACAATCTAATTTCAAATTTCCTTTCTCATTTTGGACTAAGAAACACGTTTCTTATATTCTCTATTATGAAGAGTTTCAAATTTTTCAACCTTGACCTGTAGGAAAAAATGTATTTTATTTCATCACCCAGTTTCTCAAAACAACAGTTATCCTTATCATGTACAGTTCATTATGATATATTTCATCTAGTCCATTCTATTGCTCTGTTCTTTTCTTCTTTTTTTAAAGACAGTTCATGACCCACTGAATTGATTTCATGATGTACTAATGGGTCATCACATCTTGCACTTTGAAAGCACCCCTCTCATATCACAGACATATTACAACGCTCATGATATAGATCAACTTATAAAAGCATGTGCAGAACATGCTTTTCTTCTCTCCCCTTGTTGTAATTTATAAAAATGATCTTTGGGCAAAAGATTGTTCTAGTCCTTACAGTATCTTTGTTAAGAATTTTAGTGACAATTTAAAAATCCTATTTGTGTGCAGAATTTTTCAAGGGACCCGGGCACACTCAACTCTTCATTTACTTTTATACCAGTTGGATCTAGGGAAAATAGGATATTTCTAATTCACAAGCATGAAAAGTGAAATTCAGTGACACATTAATGACCTGGCCATGGGATCTAGACCGGGGCTCATTACTTTACTCGCCATCCAAAGTTCTTTTCACACTACACATAAAAAGAACTGCACTGCACAGTCATTTATAGGAGTTACATGGCCAAATAAAACTGTAGAAAGTGTTCAGTTAATTGGGAGAGGGGAAATGATTTCTCTTGGCATTGAGACATCTCATATCACCAGGGAGAGATGTGAAAGATAATCTTTAATCATCTCTACCATGAGTGGCCCCCAAATTTTAGCCTGAGCTGAAAATGTAACTTCTACTGGACCAGTGCTTCTGAAGCCCTCGTTGGGCATCACCCCCCAGGAAGGCTATCGCCAGGGATTTGGGGAGGTCTTCCACCTGGACCCCACCACCTCTAGCCCTGGTTAATTTCGGACAGGTAGGAAGCACCGGTGTGGTGGAGAACCACGTCTGTTGTGCCGTAAGTCAGAAGGCATTGCCTTCCTTCCTACGCACACTTTCCATATTTTCTCCAACATGCCTTACGCTGCTAAGACCGGACAATGAAATTGTGTGTGTGTATGTGTGTTTGCATGGAATTAATGTGTACCGGTTTCTGACTAAAGGTAAGTTTAGTTTCCAACTAAAGGGAAGTTGGAAAGTTTCCAACTAAAGGGAAGATAATTTATGGTCATTGACTGGTCTGTGGATTTTATTCTATTAAAAAAACTGGAAGTCTGAGTTTTTTATTCCTCCAGAAGTGAGAGAAAGAGTTTCTACTACCCCTCCCTCTCCTTTTCTGTCTTTATTTGGGCTTGCATTTTAAAAGGAAATAGTGCCTTCCTGTGCGTGGAGCAAGAATCTAAAACATTTTTTGTCCTTTCATTGTCTAAACAGTCTGAGAAATTAGAAGGGAAAGGAAGATGAGAGACTCCTTCTGTCCATTCCTCCATCTAGTGATATGCGTGCCCCAACACGGTGCTCTGTTCAGAGCACTCAGTAAGGATTTTCTAAGGCATGGGGCAGTCATCCAATATGTTGATAATTTATTGATCTTAAACTAAGCAAGAAAGCCTAGTAAAAAAAAAAAAAAGAAAACCTAGTAGCGTTAACCTTAGGACTTGAGCTAATTACGTTGGTACACTGGTAGATCCAGATTACTCATGGGTTTATGCCCATATGTTTGAGATTTTCATAAAACGTATTAATTTGTGGGGGTGGTTAAGAGGAGAGACTCTGGACTTGGGCCTACGTGGATCTGAGTCCCAGATCTTCTGCTCATTAGCTCTGCTAATCCAAATGCAAGAAAAACAAATTCATTGGTGTCTCCTACATTTGAGAATCTTTTCTCTTTTTCCGGGTGACTACTGACAAACTAATCTGGTAAAGTCCACAAGCCATTCCCACTGAGTCACTCTAACCTAACCAACTTGTCAAGTTACTCACTTAGGAGAAGGCAGTTGAACTCTCTTTGCCCGTGTTTCCTTATTTTCTCCCTTCCTTCCTTCCTTCCTTCCTTCCTTCCTTCAGCATGCAGGATCTTAGTTCCCCAACCAGGGGTTGAACCCATGCCCCCTGCAGTGGAAGCACAGAGCCTCAACCACTGGACTGCCAGGGAAGTCCCTCCTTATTTTTAAATAGCGTGAATAGTTCCTATCTCACAGAGTTATTGTGAGGATTGAATGAGAAAAAGCATGCAAGGGTCAGGTGACTGAGTAGGAGAATTCAGTATTAGTCAGGGCAGTCCAACTGCTTTAGGAAAAAGTCCCTAATTCTCAATGACTGAACATCATAGACATTTTTTTTCTTGCTCACCTAAGGTCTTCTCTGGTGTTTTTGGTTGACAGTCTTCCATATGGTCATTCAGGGAACCAGGCTTCCTCTGTCTTTCAGCCCCTACCTGGCTCTAAGTCCTCAGCCATTAAATTGGGAAAGAGAACACAGAATCATTCCTGGGAAGGTTTTATGGGTCAGACCTGGAAGTGGCATGTGTCACCTCTACTTTCATTCAGTCTCTTGGACATTCCTAGCTGCAAGGGAGGTGGCAAATTTAATCAATCTGTACGCTAGGAAGGAGGAATTCACAGATTTGTTGAGCATGTCACCAATCTGCCAGAGTGGGTAACTTGGCTTGACTAAAGTGAAGTCTTTCTCAGTGGAAATACCTTTCTAAACACTCAAGTGGGTTTTCCAGGCTAATCCCCAAGTTCCCATCCAGAGAAAGACAAGAAAACTTTCAAATCTAGCTGTTGAATTTATTTTTATTGTTTTTGGGTATATATGGAGAGATAGAGATAGAGATAGAGATGCATGTATATAGATATCTCAAAGTTTCCTTTAATTAGAATGAGTTCATCCTTTTTTGCCTCTGTAATGTTTGACCATAAGGTGTAAATTATTGTCCCATATTTTAAAATGCCAAGCAAAGTAGTCATGTGACTTTGATCTTAGAGCATGCCTTGGGTAAATTAGGTTGTGCTAGTGGCAGGTCTGGAAATTGTAAAGGAATAGCAAACGAATGAACAAAGCCAAACTCCTAAGTGTTCCTTAAGTCCGTGCCCAGAAAATGTCACAGTGTAGCTCAGTCAGGATTGCTGAATCTTCTTGAAAGATTTGGCCATGATTAGTGCTGCCAAGTTCTCTTGTTAGGGGACATATGACAGGTAACATAATGCAATAAAATAACTCTGGCCCTAATGTAAAATGAAACACCTACTTTAAAAGATTGCCTTAAAGCTTTTTGTCTTCATACAAAGCTATCAAGAAAATATTCTGTTGAGTAACTGCTATTAATTATATGTGCTGAGCGAGTATTTTTAATGGATTTTTAAATATATAATTCTACATTTATCTGAAAAACAGGAAAATAAAACTGCAAGAAAAATTAACAGGTTTTCATCTTTTGTGTCATGCTCAGTTATGTTTTCATTTAACAGTGGTATTTCCCAGTGGACAGAATTTCAAAAAGGAGTAGCACTTTAGAATCTAACCAGTGACTCACTTTATGGCCTTTTCCAAATTAACTCTATATTTTCACTTCATAAATATGTATAAGTTTTGACTCATTAATATTGCTCAATGGGTGGTTCTCTTCGCTACCAACCCAAAAGCACTCAAAGGCAATATACGCTTTAAATTTCTAGAGAAGAGATAGGCTTAAACCCAACTGAAACATCTGCTCAAATACAATCTATGAAGAGCAGGTAAAAACTGGTTACATACAGATACCTACAGGATTGAATTTTTTGTAACCAGCAGCTTCCTGAGTAGCATTTCATGTTACAGTTGGAGAAGTGAGGCAAAAAGAAGCCTTTGCTTTTCATATGAGCCTTTCCAGGGCCAGAACATTACCTTGGTAATTACACGCTGGCTCCTTGTGAAGGCTGGTGTAGATGCGGGTTGATGAAGAATAAAGCACCAGGGAAGGAAGGAGAGGAAGAGGTTTGTGTGATATCATCAGGGTCTGCTTGAGTTGACAGCCTGAAGCTACCCAGTCAGGGCTGAATCCCAACAGGAAAGCTAATCATTAGTTTATCAGAATGCAGAGAGGAGGGTAATCAGAAAAGAGGGTAATTCTGTCATTCTTCTGCCAGACTGTTTGCTTTGGCAACATAAAGCTGTGAATGAGCTCGTGAGCTGTGACCATGGGTTAGTAGCTTTATAGGTATTCAGAAACCCAGGACTGTGGAGGCAGAAGGGATTTGCTAAGACCCTGTCCTGTTGGACATCACTCATGGTGACTTTTTTTTTTTAATCTGATAAGGCACATTAGCTCATTTCTCTTTGTGTAAGACATGAATTAGATAATGAATGGCTTCCCAAAGGAAGCGAGGTGGTTATCACACACAGGGGATTTGGGGGATTATCTAAGGGGGTAAAGGTTAATAAAGAAGGATAATATCCTTTGTTTTATCAACTATTTCATACTAAGTTTGTTACAGTTCCAGACTGCCTTGATGGCAAATTCTACATAAAGGTTAGAACTACGTATATGTCTAGGGAATTTTTCATACTCCATTTAGCCAAGTGTTGGGATCACTTTGTATTTTTAATAAAATGATTTTCAACTATTTCTCATTCTCCACTGTGAAGCTTCATATTTGCTTGCTAGACACTATAAATCTGATATTTCAAAATTGGTAGTGTTACATGTTTTTCTCTTGCGGCCTGATTCAAAAATTAATTTTAAAAGTGGTCATTGATGTCGTTCAACAAATCTTTTTAAAAGCCATACACATTTTGGCCTTTGGATTTGGTACTTGTTCATCATTTCAGTAGCCTTAATGTGAGTCCTCTTTGCAAGACATAGCTTCTATCATCTGTACAAAGCTGTATATGCGAAAATAGCAAACGGGGAGAAGGTAATTGCAGTTGACATTCCAGTCTGGATCTGCTGTCATAAATTACTTAGCAGAGGGCATGGTCCGTTACTTTTTATGGTCATGTTCTATATTTGTATGTGCTGTGGGTCGGATCACATGACAAAAGCATCATTTGATATTAGTGTTTATATGCACCAACTAGTGAGGGCTGGATTTAAGCTTCACTGTGCAGCACTTTTAATTTGTATACTTAGCTCTTAATTGAAAATGCAGACACTCCCCTAAGTACTAAAACTACAAATAATCCAGAATAAATTTTACATAATTGTTTTTAGGAGAAGACAAACTACAGCATATCCTAACTAATTGAAATGCACTATGCCTTCCAGAGATTTTAAAACGTAAATTTTGAACATGAACAAGTCCACATCGCCAGAATAATAAAGACCCATACTCAGCACTTTCCCTCATCCAGCCCCTCCCCTAAGCGGAACAAGAGAGTGTCTTACTGCTGAGGGCAATTGCTTTTAATGAAGATACATTTCCCAAACTAACTGAGAGAAGAAAACACATACGTGCGTTTTCCCCCCTCTGCCTTCCACATTGCTTTTCCCACTGCAGCTGAAAATTTAGGTTTCTAGCAGCAAACACCTAGAGAATGGACGATTACTTCTTTTCATAAACTAAACAGGAAAAAAGAATGTCAGGTTTTGGTGGACTAACTGCTGTGAGCATTAGTGTTTCTATATCTGGAGTCGCTTATTAGATAAATTTCCCTGTTAAGTAGTGACTTCAGATCTTTGTTAAACCCTGTTCACCTTACATACTCCAGCCTTCTTTAATTTCCTCAACTCTATTAATTTATTTCTGGGGGCTTTTTTTTTTTTTAACCAAACATTTAGTGGATCCCTCCTATATAGCAGTCACAGCGTTTGGCATTTCTACATCTATCATTACCTCATTTGTATGAGAACATACTTTGGAAAAATAGGGTCTGGGTGATGTTATTTGTCATGATTCATATACTCCTGCACTTATCTTCGTTGTTACTGCCCTCACGCTACCACCACGACCACCATTCGAACTTTCCCACCCACTCTCCTCTCTTAAGGAACATATTCAGTATGCCTTCTGACGGTCTCTTTATATCTTTGAACATCCTCAGCACCTTTATGGTAGTTTCTGTCAAAACAAAAGTAACTTGTTTATTTTAGAAACATTCCACTGTTATTTTTTGTGCATGTTTTCCATCCCCTCAACAAGATTCTAAGAGCTTCAAGGAGCTTTATAGTTGATGTGTCTTTGCTTTTCATTGTGTTCTTAACTGTATTTTATTTGATATCAAGTTTGATAAAAAGACAAGCTCTGGCTGCTGACACTTTTGGTTGGTTTGAGGGATAAAAGCTGAGTTAATAGATTCCAGTGGCACGGGAAGGGAACAGAGGAACAGAGTGAAATGACATTTTTATTTAGTGATACTGTTATCTTTTACCAAAAAAAAAAAAAAAAAGGAACTTGATATTTGGAGGTATGTTTGATACAGATTGAGATATCAATTGAGGTTATTACTGCTAAAATGTAAGTCACGGATCAGTCACATAGAATTAGCCTTGAAAATGTACTCCTTACAGGGGAATTTGGGAAAGGGAAGGTTAGAGGAAGAACAAATGGTGTGGGGTTAGTAAGGCATTTCATTTCAAGGATGCCGTTTCTCTTATGCACACTTTCACAAAACGAGTGCCTCTGAGACTACCACAGAATGTTTCATTTTTGAATGTGTGGAACGAATGACAAGAAATGATCACAGCCAGATTTGGGTGATGGATGTAGCTCAAGCGTTCAATGATGTTAGAATATAGGTTCTGGGAAGAGTGTGCTGACTAAATTCACATGGGCTGTGGAGATCCAGCTGGTCTGATATTTAAATGCTGTTGAAAAAATGTTCTAATTAGATGGTTTCTTCCCTATATGGAGTTTTCATGTAAATTGTGAAGAATGGTACTTTCTTGAGGTGGTGAAATTGTGGTGAGTGTCCACCATCAGCCCTCTGAAGCTGGTAATTTCACAGTTAGAACCACAGCGACTGCGGTGCAGAACTTCAGGCTTTCTTCTGCCTTCGTCCACTGGGGTTCTCTATATAGGACAATGGGCAGCACATCACCCAAATCAGATTTCAGTGATTCAAACAACAGGAGTACCATCATTTTCTTTGGCTGGATATCCTGTGGTTGAATGTGTTCAGGATTCCTCCTGGAAAGTCATAAATTGGATTCTGTTTTCCCACAGGAATAGGGATATAATTTGAAACTTCATGTTTTACCAACCCGACAGCAAATGAAGCACAGACAGAGCAAATGACACATCATAAAAACCAAGATACAGCTAAAACATTGTAATTATTGAAAACGGGGAAATGTGGCTCCATGTCCTGTAAAGTGGTTATAAATGTGCTGTTCACTTTAATTATGAGTCCCTAATGAATTTTAACTGCATATGCCACACATAAAAAATCTATATTATAACTTACCAATCTGAAACTGACGATGGCTGTAGTAAATATTCATCAATAGTAATTTTACTTTTTTAGAATTTGAAGGATCTTTTTGTAGAGATGTACTGGATGATCCATTATCTTTGAAATGTTTTTTGTGGGAAAATGAGAACACTTGCCTCTTTTCCTCTTTTGACAGGATTTCTCTGGTCTAGACAGAGACATTCAGAATCATTCTGTAATTCTCTAGTACTGTACCTGAGACTGAATCATCCTTTCCAAAAATAGCAACCAAAGGATCACAGCATTCAGAGATCTTATCAAGGAGTGTGTTTGGGATGGGACTTTTTCTTCTGATCGTCCCAGTCAACTTTTCTTTGTTGTTATTTGAAGGTATATTTGGTACAGATTGAGGTATCCCTCTTTGCTGAGTCAGAGAAGAGCAGTGGGAGGAAGGAGGGCAAAGAAGGATAATCATATCCCCCCCCCTTTTTTTTTTTTTTGCGGTACACGGGCCTCTCACTGCTGTGGCCTCTCCCGCTGCGGAGCACAGGCTCCGGACGCGCAGGCTCAGCGGCCATGGCTCAACGGACCCAGCCGCTCCGCGGCACGTGGGATCCTCCCGGACCGGGGCACGAACCCGCGTCCCCTGCATCGGCAGGCGGACTCCCAACCACTGCGCCACCAGGCAAGCCCCATATCCCCTTTTTTATCAGTTAGAAGGGAGGGAGGAAGTTTTAAGCCAGGCATGTGGCCGTGCACCTGGGAGCTTTCTAGCGCATCACCTCTCTAAACCACTCTGCTCCTGTTTTCTTCTTCGAGTCTTTGTCCATCATTTGTATCCCCCAAGGACCGGAAAGTGTTAGAAAGTAGGTGTTAATTAGTAAGAAGGCAGCAATAAAGGAGTGAAGCTGTGAAATACAGCGCTGCCCGTGCTGTTACAACACGTCATCAAACCACTTTCATTTCCTTTGACTTGTTATTAATATCTTTATTTCGAGTCAGGTTACCCTAAACTTCGTTGTTTTCCCTGGATCGATTGACTCCTTAAGCTCTTCGGTTTGTCCCTGGCACTGCATTAATTTGCTTGTTGACTTAGGTTGTGAGTAATCCCTTCAGTTACTGCCAGTCAGTACCAGGGAGGGATTAATATAATAGAATGTGATAATTCAGTACTTCTGAGCGATGAACACTCAGCCCTGTGTCCAGTGCCCATTGTAGGTGCTCAATAAGAGATGGAGTGAATTAACCATCTAAAACCGACAGAACCCCAGACATTCAGGATGGTTAAGCCCTTCTCCCCAGATCACTTATTAAATGAATATCTGGGAACCTTCTCTTGCCTTTGTGTTTGTGGAAACAGACAGTACATGGAAAGTCAACCCCAATCACTTTTTACAGTGAGAGAATCTCAGGGAGTCTGGAAGAGCAGAGACTTCTCTCCATACTTATGGGATAAATGTTCTCGCAGAAAGGAGATTCATACTCAGCAAGACCATAGGAAGACCTTAGCATAACTATCTCCTGGCCTATGGGTTGGTTATAAAAACATATACTATTATTCCCACATAGATAAGGAATAAAGCACAGAAAGATTACTCATTTGGTATCCCTTAATAAGAGCAAAAGAGATTGAAAGCCAAGGTTTTCCAATCTGATTATGAATATATCACCTCAATCTCTCTTTCATTTGGCTTTTTGGTTCCTTTTTATTTTCTTAAAATGCTAATTAAATTGTGTTCTTCCTACCTGAACATCAAGATAACTGGCTTATAAGATCTCCCAATTTGTGGGTGTCACCACAGATTTCACCACTGAGCTTTTTATTGCTCTGAAGTGTTTTGTGTAGTTTTAATCTTGTTTGGTTTTTTCTGTGTGGAACACTTACTTTACTAATGATGGGTCTTCAAGATGGATTTAGCTCATTTAAAAAGAGTACTTTTGCTGAAATTTCTATGACCTGCTCATTTTCTTGAGTCTTCAAAGAGGATGAACATTGTTCCATTTTGTCCCTGGTTTTTGTTTTGTTTTGTTTTTTTAAAAAATGAGTTTAAGAAGTTCTAAAGGAAATAACGTAAGGAACATTATGCTCGAATGACATATTATTTCACACCCTCCTCAGTTCTATGTCAAAGTATTTTTTCTGTTTTTCACATAGAACATAATTAAATATTCACATTTTTTCATATCAACAAAATCCATATATTTGTAATTTTAATAGACATACTGTATTCTATAATTATGTATGACATGATTTGATTGGGCATTCATCTATTTTTGAGTTACTTTTAGTTAATCATAAATTCTTATGATCCATATCTTAATTTTTTCTTCTATTCTCCAAAAAATTTTAACCCACACATGTAAAACATTATTTGTCTTAATAGAGCAGAATGAGTAGAGAGTTGCATCAAACAGTAATCAGTCTTTATAAAGAACAAACCACCCTCCAATGTCCTCTGCTAAGCTTAGGGAGAAATCCTGAAGAGCTGGGGTGGAAGAATAGTTTCAAGAGGTGAAATTCTAAAAGAAATTTAAGGTACAGGGATTGGGCCATGGCTTGCCTCTTTTATTGATACTATTTATAAGAAAAAAAGTTTATACCTGTATCATATTGCTTAAATGGAATTCAGTTAATACTGTTTTTCTAATATTTGTGAATATTGTATTATATGTGTATATTTATTAAATGTGACTGTCTCCCTTATGTGATAGATTTTGGTGCAAGACCTGTTTTTATTGAAAAGAAAATATTTTCAACTCTGCCATTTAGGTTGTCTCATATACCTGTTAGTTTCTCCTTAACTACTGCAATTTCCATTTTTGTCTCTATTCTTTGTTCAGCTTTATTTCTGTGCTTTGCTCAGGCATGTCTTGAACAGTGTTTGTTATGCGGTTACTAGTTTTATTTCTTCTTGCAATTTCCTCACTTTTCTCATATGTATTTTTTTATGTTGCTTGGGACATAAGCAGTTACTCTTTTAGGTAGAGTGTGTCTATTGCAGTCCTATAGTGATCCCTCACTGCATTTTATTCAGGATGCTTTTTTTAATCTGATAGCATTATAAGTATCCTTGTTTGTTTGACCTCCTTCTGATTTCTTTGGAAACTTATCTAATCAATCATTCCCTTCTTTCTCTCTCTACTGACTCCTTCTGTTTAATCTGCAAACCAAATCAAGTTTCTCTCTCCTTTAAAAACACAAACAAACAGGAATGGCTTCCTTGACCGCCTACACCATCTCTTTCTTCCCCTTTACTGCCATACATCTTAAGAAGACTCTGTCCTCTCTCTCTCACTTCCCTGTCACTGTTCAGTCTCCTGTCATCTGTCTTCGCTCCTTATCATTTTACCAGAAAAGACTTTCCCATTGCCATGGTATCTTCCTAATTGACCTCATTCCATTCAGCCTCCTTGCAGAATTTTTATCAGTGACCGTCACTCTCCTCAAAGTTTTTCCTTCCCTTGGGAATGAACTTTATTCTTTCTAAGTTCTCTGTTTCATTTAATTTCTTTCTCTGACTTCTCTTCCTTCCTCTACCGTTTAAATGTATATATTCCTTCAAGATTTCACTCTTTATCAGCCGAAGAGGACTTTTTCAATCATAGTCTCTCCCTGGTCAGTTTCATCAATGTCCATGGTGGTATCAGTCACCCCTATGCTAATGATGCCAACTGTCCATCTCCAGACTCCAGGCCTTACTCCTTAGCCCTGGGTCTGGATTAACCCTTAGTGAGCCTCAAATGGACTTTATTTGGAGACACACAGACACTTCATCCAAACTCTGTTCTCCTTCCTGGTTCTTTCTCTCAATTGTTGGAACCCCAAACTACCCTGTCACCTGAGCTAGAAACTCTTCAGTCCTTCTGACTTCTCCTTGTCCTTCACCCCTCATGTCTAACCAATCTCTGAGTCCTGACAGCACCCTGACCACAAGAATCTATGGGATCTAAAACCTTTGCTTCATTCCCAGGGCCCTAATGCAGAAAAAAGGAAAGGGTGAGAGAGAAGAAATGAAGAAGGAAGGAAAAAAGAAAGAAAGAAGAGGGAAGGAAGGAGGAGAGGAGAATGAAGGAAGGGATAAAAGAAGGTGGGAAAAAGAAGGAAGGAGAGAGAAGAGAAGAGAGAAAGAAAGGGAGAAGATAGACAAAGATCACCTGCTTTTTAAATTTTTTAAGTAAAGGTATTACAAGCATGCTTTTTTTAAAAAAACTGAAATAACGAAAAGACATAAGAAGAAGAAAAAATCCCACCACTCACTGACAAACACTATAGGTTTAGCCTCTTATAACTGGTCTCTGTGCCTCAAAGCTCTCTCTCCTCCAATCTGTTCCCCATTCCCTCATCATAGGTACTGTTACAAAACAAAGTGAACGAACAGAAAACAAAATTAATCTGGAATCCTGCCATTGTTTCCCATGGCCTGTGCAATCAATTCTATAGACTCCATAGGATGACATTCAAGGCCCTTTGCAATGTATTGTTTCTGCATCTGAATCCTCTCCCCAGAACTCCTCCCTGACAACAAATCCAGTATCCCCGTCACGCTGGAGGATCAAAGTTCTGGGAACATGTATGCTTTCATGCCTATGCATGAGCAAAGGAATGATGGGCCTGAAATGTCCATCCTTCTCTTCCTACTCCATACTTTTGTCATTCTAATAGATATATCATATTCCATAATTTGATTAGCTATGCTTGGAAACACCAAGAGCTGCTTTCTTCAAGAGCTCGAGGTCTAATGAGGGCCAAAGATAAATCTAAATGGGGTACATTGTAATAAATGCTGAGCTGATGGGGGCTCCGAGGTAGCAGTCTTGAACACTGCCTGCAGGTTGGGGAAGTTGGAGACAGAGTCACAGAGAAGGGACCCCTTGAACCAAGTCTTGCAAGATAAGTAGGATTCAAGTGTGTGAAATTTCATCTAACAAATGGAAAAGCCCAGGTATGTCTGCTGTTGTATGTAAGTGGGTTAAATCTTGGACAGTTCTCTCCTATCCTATCTGTCAAAATGATGTGGTGCTAAATTTATTTTTTTTAAACAACAGATTATTGAATTTTATTTTTTAATTCAGCCAGTTACTTTTTTGTTTTAATAATAAGCAAGTTTAGGCTGTATACACTTACTCTTTGATTCTTATTTGTCCTTAAGCCCAAGTAAACTTATCTTTAGTGTAGTCATTTACTGATTTCTCTTTTCATTTCTGTGTTTTCTGTGGTGGATTTTACACTCTTTATTTCTTTTCGAACTAGGCCAAAAGATAACCTTAAGTGTCCTATTTCTTAACATTTTAACATTAATATATTTCAGAAAAAAATTTAATTGCTTCTATTTATTTCTATTATTAACTAAATAAACTTCGATTCCCTTTCAGGAAACAAAAGCAGTCTTGTGTTCCCCTTCTATTCATTCTGTGTAGTTATTATCTGAGATCCTTTTGAGGTTCTGTTAATACCCAATAGCTATAAGAATTTATTTGCTAATTTACCATTTTCATTATTAATGAAAGGATTATTAATTAATATTATTAATATTCTAATTCATTTGTTTCTCAAAGAGGTCTTTAAATCTCCTACAGTGACATAATGGGCGTGAGATTTTGTGACCCACTGTTTGTATTTTTAATTGGCCAATTATTTTAAGTCCTCTAAGCCTTTTTTTAATTCTTTAAAATAAATTTATATATTTATTTTGGTTTTTTTGGCTGCATTGGATCTTTGGTGCCGTGCACGGCCTTTCTCTAGCTGCAGTGAGCAGGGACTACTCTTCGTGGCGGTGTGCGGGCTTCTCATTGCGGTGGCTTCTCTTGCTGCGGAGAACAGGCTCTAGATTCATGGGCTTTGGTAGTTGAGACGTGGGCTCGGTAGTTGTGACTCGCGGGCTCTAGAGTGCAGGCTCAGTAGTTGTGGGACATGGGCTTAGTTGCTCCACCACATGTGGGATCTTCCCGGACCAGGGCTCGAACCCATGTCCCCTGCATTGGCACGCAGATTCTTAACCACTGCGCCACCAGGGAAGTTCCAAGTCCTCTAAGTCTTAGAACATTCTCCTCTGCCTTCAAAGAGTAAGGTGACCCTGGTCAAGTACTTTCTTTTGGCTTTGTCATAGTTTCTCCACCCATCCCACTTCTCCTCCAAAGTCTGAGGAGGGAAATCTAATTGCATTATTATCTTTACATCATTAAATTCCAAGTTCCCTTATTTGTGATAGCTTTAAATCTTTGCCTTTGTCTTTTTTTTTAAGTGGTAGAAAAGAATGTGAAGGGAAATTCAGACATGGGAAATTATCCACCACTGAGTAGATTTATCTGGGTTCTCATGATGTCTGTGCCAAAGTTCTGTTTCCATTCAGTAAATTTTCTGCTATCTCTGTTCCTAACTTTGTGCTCATCACAATCCTTTCCTGACTCCATTGGATTCCTACTCTTCAAAGCCCGAGATTCTTTATCCTGTTTCCTAGGTGTATTTGTTTGCTAGGGCTGCTGTAACAAAACACCATAGACTGAGTGACTTAAATAACAGAAATTTATTGCCTCACAGTCTTAAAGGCTAGGATTCCAAAATTGAAGTGTCCTTCTGAAGTCTCCATGGAAGGATCTTTTCCAGGCCTCTCTCCTAGCTTCTGGTGATTTGCTCGCAATCTCCTGTACCGTTGTCGACACATCACCCTGACTGCCGTCTTCGTGTTCACATGGCATTCTTCTGGTGTGTGTGTCTCTGAGTCCAAATTTCCCCTTTTCATAAGGACACCAGTCATAATGGATTAGGGACCCACCCTACTCCAGTATGACCTCATCTTACCTAATGACATCTATAACACCCCTCTTTCCATATAAGGTTACATTCTGAGGTGCTTGGTCTTAGGACTTTCAACATACGGATTTGGGGGAGACATAATTCAGTGGTTAATACTAGGTGTGTCAAGTACTCTTCCAATATTATTATCTGTGTAATGCAGCCATCATTTGGGCCAGTTGTTTGAGCATATCATGGTAACACTAACCATCTGTGCTTCACCAAGTCTCCTCTTTGTGTTTTTATTCCTTTATAATATTTGCAAGTTGTGCTCAACTTCATATCACTCCATATTCGTCTGTAGCCATAACTATTTCTTCTGTCTCTCTTTGGAAGCTGTTGTTATTAGCTCATTCAGATGTGTTTGGGTGGATAGTCCCAGGTTCACGTGGCTTTGCTCATTCCCTTTTAAGTTGCAAAACTGTTACATAGGACTCATGCTGTTAACTGGGGATTTTATTTGTTTGACTTATTTATTGTTTATGGAGTTTATCATATGTGTTTGTTGTATCTCGTTGTTTCTCTTTTTCAGGTCATTTTATTGGCAAGGGGGTTACCATCCCCCAAATTCCTTCTCAGGAGTCCAAGGTATATAACATACAGCTCTTTTCTTTAATTCTTTCTTTCCCTCCATTATTTCTTTTCTAATTCTTATAGACAGTTCTGTGAGAATCTTTGTGACTTCCTAAGATATCATGTGTACACATGTCAATGTGAAGGCCATTGTTGGTGTGCAGGTGGCCACACTCCAAGGAGACATAATCAGCAGTTGACTAGCCCTACAGGGTGCTGAGAGGATAAGGTGCTGACAAAGGATCCAGTTTGACTGGGATTCATTATTACAATGGGATGGAGATGGGCTTAGGCACATGTGCCAGAGAACCAAATACTAGCCCATAAAGGGAAGGGGTGAAAGGATGGAAATTCAAACCTGCATGGAGCCCCAGGACCCCTCAAAATAGCATTCTCACATGTCCAGCTCCCACCACTGGACCAAAGAGCCCGTAGGAAGGCTGGCCTTAAAGGCAGTTTAGAGATCTTTCCCTGATATTGCCAGCAGTGTCATTTTCACATCAAGAACCACCAGCCCGGGCTTCCCTGGTGGCGCAGTGGTTGAGAGTCCGCCTGCTGATGCAGGGGACACGGGTTCATGCCCCGGTCCGGGAAGATCTCACATGCCGCGGAGCGGCTGGGCCCGTGAGCCATGGCCGCTGAGCCTGTGTGTCCGGAGCCTGTGCTCCACAACGGGAGAGGCCACAACAGTGAGAGGCCGACATACCGCAAAAAAAAATAAAAGAACCACCAGCCCCTTGTTCAGTGTTAAGAAAAGTAGACCATCCTCATAAACTAGGTACAAGAGGACCCTGAAAAAAAAACAGAGGAGCGTGCCCTAGAAAATAGCCCTATAGGTTCTCTGTTGTGTCTCTCCTATATATCTTCTGGACACATACAGGTCACTTCTATTTGGAGTTATGTAACTCCAGTGGGAAGAGGGGTCCCAGCAAGCGTGATGGGAAAAATGAATCCATTCCCATGCCTGTGTCCTTGGGAGTGTGTCATCTGCTAGTCTGAGATGAGAACCATTTTTGCAGAACAAAATCGAAGATGATTGATTCCATTCGTTTTCTTTCCAGAACTCTTCCCTGACAGTGAGGATGTTTATGGGTAGGGAAAGGTAGAAAAGAATCATTTCTATACCACTTTCATGAGTCTGCTTCTGTGTATTCAATACTTAGATGCTCCTCCCCTCAGGCAAGCCCTTGGAATGAGCTCCCCCGTCGTGAATTGTTGGAACCCACAGCCTGGCTCAAATGACCAAGGGATGCCTCTTTGTCAGACACACGCTGTGCATCTGGCGGCATCGCCGGGGTAACCTGATAGGGCTCACAATTTTAATTTTAACCAAAAATACATCTGCCGGGTTCATTTCAGCTGACAGGATAAATATCGTATTTCTTTACCAGTTTGTAAACACCTTGCTTTTCATCTCAATCTAACATGTTTCCCTGGTGTTTTACAGATAGAAAAATCAAGGTGGAGCCATATGGGACTGAGCATGTGTGTTGTGTTTGTCAATGTGGGGGTAACTTTATATGGAACTGGGTCCCGTGCAAAGAACACATATGCACCTGACCAGGAGGTGTGGGTGTGGCGGCACCATAGAATTGTCTAGAATAAGAAAACCCCATAGGAAGTATGGTTTTGAGACCACTCAACAGCTGCCTATGGACAGCTGGAGTTGTCCCTGTTACAGATGAAGGATGGAGTGTGTCATTTTCTTGGGATCCACATCCCGTTGCTTCTCTTGACCCAAACTATTCTTAACCACTGCCTTTGAAAAATCATTCTTTATGATTTTCTACTGTGAAGATTCTTCTGAATGAATCCAAAATGCAAGGCACAAATGCTGGTTCCAATTTCTCTACTCACAATAATAGTGCCAATAGAGAAGGGACAGTACTTGTTTTGTGAAGTTGGGGGAGTTCAATGGGGAAATCATTTGAGATAAGTAGACTGGCATATAGAAATAATTAAATAGATTTCCCAGTTCTGGGTTTTTCCCCCCAATCCTAATTTAAATGGCACAAGTACTGGTGACATTTTGTGTGAATATCTATGAGGGACCTTTTAATTTAAGGATCTCAGAATTCTTTGATCACCTATTAATTTTCACAATGTCACGCTAGAGCGCATGGGTAATAATGTTATACTCCATCTACAGATGGAGAGATCAAAGCTCGCAGATGTTCAATTACAGAACTTGCCAGAGACCTGCAGTGATCAGCTAGGCTCTTTCCAGCCCAGAGCACAAGCCTCTGGTTCCCAGTGCCACCCAGCTTTCCCCAGCCAGACTCAGTAACCAATGATGCTCTGACCCAACAGAGCAAGTGTGCAGGTTCTAAGAATCAGGTCTAGGGCTAGCCCTGGGATACCATGGGAATGCTGGGTTTGGACCTCACCCTCTCAGCACCCTTTTCCTGCAGGGGACGCTCCTACCTCCCATCCACTCCTCCTTTCTTGTTCAGGGGGCCTTATTGCTCTTGGTTGACTTCCACTGACTCTGGAAGAGGGTCAAATGATAACTAAAGGGGTTGTTAATTATTAATAAGGTCACAGTTTTCCAAAAAGGAAAATCTGAACGGCAGCCAGGTCTTCCCAGCCTTACCACGTTTTCCCTGTTTCAAATGCTGTTCGAAGTCGCCTTGAATCTGCACTTCCATGCAGGCTCTGCCAGGCCTCCACATAGTGCAGGGGCTTCTGAGGATGAGGAGGGAGGACGTGCATGTTCCCACCATCCACAGAGCCAGCATGCTATGAAAGCTTGAAAACCTGAACATCCCTTATATCCGGCAGACTCCTATGTTTGTGGCCAAATATGTTCTAAGAACCAATATAATAGAAAAACCCTGCAAAATGATGGGAAGTAAAGCTCCAGGAATTTGTGAGTGTTGATCATTTAAATTTTTCAAGAGAATAATACCGAGATACAGAACTTATAATATTTAAGCATGCCCAGGGTATCATAAAAAGACTATAGGATTGCTTCTTGTGAAAGTGCCCCAGATACCATCACATGGGATCATTATAGCCTAGGGATTTGAAAACACTTGCTCTTACTGACTGTGACCATAGCCCAAAGGCCAGCTGAGGTCACTCTTCCCCTGAAGGTTCAGGTAAGATGTGCGTGAATTCTCATTCTGCGTCCTGTGGAAATAAATCCCGGGACACCTGGAAGTCCTTGTGTAGCGTGTTCTCGTGGTTGCCTCTGGTTTCCAGGATGAGCTTCTGTGGATGGCATGGCCATCTCTGTTCTGCTTGTGGAATCCTGTGGTTTTCCTGGACTTCATTAGCAGAAGGCGGTTGCCATTTTAAATAGCATCCTCCAAGCAAGGAGCCTTGGAGTCATCCTCCGTGGGTCCCTCTGCCAGCACTTTTCATACTCCCCTCCTTCATCAGCTCAGCACTTGGTTGATGAGTGCCTACTAAGTGTCAGGTGCTTGAGATACAGCAGAGAAGAAACAGGTCCGTGCTTGTCCTACGTTCCTTTAGATCCATCCCCATCTCCCGGTAGCCCTTGGCACTGCCCGCCTCAGCCCCTCGTCAAACCCTGTCAATGCCCCCTACCTAACTGGCCTTACTGCCTCTGCTTGCTGCTTCCCTCTGCACCTCACTCTGACTCTCTCCTCCCTCGCAGACTAGTTAGTCTTACCTTCTCTGCTTACAGTCCTGCCAGGGCTCTTTACTGAAATCCACATTCCTCAGCATTGCAGGTGGGGCCCCAAGAGCCCTTTCCTGTCTGTCTTGACAGCCTCACCACCCAGAACACCAGCACAGGGTTTGTATTCCACGGCATCCAAGAAAATTTGTTCTTTTCTGCACACCCTGACTTTTTTATGCCTCTGTGCTTTTTGGGGGAGGGGAGATACTTTTGTCTACAGTTCTGTCAGCCTGGAATGCCCCTTCCCCTCACATTTCTTCTCATCCTTAAAGATGAGCAAACATGGCCCCCCTGGATTGTCCCACCTGATGCCCAGCCCCTCAGACCAGCCCCTCCCCCAACCCTCCCGAGACTCGGTCGCACAGCACCCCCGGCCACTAACCATGTGTTCACATGCCTGTCTCCTACATCTTGAGCAGCACAGTGCCAGGAATGTAGTCACTGTGAGAAGTAATAGTGATTGTTCAGTGAATTCTACACCCTGTTATTTAAAAAAATTCAGGTTACAAGCCAACATTAATTCCAGAGAGAAACTATTAAGCCCGCCTAAACCTCAGTTTCCTCTGCTGAACAATGGAGACAGTAATACTTCATTTCAAAGTCATTGCAAGAATTAGTATCCATCGTGGTAGAAACCGTCGTATCAGTCACATCGTGGCGTCTCACTGAAGAGTGACTTGTGTGAGTCACTCAAGTGTGCACTTTGAGTTACCACAGTTGACCTCACATTATACCCTCCAGAAGTGTAGGGAGGAAGGGGGTCAGTGAATACGGAGCACCTGTTGCTTGACACCTGTGAGGTGGATACTACTCACTCGGTTAATAAGGGGCAGAATCAAGACTAGAACCCAGGAATGGCCCTGTGCCCAGGTGTGCTGTGCTACCTCTTATGCCAGAGGGTGTGCCCCCGCCATCAAGACATTCTGTTACTAGAGGGTGACACATCTTTTGCTTGTGGCCCACTCGTACAAACATAGAGAAAGCCTAGAAACTGATATTAATTCCAGAATTTATGAAACTGATGGCCGCTATGAGCCACAAGAGAAACTGCCTTTAAACAAATCAGCAACACAGTATCTACTATTCAGTACCGGTGCCATCCGGCAACAGTGTGAAAGTTCTCGGAGTCCAGCGTGGTGTCCACACCTCAGGTGATGCGGGTGTGCCTGACGTTGATTTGGGGCAGCCTCTCCCAAGGACTGTCCCTCGGTGCCCCAGAGATTGTCGGAGCTCCCCCTCTGTGCTCCAGCTAATCTAGTATATACCAGGAGCATGTGGGTAAATGGCCTGGGATTCTCAAGAAGAGGAGACCTAAGTTTCCATTGTAGGCTCGCACTTTTGACTGTGTATCATGGGCACTCTGCTCTCAGTTCTTTTATCCATTATGATGTTAAAGCAGTAATTCCATTTTGTTGGCTATCAACGGCATATCGTTTCTTCAGTATCTGTGGTCAGTAAAATGTTCAAATAATTATGAAAATAATAGAAGCGCCCATTTCTAGGCTTCTGTTGTGTCAGATGTTATGCACATGTGATCTTATTTGGCCATCATCATAACCTCACAGATGAGTATTACTCCTTTTTTCTCCAACCCTCTCCAGTCCCCAACAAGGGTCCTCCTGCCTGGTGTCACTCACGCCAATAGAATGAGGCCGAGTGTGGTTCACAAGCAAAGGAAAGCTTTACTCTTGGATCAAAGAGTGGAGAGGTGCGCACACGTGTTAGGGTTCTCGGCGGGAAGCGGACAGAGTTCACCCTGCTCGTGGCTCTAGATCCCAACGCGGACGCAGCATCTCAGCTCGCGGCCCCGAGATGAGGTGTCCGCACAACCGTCTCGCACCAAGAACTCGGGTCTGCACACAGCACCCTGTGAGCAAGTGAAGCTAGACTAAGCACAAAGGGAAAAGTTAGACTTTACTTTATTACCCAGATTCTATTTTTATTACCCGGGAATTATTAATGCGTTTTGCCGGTGACACTTTCATAGGCATCCTCTCTGGGGCTCAGAGAGGGGCGTTAGCCCCAACTCACATGAAAGATGTGGTTTAAACCCAGGTGTGTTCTACTCCAAAGTCAATTATGCCTGTTTTTTCATTATGCCTAAGAATATCAGCTTTGAGAGCCAAACATACCCAGGTGGAAACCCCAGTTCTGGCCAGATGATCTTAATCAAGTCACTAAGTATTTTTTGACGTTGTTCCTTCATTCATAAAACAGGAATAATGATGCCAATCTTTCCAAGGTTTTGTGATGTTTAAATAACATATAGACTACAAAGTACAGTGTCTGATATATAGTAGCCAATCAGTAATTCATTTCCTCCCTCCCCTTGAAACTGAGTCTCAGATGATACTCACCCCAAAGGGCTCGTGCAGACTTTTGTGAGGTTCCTAACATGGCCTGCTGATGAGGACCAAATCCCATTGGCTTAACTCCAGCCTGTCTCTATGTTTCCTCTGGGAAGAACGTTCAGTGTACCAGGAGGAAGGAAAGAGTTTGGCCTTTTGGCCTCTCCTTTGCGGAATTATGTTTTGTACTTTGCAGCGCTAATGTGTGATGCTTCCAAGCTTAGATATTCAAAGAAATCTTCTAAAACCAACTATGGAAAATGTTTATGTATTTTACCTCTCTGAAACTTACCAACTTCTCTTAAGATGTTGACCAATGTATTCATATTTTAATTTTTTGTTTTGGGGTCACCATAAAAAAACAAGGAACTGGTGACATTTCATAAAGTAACTCTATGGGCTGGCTAACAGAAGGACCCAGAGCTGACAAAAGATGCCTAAAATAAAAAACTAAATTGGTAAGACATCATGGTGATCAAATGGGGACTTGAAACCGCAGCTGGTGGCTTTTGTTCTGTAATTCTAATCAGCAGCAAGCGTATTTTCCTCTGTCATGTGCCAAGGTCAGGAGTGTCTGGAGTTGAAAGTGAACTGTGTAGCCTGTGAGTGGCTGAATTCAGGTGAGACAGCTGGGGGAGAAGCAGCTTTTATCCCCTTCTAGTTCCTGTTTTGCCCTCATGGATGCTCCGTATGCCACTCTGATCAGCTGCTAGCATGTGACAGACGGGCTAGATCAAACAGAATGAACCGTCAAATACTGCAGCCAGCCAAAAATTCTGTTTAAGCCTTTTTACATTAATTAAAAACTCCCCAGCACCCCGATCCCTTTTTCATGTTCTGCTCCTTTTTTCATAGTGTGATGTATTTATTATGTGTATTGTTTGCTCTCTGTTCCCTGCTTGTAAACCCTGCAGGAGAGGTCTTTCTTTTCTCACTGATATGTTCCATATACCTAGGATTATACCTGGCATATATAGGTGCTCAATAAACATTTTAACAGATTATAGGAACAAAAAAAAAAGCATGATGAGGTTGGGGTAAGTGGACACCAAGCCAAAAAAAAAAGTTTATGAAGGAAAACAGAAGAGGAGGATGTAAAAGAAAATGTCTCATAATTTTGTTCACTTATGAATAAAAAAATACACATCAAAACAGGATAAAATATTGCCATCTTAGGTAGATAAGTTTATTTCTGCTACCCAGATCACAGATCACATCTGATTTCTCAGAAGGGTCATCTTTATTTATCACTTCAACATTAATTTGTTTATTCATTCACTCACCTGTTATGTGACAAGCATTGTATTTGGCATCAAAATGCAAGCTAGGTCACCAGCATACAGTCATATAACATTATTGGGTCTACCCCAAATCAACTGTCTTAAACAGTGTGTCTCCATCCATTACCTCAATTAGTTAAAATATGGTACAAGTAAAGCCAGGTCCAAAGATTTGATATCTCCATGGGCCAGCTAGTTTCAGGATAGAATGAGCAATCGGCCTGGCAAATTAACAAAAATAATTTTACCGCCAACCACAGAATAAACTCATAATCCATGCTAGCTGTCTTCACAAATGGTTGCTGCTTGCCAGAGTAGATGACTCAGCACAAGCCATCACCAGGAGAGAAACAGCACAGAGCTCACTCCTTGCTGACTGGGGGCCAAAAGCACCATCCTCATACGTGAGAAACAGCACATTTATCCATTGTGTTGCACTGAATTGAGAATGTGAGAAGATGCTCCCAAGCAAAGGCAAACTGTCGAGTGGAAACCAGAAAAAGACTCAGCTGGGGGGAAAAGTTAAGGACATCAACAGCCACATTGCAGGTAATATAGTAGTGAATTGTGGCCCCTGGGAAAGGTAGGTTAAGGATAGATTAAACAGTGTGTCTGAATCTGAGCTCCTAGCCTTCCTGCTAAATCCTGTTCCTTCTGCAATGTCTCCTTCTCAAGTGATGGCAGCTCCATCCTTCTATTCTCTCAGGTCAAAAACCAAAGAGTCATTCTGGACTCCTCCTTTGCTCGGTAGCCCACCTCCACTCCATAATCTACTTCTCACAGTCTCCACTGCAGTCACTCTGGCTGCAGCTACCTTCATCTCTCATCCAAATTATTGCAAAGTCTCAAATACGATCTCCCTGCTTCCACATTACCCCTTGCCCCCCTGACAATCTAGTCTCAATACTACAGCCAGAGTGATTCTCCTAAAAGAAAATCACATCATGTCATTCTTCTGCTCAAAACCCTCTGGTGATTTCCATTTCATTCAGGACAAAAGCCAGAGTCCTCTCAACAGCCTCATGATCTGTGCCTCTGCTCCCTGCTGCCTCCTCTCCCACCTCATACCCCACCACTTTCCCCCTCACTCCATCCAGCTCCACTGGTCTGCTTGCCAGTCCTTGAACACAGGAGACACATTCCAGCCTTAGGAACTTTGCAACAGTTGTTTCCTCTTGCAGTGGTTGTATCTGCCTCCCCCAGATATCCACGTGGCTAATGCCTCCTCCAACTATTTCTTCAAATATCACCTTCTCAATGAGACTGACTCTGGCCCTATTTTATTTTATTTTTTTTTAAACATCTTTATTGGAGTATAATTACTTTACAATGGTGTGTCAGTTTCTGTTGTATAACAAAGTGAATCAGCTATACATATACATACATCCCCATATCCATTCCCTCTTGCGTCTCCCTCCCACCCTCCCTATCCCACCCCCCATCCCACCCCTCTAGGTGGTCACAGAGCACCAAGCAAATCTCCCTGTGCTATGTGGCTGCTTCCCACTAGCTATCTGTTTTAGGTTTGGTAGTGTACATATGTCCATGCCACTCTCTCACTTCGTCCCAGCTCACCCTTCCACCTCCCCGTGTCCTCAAGTCCATTCTCTACGTCTGCGTCTTTATTCCTGTCCTGCCTCTAGGTTCTTCAGAACCTTTTTTTTTTTTTTTTTGGATTCCATATATATGTGTTAGCATACGGTATTTGTTTTTCTCTTTCTGACTTACTTCACTCTGTATGACAGACTGTGGGTCCATCCACCTCACCACAAATAACTCAATTTCGTTTCTTTTTATGGCTGAGTAATATTCCACTATATATATGTGCCACACCTTCTTTATCGATTCATCTTTCGATGGACACTTAGGTTGCTTCCATGTCCTGGCTATTGTAAATAGAGCTGCAATGAACATTGTTAATTATGGTTTTCTCAAGGTATATGCCCACTGGTGGGATTGCTGGGTTGTATGGTAGTTCTATTTGTAGTTTTTTAAGGAACCTCCATACTGTTCTCCATAGTGGCTGTATCAATTTACATTCCCACCGACAGTGCAAGAGGGTTCCCTTTTCTCCACACCGTCTCCAGCATTTATTGTTTGTAGATTTTTTGATGATGGCCATTCTGACTGGTGTGAGGTGATACCTCATTGTAGTTTTGATTTGCATTTCTCTGATGATTAGTGATGTTGAGCATCCTTTCATGTGTTTGTTGGCAATCTGTATATCTTCTTTGGAGAAATGCCTATTTAGGTCTTCTGCCCATTTTTGGATTGAGTTGTTTGTTTTTTTGATATTGAGCTGCATGAGCTGCTTGTAAATTTTGGAGATTAATCCTTTGTCAGTTGCTTCATTTGCAAATATTTTCTCCCATTCTGAGGGTTTTCTTTTCATCTTGTTTATGTTTTCCTTTGCTGTGCAAAAACTTTTAAGTTTCATTAGGTCCCATTTGTTTATTTTTGTTTTCATTTCCATTACTCCAGGAAGTGGGTCAAAAAGGATCTTGCTGTGATTTATGTCATAGAGTGTTCTGCCTTTGTTTTCCTCTAAGAGTTTTATAGTGTCTGGTCTGACCCTATTTTAAATTGAAACTCATCCCCCACATATATTTCTGATTCCCTTCACTTGACTTTATTTTTTTTTTTCCCTTATGGCTTTTAACAACTAACATACCATTTAATTTAGTTATTCATTATGTTTACTGTCTATCTCCTCCTGTGATCATTCATCTTATATGTCAACTTGCCCGGGCCATGGGATGCCCAGATATTTGGTCAAACATTATTCTGGGTGTTTCTGTGAGCATGTTTTTGGATGAGATTAACATTTAAATCAGTAGACTGGATAAAGCACCCTCATGTGTGTGGGCCCCATCCGATGGGTTGAAGGCCTGAATAGAACAAAAAAGCTGACCCTCCCCTGAGTAAGGGAGAATTCCTCCTGCCTGACTGCCTTCAAACTGGGACATCAGCTTTTTCCTGCCTTTGGACTCAAACTGAACATCAGTTTTCTGGGTCTCAAGCCTGCTGGCTTTCAGGTGGGAAAACTTAAACTATCAGGTTTCCCGGGTCTCCAGGTTGCTGCCTCAGTCTGCAAATCTTGGGGACTTGTCAGCCCCCATAATCACATGAGCCAATTCCTTATAAAACTATATATGTAGTCACATCCTGTCGGTGCTGTTTCTACGGAAAACCCTGACTAATACACTCCCCACCCTACTTGGACAAAAGGGGGTGGGGACCTAGGAGTCATTATGTTGTTTACTGCTGTGAACTGCCTGTATTGTTTACTGCTCTACTCCACCTCTTCTGACCAGCCCTGGCGCATAGATGGCACTCAGTATATATTTGTTGAATAAATGAAGAAACAAGTGGACCAACAGGTAGCAATCTTTAGATATATCTTTAGAGATATGGTGACACAGTCATCTCCATTTTATTACATAGTCAAGAGCTGTAGGCTTTATATCTAATAACTGAGCCAAAGATCAAAGAGCGGTCTTCCTGCACGTGCCTCATAGAAAGGAATTCTGGATGTACGTCACGTTTTTTGCTAGCTTCACACATGCTGTTAGCCGTGCTTTCCCTTTGGGGTCAATGTGAAAAACCAAGCACAGCAACCTACTGGCACTGATCAGACTTTGAGTGCATGTGATCTATGGTATAAGGGAGCCTTACATCAGGAAAAGCTGTGGGATGCTTCTGGACTTGGAAGTAGTCAAAAATCCCTCTTGGGTAGTAAAGAAGCATCCCATGGCCATGGGGCAGCACAAAGAGAAAAGATAGCTCAAGACTTGAAGACTAAAGGCAAATAAATGTCATTAGCCATCAGTTTGCTCTGCAGAAGGAATGCTGTGATTGAGTGGCATTGTTTCTAAATGGTCTGTCTTTCCAAACACAAGGTTAGATGTGTGCAAGGAGAAAGAGAAAACAGAGAAGATAAGGACAAAGGAGATTCTACCTGCCAGTGGTGATTAGGAGTGGGGGCAGGGCTGACCAAAAAAAGACTGACTGTGAGACACCAACAGAAGATAAAACCTCAGTGCAGAGGGGGAGGGTTGTGCCAGCCATCCTCTCAGAGATGATTATAGCTCCTGAAAACAGTGTGTGTGTGTGTGTGTGTGTGTGTGTGTTGGAAATGAGAGAGAAGAGACTTCTTTGCCTCCATTGAATGCCCTTGAAAGTGTTTCCATGGTAATGAGCAAGGATAACTGGAGAGGAAGAGGACAAATGAACACATGGTAAGCAGCCGGGCAGACCCCTGTGACTCCCTGAAGCCACTTCACAGGCTTCTGCTGGCAACCTTTCCCAGAGTCTGTTCCACAGAAAACCAGTGGGGGGGCGGGAGGGAGGTGTGAATCAAAGGTTCTGTGGGCAAAAAAACTTGAGAGACATCAGGGTAAACAAGATAAATGGACTTCGTTAGTAACTCCCTTAGTATTCTGAGGTGGATCATGACTTGCCAGAAGGGAGATGCCATATGCAGAATTCCTTCAAACTCCGTGGATCAGGAAGACGGTTTGTGTTGAGCTGTTCACCGAACCAGGGCCGGGGCTCTGTTGGATGCACTGTGGGAAGCACGGCTCTTGAGAACAGCGGACGGTAGAATCTGAAAAAGGTTGTGGTAACCTTAAAAGAGAAAGCTCATTTCTGATGAAGGACGATTGGAGCTCTGTATCAGTAGCTTGGTACAATAATGGCAAATCCACCCCGTGGGATGTCTTAAGACTTACAGAGCAGTTGTTGACATTTTTTGCACCTTCTGAGGTTGAACTGGAAACTGTAGGGTTACGTCATCTCAGCGATATTCTGCATAAATGAATCTCGAAGAGAAGATCTGGCCATCCCTCTACCATGGGCCACTTATCTAGGGGAAAGACAGTGACCCAGTAAATGCAGTTGACTGCACAGG
This sequence comes from Tursiops truncatus, assembly GCF_011762595.2. NCBI lineage: Eukaryota > Metazoa > Chordata > Mammalia > Artiodactyla > Delphinidae > Tursiops > Tursiops truncatus. The sequence goes on from NC_047043.1 coordinate 13,474,250, forward strand.
GATCCTTCAAGTGATGACTTTGGTAGTTTAAACTGAGATTTATCGTTACAAAGTGGACAGAACTGGGGAAAACCAATCAACATGGTGAATGGCATACAGTTAATACTCAAACGTTGGTAGACAGAAATTTATAGCACTTCGTGGAAGGGGAGAGATAAATTAGGAGTTTGGGATTAGCAGATATAAACTACTATATATAAAATAGGTAAACAACAGGTTCTTGCTCTATAGCACAGGGAACTATATTCAATATCTGTAATAACATAATGGACAAGAATATGAAAAATAATATATCAATATATGTATAACTGAATCACTGCTGTACACCAGGAACCAACACAACATTGTAAATCAACTGTACTTCAATTTTTAAAAACTTACAGCAGTTCAGATTTTTTTTCTATCTCAGAGAACTAATTTCTGATCACAGTATATTGTTTTAGATTTTATAAAGCTGGTAAATTTGGATGGTTTTGGCAATTCTCTCCAACTTTAGAAATTGTTAGTGAAGTTCCTGTGCGTTTAAGTAAAGCACAGTGAGATCTACTGTTCAGCTTTAATGTTCAGAATCCCATAAAGTAAAATTATAGGTGATTATAAAATTTATCACTGTCAGAAGCCAGATAGTACCTACCCAGAGAGAGGGAAAGTTGATGTCTTTTCAGCTGGGTCCATAAAATAAGTTGAAACAATGACAAAGTACAAGATGAGATTCTTCTCAACCATCCAGTCTATTCTCTTATGCTTACTGTGGGTAGCCAGGTTAAGTTTTTGATTTTCAACTTAATTTTCCCTTCTGGTTTCTCTCTGCCATGATTTCGTATGTCTTATTTGTCATTGCCCATTATTGACCCACTGCTTCCTTCCCGGATCTCAAATAATCTAGCTAATGCCATGTCCCTGCCATGAACCCAGCATTTTCTAGGAACCCATTTTGTCAAGTCCAGTCATACAAGAGAGAGACACTAGAGCTTTGTATGTGTCCCATGTACAGTCGTTAGCCAACACGTGAATGAATGGAAAAGATGTATTTTCTCTGATTGGACTATTATCTTCCTGTACTATCAATGAAATTCTCTTCCTATCAGAACAACTGTAATGGAAACTATAACTCTCATTCCGAGGAGCAGTTAATGTTAAGTTTGTTCGTTTCTATCGTCTTCTGACCCCTGTTGTTGCAGTAAGATTCAGGAGATGAGATATTGTAAGGATACAAACTATTTAGATTACTGTGTATACATTTAGATAGCCATTGAACTTGACTTTTTATATCACATACCTACCATTCTGAGACAAGTCAAACATTGAGAACTTAGAGAAAATTGTGGCCCATGTATCACATCAGCAGAACTGTGTTCTTGTTCTGATGAATAAATTGTAGGTTTTAGAGCGAGGGCTTCCCCAGATACTGCGCACAAAAACTAAAAACGATGACAGGTGGGGCTCACACTTGTGAACAGTGGCGAAGACAAAAAACAGAAAGTGGGAACTGACAAAGAAGTGTCCATTGTTCATTGGGTCAATGGCCCCAAAATCCTAAATAAGGTTTTGCATGATTCTGAGAGGTTTAAATATATTGATAAGCAACAGTGTAAATTATTATCTGAATAGTTTTTTAAAAAATGACTTTGGAGAAGGCTGTTTAGCCTGTGGTTTGCTGAATCCTTTGGCAGAAAAGACTACACTAAAAATGCCCAATTTGCAACTGTTCTACCTTTATGAGAAAAATACAACAATTTGACATCAAGCTTCAGTGCTACCCCTGAGGTTCTATCTGAATAGTTCTGTGTCCCAGGCTCCAGACCTCTGCATTTCCAGCTGTTTTTTTTGGCAAATGTCAGTAAAGGGATATCATAGGAATGATCCTGGGCCCCAATGCAATATTAAATTATGTTTCACGTATATGGGCGCTTGTCATTACTTTGTATGCTTTTCTGTTATGTCTGAAATAGTTTGTTTTTCAAATATTATTACTGGGAAAAAATGTGCTGATGAGTATAATGGGTGTTGATAGATTTGTATTAAAAATTTAAGTAGGAGTTTATGCATGTTGGAAGCTTCTCTCATAAGTATCAGGACAATGCAGTTCATTCTGGAAAGCAATTCATTCCTTTTACTCTTTAAGAATGATTTTTTTTTTAAGATTTATTTATTTATTTATTTTTGGATGCATTGGGTCTTCGTTGCTGAGTGTGGGCTTTCTCTAGCTACGGTGAGTGGGGGCTACTCTTCGTTGCTGTGCGCGGGCTTCTCATTGCGGTGGCTTCTCTCGTTGGGGAGCACAGGCTCTAGGCGTGCGGGCTTCAGTAGTTGTGGCTCGTGGGCTTCAGTAGTTGTGGCTCATGGGCTCTAGAGCGCAGTCTCAGTAGTTGTGGCTCACGGGCTTAGTTGCTCCGCAGCATGTGGGATCCTCCCGGACCAGGGATCGAATCCATGTCCCCTGCATTGGCAGGCGGATTCTTAACCACTGCGCCACCAGGGAAGTCCCAAGAATGATTTTTTTAAATTGAAGTTTAGTTGATTTACGTTATATTATTTTCAGTGTACAATATAGTGATTAGATATTTTTATAGATTATATTACATTTAAAGTTATTATAAAATACTGGCTAAATTCCCTGCACTGTACATTACATGCTTGTATCTTATTTATTTTATACCCAATAGTTTCTACCTCTTAATTCCCTTCCCCATCTTGCTCCTCCTCCCTTTCTCCCCTCTGGTAACCAGTTTGTTCTCTGTATCTATGAGTCTGTTTCTGTTTTGTTATATTCATTCATTTTTAAAATTTTTGGATTCCATATGTAAGTGAAAACATATAGCATTTGTATTTCTTTGTCTGAATTATTTATTTAAGTATAATACCCTCCAGGTCCATCCATGTTGTTGCAAATGGCAGAATTTAATTCTTTAAGAATGATTTTTAAGGAATGAAAGCAAAACAAGCCTTTGGGATTCTTGAGTGTATTTTTGTTTTGTTTGTTTGTTTGCCCGCACCGTGCCGCATGCGGGATCTTAGTTCACTGACCAAGGATCGAACCCGTGACCCCTGCATTGGGAACGTGGGGTCTTAACCACTTGACTGCCCAGGAAGCCCCTTGAGTGTACTTTTAAGAGAGTTTAACAATCATAAAATAAGACATATATGTGGAATGTAAAGCCTTAAGAACATATAAAAATATTTTCCAAGGGATTTGTCATAATGCAATACAATGGTAGCTACCATAGCATCACGTACATTCATGGAGCCCAGTTTTATTTATTTAGATTGATTTCTGTGACAGTTTTGCAAATGTTTTAAATTTTCAAGTTGTCTTAAATGTACAAATGTTTCTGAAAGTATTATCGTGAGGATATTCTGAAACCTCCAAAATGTTTCTGGACAGTGGAAAATTTTTATATTAGAGGAACAATGAAGAGAAATTAGTCTAGAGAAATAGCTACAATTGCACCAAAGCAAGTTAATGCAAATTAGCATTTCTGATAAAAAAAAGTTTGCTTTTGACTTAAAATGATGAAAACAATTGCTTCATTTATTAGAGTGTGCCCAAATGATACATTTTTAGAAGCAAACACTGTTCCTGATTTGGATAACCTTTGCCTGAAAAAAATGTTAACTATTCTTCTTCAGCTGAATAATTTATCCTGATAATTTCTGAACATGTTTTCCTGAAGCTACTTCCCTAATGCTGAGAAAGACTCTTAATATTATTTGATATCTATAAATTTAATAGCACGTATATGAAATTTTTTCTACCATTGAAGGTACAAAACTGGTTAGTATGTTTTAAAACTTTTCCCTTCATTACAAAAGAAATGCATATACATATTAGAAAATTTAAAATATATGGATAAGGCAATACAATTAAATAAAAACTTTGATGAGTATCTTTCCATATGTTTTCTGTGCTATATACTCATATGCACTCACATGGAATCAACTGGTAAAACTTTATACAAAAACAACTAAACCAAAGTAATAGTCTTTGATATTTGGTAGTATGGTTGGCTAAGATGTACTGCTTGATATAAGCTTTCTTAGAATTTTTTAATGAAGGTGGGAGTCAAATATTAAAAAGTCCAATTTTTACTTTAATGCTATTAAGTTTTCCTGAGTTGTAACAGTAATGTCTTTGTAGTATTTGTATTTAAAACATCCTTCATAAAAATGATAGAGTTTCAGAGAACTTGCCAATATACTGATGGGTTTTTATTTGTTTTTGTGCTTGCTTGTTTTAACTGAACTGCTTAAATTCAGCTCTTTCTTACGATTATTCCTTATGGTCTTAACAGCCATTATTTTTAAAGTTATTATTTTTGAAGATATCTCTGATAATTACATCTACAAGAAAAAAATCACCATTTAGCAGTGTTTTTCTCTGTGTGGTAGAATTAAGGACGTTTATTGTTTACTTATGTTTTTCCATCTTTATTTTCCAGTGTTTCACAAAGAGCATGTAATCAGAAAAAGAAATTATTTTAAAAGAAATAATAGCAGATTGATCCATTTTCTACCTGATGTAGAAACTACACAAGAACCATGGATTCCAGAAATAACAAGCTTATTTCAGTTTACTCAATGACACATCTTTGAGGTCAAACTCACAGAATTCGTTCCATCCCCTTACAAAAAAGCATGAGTGGGAATTTGGTTTTCCTTTTTGGGTAAAGTTTCTGCAGAGCTTGCTGATAAACTGAGATGAAGCTGATAATGGATCTCAACTCTTCAACTTTAAAGCAGAAACTAGGGTCATAAAGACATGGAGTCCTGAAATACTCTCCAAAGTACAGTCCCATTAAGCTAAGATAGTGCTTGGAAACACTCGCTGAAACTTGCAATTTGCACATGCATCTTCTCCAGTTCGGCCATTTTGACCTTCTGTTAAAGCCACAGAAACCTGGGGAAGGGCAAGGGAGATTTTTCAGCTAACCTTCACATGAGTCTTAAAAAATGATTTTCTTTCAGGGAAAAGTCTCTCGGAATGAAAGAAACCTGAGTGATAAGTTAAAAACAAAAAAATCTGGGTGAGACCTATGTAAAATTGGCCGATTTAAAGTCATTCCAAAGCACACTAGCTTTTAGCTGTGTCTGAAAAGCTGCCACCAATGCACACCATTGGAAAAAAACCCAGGATGCCTCTGAAATTTATCTCCCATCAGTGGAAAGCCCTTTTGTAGCGTTAATTGACATCAGTGCAATTCAACCTGTATTTATTGAGTATGCTTAATACATGCTTAATACTTAAAAAAGTGGAAGTTCCTCTAACAGCCCCCCACCGCCCCGCAATTCACTTTTCCTCTGATATCCCACACAGTCAGCCTTGATGGAAATCACACCATAACTCGAATGTTCTCTGTGGGGTATTTTTGTTTTTTTGCGGTACGGTGGGCCTCTCACTGTTGGGGCCTCTCCCGCTGCGGAGCACAGGCTCCGGAAGCGCAGGCTCAGCGTCCATGGCTCACGGGCCCAGCCGCTCCTTGGCATGTGGGATCTTCCCGGACCGGGGCACGAACCCGTGTCCCCTGCATCGGCAGGCGGACTCGCAACCACTGCGCCACCAGGGAAGCCCCTCTCTCTGTGTTTTTGATTGCAGCTGTGAAAGTACAGGATGAGCTGGAGACTGTCAGCCTCCTTTAAAGTACACGAGAATCCATCGGCACAGAATAAGAGCTGTGCTGCTTATTAGAGCTGTGCACATAGCCGTCGTACTTAGTCCTCTCAGCATTACTTTTTTTTTTTTTTTTTTTTTTTTTAATGAGGACAATTCTTCACGCAATTGCCAAACTAAGGCAGAAGGAAACTTTCTCAATCTTTTTGGTGCTTTCATCAGATAACCAATATAAAATATCTTCCAGAATACTCTGTCTCCTCAGACTTCAGAGTTTGTTCTTGGGAAGTTAGAGATAAACAAAGATGGCCTTAATAAATCTATCTAACACTGTAAATGTACAGTTTCTGGTTCTTTTTCCCCTTGGGGCAGTAGGCCAGATATCACTAACAATTCAGATATTCTGGCCTTTCTCAAAAAATGTCATGACATCAAGAATATCATGGCTTAAAAAGAAATGAAATTGAGTTATTTGTAGTGAGGTGGAGGGACCTAGAGTCTCTCATACAGAATGAAGTAAGTCAGAAAGAGAAAAACAAATACCATATGCTAACCATATATATGAAATCTAAAAAAAAAATGGTTCTGATAAACCTAGGGGCAGGACAGGAATAAAGACGCAGATGTAGAGAATGGACTTGAGGACATGGAGAGGGGGGAAGGGGAAGCTGGGACAAAGTGAGAGAGTAGCATGGACATATATACACTACCATATGTAAAATAGATAGCTAGTAGCATAGCATAGGGAGATCAGCTCGGTGCTTTGTGACCACCTAGAGGGGTGGGATAGGGAGGGTGGGAGGGAGGCGCAAGAGGGAGGGGATATGGGGATATATGTATACCTATAGGTGACTCACTTTGTTATACAGCAGAAACTGACACAACATTGTAAAGCAATTATACTCCAATAAAGATGTAAAAAAAGAAAAGAATATCATGGCTGAGCAAATCACTGGAGAAAATTAGGATGCTTTTTACTAGTGTTGCCATAATTAAAATTCAGCTGCCTTCTGGGAAAACCTGTATAACGCACCCTTGATTGGGTGTTGAATTTGGACTAAAAAGAACCCCTTGAAGAGGGAAGTGTTTCCCTTCTAAAGAGTGAAATTGCAGGGAGGGCATTTAAACCTGACTTTAGCAGTCATTCACCAAGAAAATGGAAGAGCTGTGTTTGGGGCAGGGACTGTTTAGAGGGGTTTTGTTTCTTTGTTGAGAGTTTGGGGGTGTTTGTTTGCTTTTCCTATACAGTCATTACACCCTCATATTAGTTTGCCAATGTTGCCAGAACAAAGTACCACAGGCTGGGTGGCTTAAACAACAGAAATGTATATTCTCACAATTCTGGAGATTGGTAGTCCGAGATCAAGGTGTCAGTAGGGTTGGCTGCCTCTGAAGCCTCTCTCCTTGGCTTGTAGACGGCTGTCTTCACCCTGTGTCCTCACATGGTCTTCCCTTGTGAGTGTGTGCATCCTCATCTCTTATAAGGACACCTGTCATATTGGTTTAGGGTCCACCCTCATGATGTCATTTTAACTGAAGCCCCTCTTTAAAGACCCTGCCTCCAAATACACTCACATTCTGAGGTCCTGGGGGTTAGGGCTTCAATATTTGAATTTGGGAAGGACACATTCAGCCCATAACAACCCTGATTCAGGGTCTTCTTGTCATACCTATGAGACCTTTCCTTTGTAATGGCCAGAAGGGAAAGTGAGAAGGTGGGAAGGTATTCATGAATTTTCCACAAGACCTGGCTAGCTTCTGCAGCAACCTTTTTTTGTTTTTCACTGCCTTCAGTATGGAAGAATTTTAAAAGTCCACTAACTTTGAAGGCATTATGTTAAGTGAAGTAAGTCAGAGAAAGACAAATACTGTATGATCGCACTTATATGTGGAATCTAGACAAACAAAACCCCACCAAACTCAGAAAAAGAGAGATTTGTGGTTACCAGAACTGGGGGCTGGGGGGAAGGGGGAGTCAGAGGAAGCTGGTCATAAGGTATAAACTTTCAGTTACAGATAAGTACTAGGGATGTACTGTACAGCGTAACAACTATAGCTAACACTGCTATATGATATGTAGGAAGGTTGTTAAAAGAGTAGATCCTAAGAGTTCTCATCACAGGGGGAAACTCTTTTTCCTTTTCTTTTTATTGTATCTATATCAGATGATGGATATTAATTAACTAAACCTATTGTAGTAATCATTTCACAGTATATGTAAATCAAACCATCATGCTGGTTTGATTTGCATATATTTACACCTTAAACTTATACAGTGATGTATGTCAATTATTTCTCAATAAAACAGGGGGAAAAAAGTCCACTGAGAACTTTAAGAACGCTTTGCTCTCTTTCCCTGTATTTCTTTTTGTTTCTCCCAAACAAAAACATGCCTCTGCAGCTGCAGATCTCAGTTAGAAAATGTTTTTCCTGACTTTGCATGTCAGTGATAGGAAAGAGCTGGTCAGTGAATCTTGTCAATCAGAGATTTTTAAACCGGCAGATGTCTTTGAGGTCTCCTGCTATTTCTCGAGCACTCACAGTGTACCTGACTCCTTACCAAGCACAGACATGTTCTCTCATTTACTCCTTCTAACAGCCATGTGAAGTGAGTGCCATTATCAACAGTATTTTGGAGATGTGATCACGGAATCATAGACAAGTTTGGCCACTTGTTTAAAGTTCTAGAGCTTAGTACACTGACTTGCAAGGACTTCAACCCAAGCAGTGTCATCCAGACCTGAGCCTTTACTCTCCCTTGCTGGGGAACTAAGATCCCACGTGCGGCACGGTGTGGCCAAAAAAAAAACCCAACCTTATACATGACATGCCCTCTGATAGTTTCTATTCTATTTCAGTTACTTTTTAAAAATACTGAACGTGACCCACTTAGCTGAGTCTGTCACAAACCTGAACTAGATGGCCTAGTTTAGACTCCCGGAACCCTAAAATCCTGTCAGCCTGCGTGGATGTTTATTTGGAGCCTCTCTTATCTTAAATACACAGACTGTTGGTTTGAGGCAAATGAATATTACGTATTACAGAGAACATCTTTTTTACCCCCAGTCTGAGCTAACTGAATAATAGTAATAATAATAATCACTTACGTTTATTGTGTCCATCCCATGTGCCAGAGGTTTAAGACGTCACCTCTCCTGTAGCGTATAAGCTGTAAGTATTACTATCTCTGATTTACAGATGAGGAGACCAAGGCTTTGGTTAAGTAGTTTGCTCAAGGCCTCATAAAGTGTCAGAGCAAAGATTTGAACCAAGGTCATTATCATTCCAAAGCCTTGATACACTTCTTTTAGGGGAGGGCATATACAGGGTCAAGAAGGAGAAGTGAGGGCCGGAAGCTACTGCAGCTGAGCATTATTTCTTCCCTGATGGTTTGCTGTCCCTGGCAGAAACAACTGTCCTAAAGGATGTTAAACTACCATTGTAGCAATGATTAAAATCTGCACCTGGGAGCTTTTCCAGTTCCCCCCGAAACCCAGGCCACCCCCAGACCAGTTAAATCAGAGTCTCTGGGGGTGGGGCCCAGGCCTGGTTTGTGTTTTTTTGTTTTTATTTTTAATTTATTTATTGCTGCGTTGGGTCTTCGTTGTTGCACACGGGCTTTCTTTAATTGCGTCGAATGAGGGCTACTCTTTGTTGCGGTTTGTGGGCCTCTCATTGCGGTGGCTTCTCTTGTTGCAGAGCATGGGCTCCAGGCACGCGGGCTTCAGCAGTTGTGGCACACGGGCTTAGCTGCTCTGCGGCATGTGGGATCTTCCCAGACCGGGGCTCGAGCCCATGTCCCCTGCATTAGCAGGCAGATTCTTAACCACTATGCCAACAGGGAAGCCCCCAAGGCCTGTTTTTGAAAGCTTCCAGGTGATTTCAATGTGTAGCCCAAGTTGAGAACCTTGAAGTTCAGTTAAGAACCTCTGAAGTCTTGGTTAAAGAAATTAAGGAGCTTTAAGGGGCTTTTCTATTTTAAAAGACTGTAAAATACTGCCAAAACCTCTTCAACTGCTTTTACAAAGCTGAAGTACAAACTGTTGCTGTTTCTTTGGAGGAAAAAAAAAAAAAAATCAGATAACTTTGTATCTGCTCTTCCAAACCAAAGAAAGTCAAGAATGCTATGGGGAGATGCTACAAGCACCAATCTCTGTGATACTTCATAACTCAGCTCACATAATTTTAGAAGTGTTTTTATGTGACTAGAAAAGTCAGTTGTTGAATCAATTAATCAGAAGTGAGAGGGGTGGGACTTCCTTGGTGGCAGTGGTTAAGAATCTGCCTGCCAACGCAGGGGACTTGGGTTCAAGCCCTGGTCTGGGAAGATCTCACATGCCACGGAGCAACTAAGACCACGCGCCAAAACTACTGAGCCTGTGCTACTGAGCCCATGTGCCACAGCTGCTGAAGCCCATACACCTAGAGCCCATGCTCTGCAACAAGAAAAGCCACCACAATGAGAAGCCCATGCACCGCAACAAACAGGAGCCCCCGCTCACCGCAACTAGAGAAAGCCCGCGCACAGCAACTAAGACCCAACGCAGCCAAAAATAAATAAATAAAAATTAAAAAAAAAAAAAAAAGAAGTGAGAGGGGTGAGTAGCCATCAGCCAAGTTGTCTGAGGATGATGCTGAAAACCAAACCAGACTAAGGGGACTATAAATATTATAAGCGGTTACATTTTCTTGCAGAGAGCCTCAGTGAAAGATTTCCACTTTTTCACATGGATTAGTAACTAAGGTTAAAAACCAAGGACCCTTCCTCACATCATTTTCCGACAGGAATAGGAAGATATCCTTTTACTAACTTCTACCTATCCCGATTTTAGACATGTGTTTCTAGGCTGTGATCTGTGCATTCCATTAGAAAATATAACTTGATCTACACTCAGTTTCACTGTGTTCCATGCAGCGGTCTCCGAAACAGGGACTGTATCATACTGCTGCGTTTTTTCCATGTCTCAGGAGACAGCATTAATAATGTAAGAAATCGCAGTCTTCATACTTCAGAAAATGAAAATACAGTATGACCATAAGAAAAAAGTCTGCTGGATTCTGAAAGCCCCTGACAAATGACAGGTGCTGAGTAGTCCTGCTTAGGCCAGCATGGGTGGAGGTGCTGTGCCTCCGTTCTGTCCTCAGTAACAGTGCTCAATGTTTGCTTCCAGAACGATGTGGCTGCACTTCTGAAACCAATATCGGAAAAGATTCAGGAGATCCAAACTTTCAGAGAGAGAAACCGGGGGAGTAAAATGTTTAATCATCTCTCGGCCGTCAGCGAAAGCATCCCTGCCCTTGGGTGGATAGCTGTGGTGAGTCTGGCTGGAATGTTGCCCCTGCACCTCCTCAGGTTTGTGGAGTGTTTGGGAGAACTCATGGCTGCCTTCAGGCTTCTCCATCCTCCGCCTGTTACATGAAAGGAAGATTCCCTTCAGGCTGAATACATCAGCTCTTTCTTACCCTTTTGAAGTTCAGGGCTTTGTGTTCTGAGATGTGGAAAGTGCTTCACTGATTTTACAGAGCAAGATTTGCCTCCAACTTTGAAGTCAACATCTGCATTGCTTCTCTTCTTCTTTAAGGCATTTTCTTTCTTATCCTATTATTTTTTTTCTTTCTATGCTTTGGTGATGGTCCTGTTCTCTCAGTCCCCCAAACCCGGCCCTTATGTCAAGGAGATGAATGATGCTGCCACCTTTTACACTAACAGGGTCTTAAAGGACTACAAACACAGGTACGTACCTTCTTTTATTGACCAGATTTTCAATTGATTGTTTGTTAGACATTTGTCCCCAAGCTTAATGTAGTTCATTACTGATTCCTTTCAAAGTCTAGTTTACTACAAATATTAAGGAAAAATCCCATCTTTGCAGGTAGAGCAAAGTGGAAAGTGAAATCAATGATCCAGATAATATGTGTGTTTTAGAAAGTCTGCCCCAGTTCTCTGGTAATGAATAAACTCTCCCCACGTGAATGCATGTCACTCTGTCATGTATCCCCACAATAATGAGAGAGATCTGTGATGGTTTGTGATGGACCAGCCCTAAATGGACAAACCTTTTACATTGATCAAAATAGAATTGGTGAGAGTTCCCTGGTGGCACAGTGGTTAGGAGTCCACCTGCCAGTACAGGGGACATGGGTTCGATCCCTGGTCTGGGAAGATCCCACATACCACAGATCAACTAAGCCCAAACATCACAACTACTGAAGCCCACGTGCCCTAGAGCCTGTGCTCTGCAACAAGAGAAGCCACTGTAATGAGAAGCCCATGCACAGCAAAGAAGAGTAGCCCCTGCTCTCCGCAACTAGAGAAAGCCCACGCGCAGCAACAAAGACCCAACGCAGCCAAAAATAAATAAAATTAAAAAAAAATAGAATTGGTGGGTGAGGAGAGAAAATAAACGGGGCTTAGGAAATGAAGTATAAATGAGGAACAGAGATGAGATGAGACAATAAACCAGGCCAATGAGAGGGAAACCAGAGATTGCGTTAAGATGAAATACAGTTGGGTGGACAAGAGAGACGTCTGTAAGAACAGCCGCCATTCAAAGTGCTGTTGAAAGTACAGATGAGACTGAACCAACAGGTTTTGCCTGGAGAGCCAGCTTAAAAGGACATTGCGTTCTCCAGCACAAGTAATAGATCCTAGAGAGCCGCAAACTGGGGCTAGAATTGGAAATGGGACTAAATGGGGAGAGGCCAGAGCTGAATAGACAGGAAGATATCTCTGAACTGCTGAAGGGGTGTCATGAGATCCCTCACCTCTGATGATGTCACGGCCTGCCTTGTCAACAGCTGGCAAGATGTGATGTGGCTGATGCTTCATCATGCAGGAAAGAAATTAGGTGAAAATAAGAGCAACAAAGTTCCACCCCCTGGGCACTGAGCTCAGAGTGAATCCCCCTCTGAGCCCTTAGGTGACGGGAGTAGAAATGATCATCAGTCAGCAAATGCAGGGGTTCCTGCATTTCACTCACAGACCCAGACTGTCCAGATGAAAGGAAACTTGAGGACCTGAATAGTCTGGATAATTGCTTCAATTCACTTCTTTCTATTACTAACATAGATCTAAAAATATGAGCCAGAAGAACAGGTTTTTAAGTAGGAAAAGAAGAAAACAACATTATAAGACAAATTTTGTATGGGATATAGAAAAATTGCACAGAATGTGTAAATAAATACCTCCTGTAGTCCCAGGTCATTGACCAATGTTACATATTCAAAACTTGCATAACTATTTCTTTTATAGGTTATTTTTGGTTTTAATAAACATTGAGTAGATACAGAAGAATATTTATAAATATATGTAAGATATAAAAATTACAATACAAAAAATACCCATACATCCACCAATCATTTTAAGAAATATGTACCAATACTTTCTTTTTTTACTAAAAAATAACAGTCACTCTCAGCAATCCCACTCTTAGGTGTATTTCCAAAAGAAATGAAAACATGTCCACACAAATGCTTGTACATGAATGTTCATAGCAGCATTATTTATAGTAACCAGAATGTGCTACTGATGAATAGACAAATGAAGTGTATTTGTCCATCAGCTGATGAATAGACAAATAACCTGTATACCCATACAATGGTATATTATTCAGCCATTTTAAAAAATGAAATATACAAGTAGCAGTATGGATGAGCCTTGAAAACATTATGCTGAGTGAAAGAAGTCAGACACAAAAAAACACATATCGTATGATTCCATTTATATGAAATTCCAGGATAGGCAAATCCCTAGAGACAGAAAGTAGGTTAGCAGTTGTCTAGGGCTGGGGAAGTTGGGTGGAAATGTGGAGTAACTGCTAATGGGTGTAGGATTTCTTTTGGGGGTGATGAAAATGTTCTAAAACCACTGTGTTAATGACTGCACAATTTGAACTAAACTATTGAATTGTACACCTTAAATGGATGAATTGCCTGGGATGTGAATTATATCCCAATAGAGCAATTATACTAAACAACATAAGACAAAATCCAGCCGCAGTGTTTCCATCCCCTCATAGAGTTTAGTCATTCTATGTTAGCAAAACAGGTCTCAGAGCTTTTAGGAAGCACAGCTCTCGAGACAGACTTCCGCCCACCTCTTTTCCTCCTGAGGTCTCTCCCACCCTAAGGAAACTTTGGTTAAATTACTGATACTCAGTAACAGACTCCCTGCACCCAGAGAACTGTGTTTGAGGCAATTGTGCCCAATGATATAACTCCAAATGTTGCCACTTTGTGTTGGAGACTATAGCACTGTGCAGTATGAATGAGAAGAGGCAAAATGGGCATAGAGGGAACCTACCTCAACATAATAAAGGCCATATATGACAAACCCACAAACAAACATCATACTCAATGGTGAAAAACTGAAAGCATTTCCACTAAGATCAGGAACAAGACAAGGATGTCCACTCTTGCCACTCTTATTCAGCATAGTTTTGAAAGTCTTAGCCATGGCAGTCAGGGAAGAAAAAGAAATAAAAGGAATACAAATTGGAAAAGAAGAAGTAAAACTGTCACTGTTTGCAGATGACATGATACTATACATAGAGAATCCTAAAGATGCCACCAGAAAACTACTAGGACTAATCAATGAATTTGGTAAGGTTGCAGGATACAGAATTAATGCACAGAAATCTCTGGCATTCCTATACACTAACAACAAAAAATCAGAAAGAGAAATTAAGGAAACAATCCCATTTGCCATCACAACAAAAAGAATAAAATACCTAGGAATAAACCTACCTAAGGAGGCGAAAGACTTGTACTCAGAAAACTATAGAACACTGATGAAAGAAATCAGAGATGACATAAACAGATGGAGAAATATACCATGTTCTTGGATTGGAAGAATCAATATTGTGAAAATGACTATACTACCCAAAGCAATCTAAAGACTCAGTGCAATCCCTATCAAACTACCAATGGCATTCTTCACAGAGTTAGAACAAAAAATTTTACAATTTGTATGGAAACACAAAAGACCCCAAATAGCCAAAGCAATCTTGAAAAAGAAAAATGGCGCTGGAGGAATCAGGCTCCCTGACTTCAAATTATACTGCAAAGCTACAGTAATCAAGACAGTATGGTACTGGCACAAAAACAGAAATGTAGATCAATGGTACAGGATAGAAAGCTCAGAGATAAACCCACACACCTATGGTCACCTAATTTATGACAAAGGAGGCAAAAACATACAGTGGGGAAAAGACAGTCTCTTCAATAAGTGATGCTGGGAAAACTGAACAGCTACATGTAAAAGAATGAAATTAGACTACTCCCTAACACCATACAGAAAAATAAACTCCAAATGAATTAAAGACCTAAATGTAAGACCAGACACTATAAAACTCTTAGGAGAAAACATAGGAAAAACACTCTTTGACATAAACCACAGCAAGATCTTTTTTGACCCACCTCCTAGAGTAATGAAAATAAAAACAAAAATAAACAAATGGGACCTAATGAAACTTAAAAGCTTTTGCACAGCAAAGGAAACCATAAACAAGACAAAAAGACAACCCTCAGAATGGGAGAAAATATTTGCAAATGAAACAACAGACAAAGGATTAATCTCCAAAATATACAACCAGCTCATGGAGCTCAATGTCAAAAAAAACAAACAATTCAATTTAAAAATGGTCAGAACACCTAAATAGACATTTCACCAAAGAAGACATACAGATGGCCAAGAGGCACATGAAAAGATGCTCAACATCACTAATTATTAGAGAAATTCAAATCAAACCTACAATGAGGTATCACTTCACACCAGTCAGAATGGCCATTATCAAAAAATCTAGAAGGAATAAATGCTAGAAAGGGTGTGGTGAAAGGAGAACCCTCCTGTACTGTTGGTGGGAATGTAAATTGATACCACTATGGAGAACAGTATAGAGGTTCCTTAAAAAACTAAAACTAGAACTACCATATGACCCAGCAATCCCACTACTGGGCATATACCCTGAGAAAACCATAATTCAAAAAGAGACATGTACAACAGTGTTCATTGCAGCACTATTTACAATAGCCAGGACATGGAACCAACCTAAATGTCCATGGACAGATGCATGGATAAAGAAGATGTGGCACATATATACAATGGAATATTACTCAGCCATAAAAAGAAATGAAGTGGAGTTATTTGTAGTGAGATGGATGGACCCAGAGTCTGTCATACAGAGTGAAGTAAGTCAGAAAGAGAAAAACAAAACACTGTATGCTGGCATGTATATGTGGAATCAAAAAAAATGAAAGATAAAAAATGGTACTGATGAACCTAGTGGCAGGGCAGGAATAAAAACATAGTCATAGAGAATGGACTTGAGGACACGGCGGGGGAGGGGGAAGCTGGGGCGAAGTGAGAGTAGCATGGACATATATACACTACCAAATGTAAAATAGTTAGCTAGTGGGAAGCAGAAGCATAGCACAGGGAGATCAGCTCGGTGCTTTGCCATGACCTAGAGAGTTGGGTTAGGGAGGGTGGGAGGGAGACGCAAGAGGGAGGGGATATGGGGATATATGTATGCACATGGCTGATTCACTTTGTTGTACAACAGAAACTAACACAGAATTGTGAAGCAATTATACTCCAATAAAGATCTATTTAAAAATTTTAAAAAAGAAAAAAAATGAAATGCAAGACAATCTGCTCTGCTCACATAAAAATAGCAGTTCAGGAAAGAACAAGCCTAAGTTGCAAAAATATGTCAGTATGAACAGGCCATGACGACTGCAACATCATAAAAGACCTCTTTACCTAGTCCTTTCTCGGAATATACAGAGGTGCCTATTCAAGACACCTAAGTCTCTGCCGTTTTGCGTATCACCCTTGGAGGCCATTTTTGTTTTTATCTCAGTTCATCAGCTCCTGTTCTCCTCCCAGTCCCTACTTGAGTGTATCTTGGGCCCATGGGTGTGAGTGATTCTCCCCAGGTGGTAGTATAGCCAAGAGGGTTAGGGATTCCCCTTTTTTGTACATACACAAAGAGAGTATAGTATTTGCTCCTCAATGTCGGCTATTAATTAGAAAATGTACTTCTGACAGCATCAAGGACAGTTCACTTAAACTTAATGGGCCACCTGAAGAGTGTGTAACATGCTGGGGAAATGCAGCCACGGGTGTGGATTTATTCACCTCACTTCCACAAGTAGCCAGACCAGTCCCAAGTCACCGGTGAGCTTCCAGGATCAATAACCCAAAGCAAGCCCAATACTCCACAACCAGTCACTCAACACCCATTTATGGGTGCACCCAAGCCGGCTGTGTCTTCCTTCTGTGTGAGCTCAGTGAGGGCTGTGGGGTGTTGCAGACTCATTGATGAGGCATCGCCAGTGAGGCAGGCTCGTTGCTGCCTGCCTGACAGACGAGCCGTGGGTGGAGGAGGTGAAAGGCAGGCTTCCTTGTGGTTTACTCAGAAGGGCTGTGGCCAGTGGACTCTGCATCTGTGCAACCTTTTCGACTGGCTTGGCTGGTTGCTTGGCTCTTTTTCAATAAATGAATAGAGCAGGTTAATTATTTTGACTTTCTAGAGGTAAGACCTCTCTGAGTCATAATCATTAAGAGTCACACGTCCTTCCCATAGCTTCTTACAGGGGAAGTGGAACTGAGGCTGGGTTTGCAGCTCTGGAGGTAGAGTTGAGTCCTTCTCAATTTGTTGTCTCTTAGAAACTGACTTCAGGTTAAAAGGCACCATATTGTTATGCCTTATTACAAGTTTTGCTAGAACTTTCTTCAAGTTAAAATCATACTGTAATAGTTAAAAGAAAAATGAATTTGCCTATGCAGGTTTGGACTTTATCCTTTGTTAAACTTTTTAATAGAAGTGTACTGAACGTGCAGCCTGCTTTTTCTAGAATGCCTACAGACGTGTGTTGTATGTACATACACCTGTACATATGCACATGTATGTATTAAATGACCATATATATAAATATATGGGTTTGGGTTTTGATTGTAAAAGTGAGAAAGCGACAATGAAATATTTCATAGATTTGATCATTATAGTCAGTAAATCTGAAGATGTAGAACAGAATCACACTCATGTTTTCCCTCTTCGAGGGGCAGATAATTAGACTTCAGTTCCCCATTTCCCTTGTCTTAAATGGCACGACTTAATACAATGGGATTCTAAACATGCTTGTGGTACTCAGCTTTTCAAGGAAAACAAGATATGTCCAGAGACAAGTCATTACTGACAAGAGCTTGAATAATAGAGATTTCCTTCCGTGATTGTCTTCAGATTAATGGCCCAGGTTTGTGATTAAATTTTTGTTAACTGAGATTTCATCATTTTCTCATTTACCACTACTTTATTCAAAGTAGGAAAAAATGTGTGAGTGGAAATAATCCAAAGGAAATGCAACTATTTTTGCCTACCTATAAATTTAATATTTCTAACAGTTCTCCCAATCCTGTAGATTAATCCAGCTTTAAAAGTTGGATTAACATTTTACCACTTCTTGGTTCAGTAAAATTGGAATAAAAATACCAGTCATGCCCTGCCTCACTTGCATTTGTCATTATGAGTATCAAATTGAAGTAATTTAAGTGACTGTCCCTTTAGAAGTATTGAGTGTTACCCATTTGTAGGAAGTCATTTTTCTTACTATAGCAACTTTCCGTATCAGCCCAGAATTCTCCAATTTGGTTATACTTTCAACCGAATAATTCCACAAATTATTAGAAAACAAACCAAAGGACGTTTTCAGGACCATTCTCCTGCCTGAAAGTACATTGTTTTTCATTTTGCATCAGAAGCAGTACGGAGAGAAATGGTCTCCCCTCCATGTTCATCTCCCCGTGAGAGATGACACGAGGATGAACTGACTAAGTTTGGTGGATGCTCTCTCTGTGGGCCTCTCTGCTCCGCACTGGAGCTCAGGGCACTCAGCTCCTTTCAGGGGAAACCAGGACCACCATCCTTTCAAGGTTCTTTTCAGAATCAGTCCACACCGACTGGTCTAGAAAGACAGTTGTTCCAGGGTCATCTGGAGCCTTAGTTACTGGACTGCCATGTGCTCCCCAATGTCTTTAAATAGATCCTAAATCCACTCTCTTCCACTCTCTTTTATGACAAAGTGATTTACGCCATGTGGATTGGGTAAAGTCGTATTTGAACATATGGAGTGAGCTTCAAGCATACATCAAGGAACACCACACTGCAGGCCTTACTTGGAGCAAAACAGTAAGTACCCAGCCCTCTTCCACCTGAGTAACAAAAGGTCATAAAACTATTCATTCTTGGTAGCCTGGCAATTTTAGAATTTACCTCAAGGAAAACATAAGATAAAATATACGTGCAGAAGCTGCTTATGAAAATGCCATTGTCATAGGAAAGTCTGGAAACTACCTATATGACACAGAAAAAGAAAATGGTTGAGTTGTCAGAAGAACCCAGTGAAATACTCTGGGGTCATTACGATACCACATATGGTGGTTACATGGGAAATGATTTACCAGTCAATGTTAAGTGATAAAGTAGAATGCAAAAGTTAAGAGCACTAAGACGGCATACGTATTAAGAAACTGTGTGAGTAAAATCGAAGGAAACAAGAAGATTTGAAAATAGTTATAATTTTAAGAAGATAGAATTATGAATAGAATGTTTTTTAAATGTTTTATATTTCCCTTTTGGCATTTAAAAATTTACTAAGTAATATGTTTCAATACTTCGGTAATCCTAGTGCTTTGAATGGTATCCTAGTCCTAGGATAAAATCCCAGCTGTGTCTGTTCCGACTTGAATTCCCACATGAGATTCTAATCTGACTTTTGCCTTCCTCTTCACCTTGTCTCTCCTGTCTTCCCCGTCTCACTGGCCCAGCACTACCAAACTACTTGTGGAATTCTGAACACATGCAGTGCTTAGAATGAACCAAATCAAAATGTCATTGTTTCAAAATTTGCAAGCCTCATGTTGTTTAACCTTTATTGTGATGTCCTGAACATATATCATGCTGTATGACCTGAGTTCCCTGGGGAACCCTCTTCCCCAAGACTCAGTTTCAACATCATCTCTTTAAGAAACTTCCATTGAGGGCAGTTCCCTGATGGTCCACTGGTTAGGACTTGGTGCTTTCACTGCCGTGGGCTTGGGTTCAATCCCTGGTCAGGGAGCTAAGATCCTGCAAGCTACACAGCTTGCCCCCCCCCCAAAAAAAAAAGAAACTTCCATTGATCTCCCTTGGTGCCCCATCTGGTTTGATGCCTCTCCTCTATGCCTCCTTCATATCTTCAGTATACCTCAGTCATATCCCTTTACATATAGAATTGTAATTTTTTTGTGTGTTTATGGAGCTCTCCCACTGGATTGGAAACTCATCTCTGTCTCCAGCCCCTTGCATAGTGCCTGGCATGGAGTAAGTACTCAGTAAATAGTTTGAACTAAATCGTGAATTAGGGTACTCTTAGGATCGTCCGTGCTCTTTAAAATCTCTGCACTTGCTATAAAAAGGCTTCCCGTGGAAACTTCAGTCCATTAGAAATGAATGTTACCTTTCAGTTGTCACAGTGGATGGTCTAACCAGAGTAAATGTTGGGAAGATGAAGTGGCATATTTGTGAACTCAGTTTAAAGGTAGAACCCTCACTCTCCCCACAGTCGTAACCAGCAGCTAACCTTCACGCAGAACGTTGCTTTCAGTAGCATGGGCGTTATACCAAGGCAGAGTTTGTGTTTTTTCAAAGCAGTGTAGGACTTCTACACTTGTTCCCCAACACTTGTGGTACAAATGTTAACACTGACCACTAGAGACTGATGCTTCTTTTTATTTTCTACTTTGCCTGTTTTCTCCATAAGAAATGCAAGATACAGTAAGTTGATTATTTTTCTTCTGCCCACAACATTATGATTCTGTAAAGAGAGTTCATAAACATTTGAAGGGTTTTAATATGGAAGGGTATGTGTGGAGGTAGGTGGGTCTTTGTGTAGACTAATTGGAATTATTTTTCATACATTTCAAATGAGATGCTGTTTTGTTATAGATCAATTTGTCATAAAGGGTAATTGTCACATGTTTGCCATGGAGATAGGACATCATGACAAAACAGAAAACTAAACATCAAGAGTCCTTGGATGTCTTATTATTTCATGATAGATAAATGGAAAAGGAATGAGAATCCATTTGTGGAAAATAATCATGTCAACAGACATTGGCCTATTAAGTCTCCAATAGTGCCCATGGAAAATGAATAGAAAATTACTTTTTAAATGGTTTGAATACCTTTAATGCAATGTACAAAGCTGAGTAATTATGTTTTGAATATAAAAAAGAAGGATCGATTATTACAGATAAATAAATGTAGTTGTTTTCCTTTGTTCTAGAGTGAACACCTATCTTTTCATCATGTTCGTTAGAAATATATGCTTTGTAACAATGAGTTTGAAACTTTTAAAGGCAACCCATAGTGAGAAATGTATTTTACACACACACACACACACACACCCTTCTCACAATACTAAAACAAGTTTCACAAAACAGTACTTTCTTCCACCACGTGGAATTCAGATATTTTCTTTTGTGTTTTACTTCATTTTTAAATAAAATCCTGGCTGAGACCCACTAAATTGATTCCGTGATCCACTAATGGGTCACATCCCACATTTTGAAAAACATGTTATAGAACATAAATGTTATATAAATATAAATATTTATTTATTTATATAAAATATAACCCTTACAGCATACATTAGGAGGTGTGGATTGCCATGGTCATAATGACAGCTATAATATAACCCTTACAGCATACATTAGGAGGTGTGGATTGCCATGCTCATAATGACAGCTATAATATAACCCTTACAGCATACGTTGGGAGGTGTGGATCGCCATGGTAATAATGACAGCTCTTATTTATTGAGCACATGTTATGATGTGGGCAAATCCTATTTAAAATGGTAATCGTTATAAAGCAGAGCATCTACTTCACTTCTTTCATGGGAAAGTAGTATGATAAAGTTTTGGCCAGATATTAAAAGTGAGGAATGATTATGTAAGAAAATGTTGGTTCAGTGATAACATCATATATACAAAATCTTTTGACAAACTTTAAGATATATGCATAGAAATATATTTCCTAATATTTTTATCTTCTTCTAAAGTTTGGGGTTAAAAAAACTATTACAGAGTATATTATAAAAATTATAGTTTTTCATTTTAAATCTAAATTAGTAAAAACTATATGAAAGATTCCAAAACATAATCCCTAGAATAAATCAAACTGATTTCTTCTCATTTACTATGGCCTGTTGACATACCAGCAAAATAACTCATAAACAGTTACAGCCAGTATCACAGCGTTATTGCAAAGAGGGAAAAGGCTGTTAGAATTATCTGATCAAATTGCTTTTGGGAGGAAAAAAAAAATAAAAATCATTTCATTTATTTGCCCACTTATCACAAGTCTGCAAAAAGTATGCAGAAGGGTGGGGTGTTGGCACTCATTGTCACTACAATATTCAGAAGTTTTAAGAAATGCATTCCATCTCAATGGACAAAGTCAAGAAGCTTATGGCGACTTAACAGCTCAAGTATTTTGAGTAACCATTGTTTTCTTCTATTTTCAAATTGGATTTTGAGATTTGAGCTCTATGGGGTGTTAGTGACCAACAGCATGCTGCTCTAGACTGAGTTTCCAAGCTTGCATTGCTCTGAGAAATGCTCTTTCCCTTGAGTTAACAGTTGGAACTGAACTTGCTGTTCCCACCTCCTAGCCTTTGTGTTCAGACTGCAGCTGTGCCAGGCAACTGTTGTGCCCTTCAGTTGTTCCACAAAATGTAAATCTTTGAGGCCAGCAATTTTTCAGGACAGTGATTGGAGAGAGGGTCCGTGTGTGTGCACAAGTGTGCTGGCTTCGGGGTGGGTGCGTTTTGGGGGAGGAAGCAGCTGTGGAGTAATCTATCTGGAATTTCTTGTTACATTTACTGTGGTAAATGGAATCTTCTCATTCGGTCAGCTTTTTTTCACATGACCATGGACTGGAAAGACTCTGTACCAGAAATGACTTGCAGTTTTCAGTTAGTTTAATTATTGGGAACCCTTTTCCATATTAATTTACAGTTTCCTCAGCCCTGGGTTTCAAATGCACTTTGTTGAATAAATTGATCTCTTGGCAGGAACCCAATAGAGACACTATTATTTATCATCCCTTGCAGTTGGTCAGATTTGTAATATTCGTTGGCAGTTCCTGCAAATCAGATAACTTAAGCTGAAAGACAGATGCCTGATCTTTACGCTTATAATGACCGCAATAACTGATTCTTTTTATGAATTGTCCAGATCAGCATTCCAACTTTTATTCTATTCTCTGTAGATCTGGCCAGGAAAAGGTCATGAAGATAGTTCTATGAATAGGATACAGTGTGGTTGTTTTCTTAACTTTCTGGTGTGAAATTTGTTGACATATTTTTGTCCTTTTATGTGTCTTTCCAAGTTAGTTTTGAGAATAGCCAGGGTATAATTATTTGTAGAATAGAGTAAAACTACACATAGATGGATGTATATAAAGTCTTACGTTGTGGTGATGTAATTCTTTCTACTGATAATGTGGATTTTTAAAATCTATACACCAGTTGTCATCTATCCTAACCTCCCCTGAACCTCCAGTAAATGAAATCACTGGGAGTGGTCACAATTATAGACAAGGCGGGGTTTGATTTTTCTCAAAGCAGGACACTCTATGATCACTCCTTTTCCTCCAGTTAGATATTTCTTTTCAGCCTGTTTCTCAATGTAAAGGCCAAATGTCCATTAACAAAGCAAAAGTTTAACAGTTTGCTGGTGATCAAATTAAAACACAGCCAGAGGGTATCCTGACTCATAAATAATGTAGACTCTGTAGCACATGATTAAATATGTATGTCTCGTAAGTTTTCAAGTCTTCCGGCCTCTCTGGTTTCCTCTTGATTTTTACAAGCAAAAACTGTCCTCAATCTTTTATATCAAAATTTTCATTTAGAACTCGTACCAAACCTGTGCCTTAGGTTTATTAATCAAGGTGAATAGGTGAAACCTCAGCTGGTGTGTTGTTTGTCTAGACCACAAGCTCACTGAATACCTCTATAGGTCTACGGAGAGTGGGTCTCTCCAGTCTACCTGACCATATCGGTGGTCAGTCTAGTCATCACTCCTGGGTTTTTAGCTCCCTTTCGGGGCTTTGGGTAGACAGTTCCTTTCGTTCTCCTCTGGAAGAGATCCAGACTGCTCAGAGGGAGTTAGGGGTGTTGTTGACTAACAAAGGAGCTCTAAACACACAGATAATGAAGTTAGGTTGGAAACAGCTCTGAGCTCAGCCTGAAAGAGACTACAGAAATTAAACAAATGTAGCTTAGGCGCCCACCTTCTGTGCACCAGCTTCTCAGCAAGGTGCTGAGAATACAAAGATGGGTACGTGACACAGTAGACACAGTTCCTGTCCACAGAAACTTACATTCTAGCCAAAGAACATAAAAATGATACAACGTGATAGAATAGGGTGAATAGCATGCTAGAGGTAAGCAGAAACACGATGCTTACATAGACCAGGAAGACATGGAAGGAATACTCAATCCCGTAGTACAGTGTGGTTCTTGGGCAAGCAGCAATCTGGAGACTTGTTAGAAACGCAGAATCTCAAACATCACCCCAGACCTCCTGAATCAGAACCTGCATTTTAACAAGATTTCCCCCGGTGATTTATATGCATATTAAAATTTGAAAAGCACTGCTCTAGTATAGTCATGCTGGACCAAAGGAGTACAATTTGTGGGAGACTCAAGGAAGACCATTAGTTTTTACTCATTCATTTGTTTAGTAATTCATTTACTTAATAACCATTTATTGGATACCCACCTTGTACAAAGCACACACCAGACATTGTATTAATGCTACAGTTTCTGCCATCAAGCATCAGGTTTTAATTACAATGCAAAAAAATAAATAACAATACAAGGCCATGTTGGAAAATAAACCTTGCTAATTAGACTTCTGCGTGGGCAGGAAGGGCAACAAAGGGCTACATTTGGTATGAGTCTTGTTTTGTTTTGTTATGGTTTTTGGTTTTGTTTTGTTTTTATTGAAGTGTGGTCGATTTATAATATATTAGTTTCAGGTGTGCTGATTTGGGTCTTGAAGGACAGCAGGAGTTCCCTAGGCAAACAGTAAAGGAAAGGGCAGTTCTTAGCTGAGAATTCAGCAGAGAATTGGGCACAAAGGACATGAACTAAGTACTTTGACAGAAAAGCTGTTAGTTTTGCAGAGCTGAACATGGCAAGAGATGAGGCCAGAAAGGCAAGTTGGGGCCATATGGTGGAATCCTTACATGTTATCCTAAGAAGATGGGTCCATATGTGGTGTGCAGGGTTTTTTCGTTCCCCACAGGCTTTTTTTTTAATTGAAATAAAGTTGATGTACAATATTATGGTAATTTCAGGTGTATTACATAGTGATTTGACCTTTGCATACATTACGAAATGTTCACCACAATAAGTCTAGTAACTATCATTTCCTAAAGTTATTACAGTATTATTAACCATATTCCTTGTGCTGCATATTACATCCCTGTGGCTTATTTATTTTATAACTGTAAGTTTGTACCTCTTAACCCTCTTCACTGATTTTGCCTACCACTATCCCCCTCCCCTCTGGCAACTACCCGTTTTTTTCTCTGTATCTATAAGTCTGTTTCATTTTGTTTTGTATGATTGTTTGGTTGGTTTTTTAGATTCCACATATAAGTGAGATCATATGGTATTTTTCTTACTCTAACTTATTTCACTTAGCATAATACCCTCTAGATCCATCCATGTTGTCACAAATGGCAAGATTTCATTTTTTTAGTATTTATTTATTTATTGTTTATTTTGGCTGTGCTGGGTCTTACTTGTGGCATGCATGTGGGATCTAGTTCCCTAACCAGGGATCGAACCTGGGCCCCTGCCTTGGGAGTGTGGAGTCTTACCCACTGGACCACCAGGGAAGTCCCAAGATTTCATTTTTATGGCTGAGTAATATTCCATTGTATATACTTGATATCTTCTTCTTACCACATCTTCTTTACCCATTCACCTGTTGATGGACACTTAGGTTGCTTCCATATCTTGGCTATTGTAAATAATGGTGCATTGAACATAGGGGTACACCATAGGTTTTTAAGCAGAAAGTTACTCACTATAAATAATGATCTAGTAATTGTTCAGGATAAATGGAAAAGGGGAGAGACTAGAGGCCCTAATACATGTTAGGAGACTTTAGTGGATGCCCAGGATGGGATAATGAGTATGTGACCTTGAGTGTGACAAAGGCAATGGAATGCAAGAGATGAAATGGACACTGAGTTGGAGGACAAAAAGAGAGAGAGAAATCAAATCTAAACTCAAAGTTTCCAATCTGGAAGTCTGGGAGAATAATAGTAACATCAATAAAAATAGGGATATTGACAGGAGGAGCTGGTAGAGAAGCAAGAAAAATATTCACCTGAGTTTTCACCATGTTGCATGTGAGGCACAGGTGAGATGTCCATCTAGATGGGGAGGTGGAGCAGGCAGGTGAAATGCAGGTCTGAAGTTCACTGAAGGGGAAGACCTAGAGATGATAAACAGAAGAGAAGATAGAAAAAGAGAATATGATGAAGGATAAAACCTGGGGGGACACTGTTACTTAAGAATGGAATAAATCGGGCTTCCCTGGTGGCGCAGTGGTTGAGAGTCCGCCTCCCGATGCAGGGGACATGGGTTCGTGCCCCAGTCCGGGAAGATCCCACATGCCACGGAGTGGCTGGGCCTGTGAGCCATGGCCGCTGGGCCTGCGCGTCCGGAGCCTGAGCTCTGCAACAGGAGAGGCCACAGCAGTGAGAGGCCTGCGTACCGCAAAAAAAAAAAAAAAAAGAATGGAATAAATCGGGCTTCCCTGGTGGCACAGTGGCTGAGAGTCCGCCTGCCGATGCACGGGACACGGGTTCGTGCCCCGGTCCGGGAGGATCCCACATGCCGCGGAGCGGCTGGGCCTGTGAGCCCAGGAGAGGCCACAGCAGTGAGAGGCCCACGTACCGCAAAAAAAAAAAAAAAGTGGAATAAATCAATCAAAGAGACAAAGACAAGAAAGAGGAGGAGAACTAAGAGCTGAGGGTCTCAAAGCTCTAAGAACAATGGGTTGGCTGATCACCTATGACAATCTGGGGAGGGTAAGGTTAGAAAAAGGCTGCCAACATCTATCTTATTATTGACTTTTAGAATGCAATTTCTGAAGGGCTGGAGGTAGATGCAGTTTTACAGAATCATGGAGCAAAAAGATTTTGTGTAATGATCTCGTCATTACTTATGGACCAGGTGTCTGACTAGATGGATTATTGCTTATAGCTTCAATTTCTGCCTTTTGAAGTCTGGGGATTATTTGTGGGTTTTATTTTTACCTTTGCTATATCTTCAGTAGAGTAAGTGTAGGTCAGAAATATCTACAATTTCATACACAGTAGTTTAGAGTTAGCTGTACTATGAAGCTGTAAGCAAGCTTTTTATATTTAGGACTATTTTTATTATCTCATAAATACCTCTGAGTTTTATTGCTAGTTGATAACAATACATAGATGTTTTTAGAGTATTTATTCTCTCTGTAAATCACACAGTTAGTGGCTTTTAAAACTGCCTAATTCAATGATGAAGGTTATTTTATTTACTAGGACTTTTTTATAACCAAGAACTCAAACTCTCTAAACCTGGGGGCCAGCAAGTTAATAAATGTTCCTAATTTATTTAAACCATCACCTTGGGAATATTTTAATTAAGGTGTGTTCATTTAATATTCTTTAAGGCATAGTGTTGAAGGCAGTGGTGTAATTGGGGGTGTCCTGATGACTACTGTCTCCTCCAACCCCTCTTAGGAAAGTCAGGAGGCTGTGGTTTAAAGGTGCAGGCAGAGGTGCTCCCCAGAGCAGAGCTGGGGGTGCCTGGGTAGGAGGAGACTTTGAACTCGGTGGTCAGTCCCAGCCCAGAGTGAGCCACAATGCCCCACCGCCACCCCTCCACCCCTAGTTTTCATTCATCCCTGAGGTGCCGTGCCTCTGGGTCCAGCCTCTTAACTCCCTAGGGAACGCCTCAAAGCCTCCACTGCCTGAGGCTGGGCCTCCCAGTAATTGCCGCCAGGGCTGTGTGGCTTTACCCACCTCCCTGTCCCTCCCCACCTCCAGTGAGCAGGGCAATGGCAATTGAAATTCAGGGCCCATCCTTTTTAGGATACTAAGTGATAGCAAGTCTTCCCTCCTCACAAGTGAATTTTATCTTTTCAAATGGCCAAAAGCCATTGAGACCCTCTTTGGAGAAGGATTAATTCAAGTAATAACTCTTTTCAGTCAAAAAGAGCAGAATACAAAGGCATGAGTGATTACTTGGTATGTGTGTTTTTATAAACCGGTCTGAAGGCAGTCCTAAAAGAAAGTTTTGAATGCTGGTAGTTTTTTATTAAACAAGTGTGTCACATCAGAAGCTAATGCTTTGAAAGACAGTACTTATGTGGATCTGTAAGTTCTTGTGTGATTGCTAACAATTCAGTTGCATTTATTTGTTGTAATGACAATGTTCATGTACCCTCCTCCTGGAATCCCCTTCCTCTTGCTTCCCTGTGTCAAATCTGACTCATCCATCCTTCAAGGTCTATTTCGAATGGTCTTGTCTCCCAGAAGCCTCTCTGACCTCCCTTGCTTATTACCATGGCCTTCCAAGCTGGAAGTTATCCTTTTGCTCCACAGAACCTCTGTAGTACTTCTTAAAATCTGTACTTCTTTTATGATGCTTAGCACTTTCTACCTTATAAAGCAGTTACTTATTCATTTCGGTAAATATTTATGAAGCACCTACCACGTTTCAGGCACTGGGTGCATTACTGGTGACATTAAGATGAATAATGAGTGGCTCTTCAGAGCTCGGGCTCAAGACATGACCAAACCCAAATTCACAGACAAATAATTACGATATAATGTGAAGTATCATAATAAGGGGGTTCCTAATGAGCCCTTGCAATAGAGAAACAGAAAATTTCCTCTTAGGAGAGTTCCAGAAAACCGACAAAAAGAAGAGAACTTTGAGTTGAGCCTTGAAAGGTATGTAAGAGTTTTCCAGATAGTAAATTGGGAAGAGCCTTCCAAACAAAGGCACAACCTGAGCAGAAACATGAAGGCTAAGAGCCAGTTGCCTGCTGTCAGGGAGAATGGAAGTGTCTTTTCTCTCCTCTGAGGCTGTGAGCTGATTGAAAGCAGGGTTCTTTCTCATTCTGCATGGGATCTGCAGCAGTGACTGGTACGGGGCCTTAAATACAGACAATGTCCAAACACTTTTGCTAAATTGAACACAGTAATTGGTAATTGCATTTCTTCACAGTGAAATTTCCAGAGGTTTATTCCACTAACTACAGATTGTATTCGTTGTTTAAGAGCCACGTAAATACTGTTTCTTTATTTCTTATATCAAATGATGGTAATGGAAATGTACAATGCATTTTCTTATAGGCAGCGGCAATGCCTTCCCTGCACTTGTCCCTTGCCGTCTGCATGCCCCTAATTCCCAGTTGGTATAAACTCAGGAAATACAAGCTAATATTAGATTAAGTAAAAAGGTTTTCTTAAGAAGGGATGGAGGGAAGGTGCAGATTGTCTTCTAAAGGTAAAAGAAACCCTTCATAGAATATAATATAGAGCTAAGTCCAGATTTATTGGTCCAGGTTGCACCCTTGATAGAAGCTGAGCTAATCACAGACACTTTCCCAGACCTTTCCTGCAAAATTTGGAACTGAAACTGAGGCAAAAGTTACTTTGTCTTTAGTGCACCTCAGCTATAAACCTCAGGAGATGCTGATGCTTCTATTTTTTTATTTTTTCCTAAGTAAATAAACAATACAGAGCCAAACGTAAATCATCTTTCCAACAGCTCTCACTTTGCCTCACTCCCCACCGCTGCCGTTTACCAAGGATGGATAATTTAAGAAATACAGTTATTTCTCTATGATCCTAAAATCCAAAAGCAAAACAGAAACTTTAATTCAATGATTGTTCAGATCTAGGCTTTTCTGGCCGAATGAAGTCACAGTCCAGATAATTCAAGCCACACATCACTCTTGGTCTTACAACGGTTGGCTATCTATAGTTTGTCTCTTTGTTGGGTATATTCTGCTATCTTTAACTCTGGAAATTTTTCCCATGGAAAATTTAATTTTATCTTTCCTTTTTTATGAGAAATTATATTTTCAAGCTGCCAATGCTGGCAGACAAGAAGAAAAAACAATCTGGGAATCCTAGACTTGGTCCACAGAGCAATAGCAAAAAATAGGCCAAACCAATCATTAAAGCTACTTATGAAGACAATTTATGCAAAATAGCTGGGTCACTTGAGCAAATTGTGTTCAACATATTCTCTGGAATCTGCTCTGAGGGCTTGGTCTGCTTTTATCAAACATCTCTGCTTTGGGCATGTACAACAGGAATCACCACCTGTGGTTTTTGAAGGGCCACATCCAGATCTATAAATTAGGAAACAGTAAGCATAAAAACACTAAGTTACTGGTTTCCACAAACTGATATAGACTGTGTAAGGTATTCTCAGGCTGTTTTCCAATTTAAAGCTGTTTTTCCTTCTCTGAAGGGACTTTGTTTCTTGTTCTTTTTTCATCTACCACCATATTTCACATCTCTCCAGATTATCATAGGAATAACATACAGAGACCCCAGGAGGGTGGGGAGAATGGGGATGAGGAAACCATCAGAAGTTATTGGCGAAACCGTGAGATTTGGGTTTTTCATTACCTTTCCTGTTGTACCTCTGTCTTGGGCTAAGGGAGTTTGGTGTCTTGCCTCTGAAGAAAAGTGATCAAAATGGGCCTTACATTTCCTTCATAATTGTGGGACCATCTTTTTATTTTGACGGTATATAAGTACCCTTGGTATTTTTATGGAAACTTGAAATTCGAGTAGTATTCTGTTACCATAGATGAAATAGGAAATATTCCCTAAATTGACTTTTTAAAAATTGTTAATAAACATATGCTTAAAATATTATATAACTCTTCATTGTAATATTTTTTAACAATTCTGTTTTCTTGGAAAGGCCCCCAGAAACTCTGCTTTCATTGGCAGAAGTCTAAAAATTATAGGAAGTGATAGAAATAAGAGAACAGAGATTAAAGTCACAAATTCACTTTGGTTTATACTCAGGTATAAAGGATGATTATCTGTTTATGTGCAGTCTTTTTTCTTGAAAATGGTTGTCTGCCAACAGAAGTGTTGTATAAATATGCATGTAAAATTTGGACATACTTATAGAAATTGACAAATTTGGAAATGTATCAGTTTCACCAAGTTCTTGATCTAAGTACACCTTTCAGAAAATAGAAACTAGTTTTGATGGCTAAAATATAAACAAACCCTAAAGCATGAATTTGTGAAGTATTTTTACTGCTATGAAAACTAGTTTATGTATATAGAAAGTTAGTCTTTAGTTCTGAAACTGTAGTTCTTTCTTTTAATCCCTCCCTCCTTTTGTGGTATGTGAGAGGTTTATTATTATCCTGTTTATGTGCCATGTTACATTAAGATCATTTGAGATTCTTCATCTTTGGAAAAACTAATAAACAGCATTGGCAAAAGGCTCAGTTGTAAAACACTGTGAAGTCCTATAGTTTTAGCAGGTTAAAGTAATAAGTCTAAGTGTATTTGTGACTGAAATGGCTTTGTGATTTTTAAACGCTTTATTTGTTTGTTTATTTATCTTCGGCTGCGTTGGGTCTTTTTTGCTGCATGCAGGCTTTCCGTAGTTGTGGCGAGCAGAGACTACTCTTCGTCGTGGTGCAGTGGCTTCTCTTGTTGCAGAGCATGGACTCTAGGCGTGTGGGCTTCAGTAGTTGTGGCACGCAGGCTCAGTAGTTGTGGCTCACGGGCTCTAGAGCGCAGGCTCAGTAGTTGCGGTGCACAGGCTTAGTTGCTCCGCTGCATGTGGGATCTTCCTTGACCAGGGATCAAACCCGTGTCCCCTGCATTGGCAGGCAGATTCTTAACCACTGTTCCACCGGGGAAGTCCCTGAACACTTTTAAAGTGTATAGTAGGGCACATGTAATGTACCTGGAAAGCATTAAGTGTAAGCCAGGCGATTAATGGACCAGGCTGTCTCTGAGATGGACAGCAAAAGAGAGAACCTGACCAAGAAACTGAAGACAGCCATCTGTGTGTGTGTGTGAAGGGGAATTGAGGTGGTGGCCATAAGGAAAGGATGGGGGGTGGGAGGAAACCCATAAACAGTGCCACTGCATGTCAGCTGTTTCATTTTGTAGCTTTATCTGTGATCTCCACAAATACTTAAAGATGGTGGCTCAAAATATTGCTGTCACTAAGCTAGTTTTATATAAGAAACATCATAACAAAAGCTCTGCTGTGAGGGACAGAATCCATCTGTTCCAAGAGACTGTCACAGGGGTGATTTTGATTTTCTCGGTCTCTGCCTTTTAAGAAATTGGGAAAAACACACACCAAGATGTAGGTTGCCAGGCCTGTTCTTAAAGTTGGAGATTAATATTACGTGTATATACATTTCTCCCTCAGTCTCTCCTTACAAGACCTGTGTCCTCTACAGAGCATTCGATGGTGTGGCCCCGGCCTAAGTCGTTCTCTAGCTCTCCTGACCCCACTGTCCTGAGGAGAGCTGGCCACACCCTCCTTTGTGCTCCCAGTGTTCCTGTTCACGTGACACACGACACATAGCAAACTGAATCTGCAGCTACTATTTTGTGCACTCGACACTCCCACTAGATTATGAGTTTAACAAACAAAAAGTTTAACAAACAAGACATATGCCTACTTCTTCATCATATACCCAGTTCCTTGCAAGGTAGCTCTAGGCAAATGTGGAATGGACAAACGAGCCTACTTATTCTAATTGGCTTTCAGTCTATTAAAGAGGTTCTATTTAGACCAAATCATCTGCTATCCCTATTGCTGAATTTGAAAAATCTTAGACTTTAAAAAGTGAAAGTTGAAAATTCCCCAAAAATGTAACTCTTAAACAGAAAATCTTAGATGGAAAACTTTTCTTTGTAGCTGATTTTTTTTTTTTTTTTTTTGCCTAAGGAGCTGTGTTTCACTTTTTTGCTTAATTTTATCACAAAGACATAAAACCTCCATCTAAAAGTAGTCTATTAGTCTTACTTTCAACAGACCCAACAAAATGGAGAATTGGAGCCCCGTTTGCAGATTATTTAGATCCAAAGCTAGACTGTAGCTGAATTAACTGGATAACTAAGACAGTGGTATGGGCTGTGGGAGATAGAAGTGGTTGTTAATTACATGTGTCAAAACAATGTGGAGATTTCGTTTAAGAACTAGAAATAGTTTCCCTTTCAGAATAAAACCTAAATTCCAAGGTAATAAAATGATAGGTAATTATTTCAAGTGACATTTAATGGAAAAAATTCTGATGCACATTAGTACATAAATATATTCCATGTAATACAATTATAGAATTTTATATATATATAGTATATATAACCAAAACATTACGAGCTTGCCACATGCCACATACAATGGTTTCATTAGTTCATAATTATAGTTCATATATTTAAAGGCAGAGGAAGCGGCTGTTCCCAGGACAGTTGAAATTAATTTAGAGAAAGGGATTTGCAGACGTTTTAAAAAGTCTTTGTGCCGCCTTTACCCCGACTCCAAAAAAAAAAAAAAGTAAATAAACATCTGCTCTCAAAATTAATCTTAATAGAGCTTTCAGAAGCAGCATTGTTAGGTTTTGTGCTGTGTTCTTACAACATAAGTGAACGCCTGCACCCTAAATGTGGCCACTTAAAATCATAAATGGCTTTTTTTTTTTCCAGTTGGAAACCATTGTTACAATGGCTTTAATAAAATGTGTTTTTCAGTTGTTTCCAGTTTGGGGTCTAAGATACTTCAGACTCATTTCGTCAGGATAAGGTAGCATCTTTAAAAAGCAGCTGTGTGGGGGTCGCTGCTCCTTCACTCAGGTTAAGCCTTTCCCCCTTCGACTTCCTTCATTTCGGCCCTCACCTCACCTTTACTTTCCAGTCTGTGTGACCTTGTGCAAGTCACAGGATATCATAATTCTGTAGGCCCTGAGTTTCTAGAAGTGTAATTCTACACTCTAGAAGTAAAATTGTGTTAGGGTAAAACACACCATAGAAGATTGTTTTATTAAGGGTTTTTTTTAGAAGGACCGGAAATACTCAGATAATTTGCAAGGGAACGGCATCTTTTATTAAATGTCCCTTATTCTGTATGTGTAAATCTGACCCCATAGCCTCTATTCCAGGAAATGAATGCAGTCTGCAACCTAATTAAAGGTTATCCCCTGTGAGTCTCCCAGGACCCTCTCAGGTTCCTGGTGCAGGCTCAGAGACGGAGTTGCCCACTGGAAGTTTCCATCTGTATCCCTGCACGGCCTTGACTCACAGTGTGAGCTGGGCCAGATCTGCCCCCCTGCCAGTGCTCCTTTCCCCTCTTAGCTAGTCTTCCCACAAGGCCCATATCCCATTGAGAACAAGAAGCAGCAGATCCCTCAACAGGCAACCGAGGTTGTAGGCTTGATCTGACCCACTACTTCTCATTCAGTCTAGACAACCTGGTGCATTACCTCTGCCATGAGATTTTATCTAAGAATAAATCACACCCAGAGGCAATGCCCTTAAATCTCCAGTCCCCAGGGCGTGGGGGGGGGGGCAGGTCCCCATCCCAGAACAACTTAGACACTAGGCAGGAAACTGAGATTTGGGTGCAAGTACCCCATTACTGGCACCCGTGGGTACTCAGGAAAAGTGAATAAGGCAACAGTCCAGTTGCTAGAACGCAGGCACAGTCAGAACAAACTAGCGTCCAGGGTGACTTGATGCTGAGATGCCAGTGTCAGTACTCAAGACTTATATCCCCATGGGATCAAGCCTGGCTCCAGAGTTGGCCATAGGAGCCCAGTCAGCTGCTAAGGCATTAGAGGGAGGGAGCAAGGAGTAGTGGAGATAAAAATTAAATTATTACACCGCCTCCCAACACTTCACGTATATTTAAGACAGAGGCCCAAGAGCAACACGACATATGTGTAGGGTCGCCCACACCTCTGGTTAATTTGACTAGTGGCTTTTTTTTTTTTTTTTTTTTACGTCTGAATACAGCATAAAGGATTTCCCTGAAGAAGACTTTAGAATCAAGCAGATATGTGCTTGAATTATGTCCCTGCCATTTACTGGCCATTTAATATTGGGTCATACTTTCTGACTTCCTGCTTTATTTTCTGTGAGAGGGGGATTTCACTCCTAGTGATGTGGTTGTGACGACTAAGACGAATCTCAGCACAAAGCATGCCGTGGTTGTTCCCAGACTTGTGCGCACGTTGGAGTCACCTGTAGGGAGCTTCAGAAAATGCCCGTGTGCTGCCTCCCCAGAGTGTTCCTGCCGCGTGGCCTAGGCTTGGCAACTTCTAGCAGATCCCCAGATGATTCTGATGTTCAGACAACTTTGGGAACCCCTTGGCATAGAGCCTGTCCTACACTGAGCATTAAATATGTGTTAGATGAGTGGAAACAACCAGAGCCTGGCATGGACGAGCTTTTCCAGAATTCCTGGCTCCCTTCCCTTCCCTGCCGGTCTCCCCTCTTTCACCGGGGTGCGTGAAGACAGCGTCGGGCTGTGATTCCAATCCGTGCGGCTGCTGCTCATGCCAGACACGTGAGAACGCAGAAAGCCCTGGTCCCACCTGCCTGCAGGAGGAGAAGAGGAGGCGAAGATAAGTTCATCACGAGGGGCAGCCCATGAGCGCCTGGTAAGGGACTCTCTGAGTTTGCTCTCGAGGACACTTGTACGATAAAGCCCCTGGGCACTGCTTGTCAAGTCACCCTGGAAACTAGAGCCCAGGTGTGTGTTCTCACTGGGACCGATGCAGGAATGAGCCAACGCACAACGGATAAGCCAGTGGCAGAGTTTCAGCTGGTCCTGAGTTCTCCTCTTGTTTTTTGGCTTTTAGAGTCAACACTTGTTGCAGTAAAATCCTTTGTTTGGTGTTCCTGGGTCAGCCATCTGAATGTATCAGAGTTCCAAGAAGCTGAATATGTGGCTTATTGGTTTCAGTGTCCTTTAATGGCTCTTGGAGAGAGCCATGAAAGAATGAATGCTGAGAGCTGGGGAACCATCTAAGTCATTCTAAGATTTAGAAGCCGGTGGTGTCTCCCCTTTCCACAAAATAGGAGAGCTTTAAAGCTGCAGTGTTTCGCATGTGGGAGAGGAGCCTGGCCCTTCGCTGACTATTTGAGTTATTATGTGCTTGTGAGTAAAAGTAATATGTCGTGGCTCTGAGTGTCTGGAACTGGAATATTGTTTGATGTGCAAAGCTTATATTTTACACTTTATGATTCAGAGCAAATGTTCAAATTTCACCCCAGTAACATAATAGGAAATAATTAAAATGCTAAAAAAAAAAAAAAAAGTAGTCAGTCTCAAGAACTGTGCAGTCATTTTCTACTTGACCCAAGAATCCTGATGGAGTCAGGCTGTTTTTCCT
Organism: Tursiops truncatus; assembly: GCF_011762595.2. NCBI lineage: Eukaryota > Metazoa > Chordata > Mammalia > Artiodactyla > Delphinidae > Tursiops > Tursiops truncatus. Next base: position 13,510,381 of record NC_047043.1, read on the forward strand.
TATAAACAAAAAAAACTATCACAAATTATCAGTTCAGGAGATGAGACCTCCAGCCTACTCAGTTTTTTTTTTGTTTTGTTTTGTTTTTTTTTTTTTTTGTGGTACGCGGGCCTCTCACTGTTGTGGCCTCTCCCGTTGTGGAGCAACAGGCTGTGGACGCGCAGGCTCAGCGGCCATGGCTCACGGGCCCAGCCGCTCCGCGGCATGTGGGATCCTCCCGGACCGGGGCACGAACCCGTGTCCCCTGCATCGGCAGGCGGACTCTCAACTGCTGTGCCACCAGGGAAGCCCCCTACTCAGTTTTTAAGATGTGCATTCTCAGTAAGAGAAGAACCTTTTATTTTCAGGATAATTCTACACTAAATAGGGATTGTATAAGTACTTTGAAAATAGTGTGGATTTTTTATTTTCAGCGGAAAACTGCCACAGATTAAAACTTCCTGATATTGACACTTTGTAATACTGTGTTGTTTACAAAAATAAGGATCTGCTGTCTTTGTTAATATTTAGCACTTATGTGATGTTTTACATATCGTATTTCGTACTGAAAATATATAAGCCTCAGGCACATTTTCATCACTCTCAATTTTTATAGTTTCCGTTTTTTTACTTGAATTAACTTCTCATTCTTTGTCATAGTCATACAGTTCTACTTCAGGGTTTAAAAGTAAAATGGTACATAACACAAGGTTATTGTATACGTGTGCTTCTATCTTACTAGTTTTAAGCTCTGTGACAGCTTCGTCTGTGGGGTCCTCTCAAAACATTGAAACAAATCCCTCTATTGTCTATCACCTTTTACTGACATTTGAATTTGTTAGAACTTCATATAGAAAACAAAGATTGCACTTCACATAGCAGAGAAGAGAATAAGCATAGGTCTTGCTCAGGCAAAATACAATTTTCTCTGGTTTACTAACAGTCAGCATTAGATGAACCAAACCATCAGAAGCATCCTGGACCCTGATCACCTTCATGTTTGACAGGCATCCAGGTCACATGTGGTCCTCACTTGGGGTTCGGTTTGAGGCATGCATACTTGAAAAATGAGTTGCAGAGAAAGAGTTTCAGTATCTCTTTCTTTAGCTGCTCATAAAGCTAACCAATGAATATTTTTCCTCTCTCTCTCTCTCTCTCTCATTGGTGGTTGTAATTCCCAGTGTCCCCAAAAGAATCCTCTTACTAGTTGGACCACTTTTTTCTTATGATTATCAATTGGCCAAAGCCCAGTTTCATTCATATCCTGAGCTTTGGACATGAACCTGTGAATATGGCTTTGTTTGCCTCTGAGTTGGCAGTGTGAATCTGGCACGTGCAGTTTCTACTGACAGGGCTGTACAGCTACGTGATGCTCCGTGTTCCCAAGGCAAACCCCCACTTGGTCCCAGGTCTTCCCAAACAGACCCATGATGCACAGGTATACCCCTGGGTGCCCTTTGTGAATCTCGAACCCCACTCCCTCATTGACAACAGGTTCTAAGTGATGTTGGCAGAATCCCAGCTCTCAGCAAGGATATCATCTCAATAGAGTGCTTTCCGTCTTCTCTCTCCCACAGGGTCCAGTAGCATCAACCGCATCAGCGTTGTCTGTCCTCTCCGTTGGGCCTGGCCTTCCTCCACCTCCACCTCCTCCAGGGCCACCTCCACCCTTTGATAGTGAGGGCAGAAGAGAGGAGTCTTCTCCTTCACGCTCAGCTTTATTTGCACAACTTAACCAAGGGGAAGCAATTACAAAAGGTGAGAAAACCAGACCTTGAGGCTGTCTCCCTCTGGCTTCAGGCACACAGATTCCTCAGAGCCCGCAGTGATGGATACATCATTCCATCCCAGTCCCTACTACATGGAGAGCCGTGTGTTCTTCATCTCAAGGTAGATGGGCTCAGTGGGCTGTTGGGTGGATCAGAAAGAAGAACTCAGAGATCCTAGGTTCTAAATGGACCACCGCACTGTGTCACCACTTCAGCCCTGGATGCTTCAGCATCAGCTACAATCCAGGCATCAAGATCAAGTGAAACAAAAATGACAGATGATAGAACCTCTGTCCTCAGAGGTGTATGGGCTTGTCAAAGAATTATATCATTGAACTACCTTTGTGAATGGTTAATATTTTTAATCATATACTTAATAAATTCATGTTGCCAAAAACTTTATGCAGATGTATTTTTGCTTTGCATGGGTAATAGGAATTATGGTATAAGTGTTCTCGTGTGCTGTGCTGGGAGCTAAGAACCAAAACTATTTCTGTGGCTGCAACTGGCTGCATTGTCCCCTCATCCGCAAAGGAAGGGAATGGACTCATAACCCTTAAGTCGATTCCATACTCTGACCTATGCTTACTGAAATGCTCTAACTTTTTAGACGGTATCTAGGAAATGATTTAGCTATGACAGAAGTAAATCATGGAATCCTTTCTGGCGAGGGGGTTTGCATTTTGCATAATTTTTATCTATTAGCTTATCTCCTTCAAGAAGAGGTTCCTCAAGGGGAATTTCCTGACAGTCCAGTGGTTAGGACTCCAAGCTTCCACTGCAGGGGGCAATGGTTCAATCCCTGGTCAGGGAACTAAAGTCCTGCAGCCCATGTGGTAGAGCCCATGTGGTTAGAGGTTCCTCAAATTAAAAAATACTTACAGGGCTTCTATTAGCTCTAAACTTACATAGGTCTCAGCCTCTGCATACTGCCCTTGAGAAAACACTCAACTGTTATGAAAATAGCATTACCTGTGCTGTTTACATCATGTTGATACAAGAAGTTAGGGACATTTCCCTTTGCATAAAATGTAGGAAATGTGTCTATGTGTTACCTTCCCAGGGCTCCGGCATGTTACTGATGACCAGAAGACATACAAGAATCCCAGCCTCCGGGCTAACGGAGGACAAACTCCATCTCCTACCAAAAGCCACACTCCAGGCCCCAAGTCTCCCCAGTCTCATCCTCCTAAGAAACATGCTCCTGTGTTAGAGTTGGAAGGGAAGAAATGGAGAGTGGTGAGTGAAGCCCTTTAACTTTATTTAGGACATACTCCGATGAAAGAAACAATGGCTAAACTGTTTGCCAGGGTCTTAAGGATTTCCCATTTTTTCTTCAACTTTTTAAAAATTATTTTTAAAATTGTGGTAAAGTACACGTAACACAAAATTTACCATCTTAACATTTAAGTGCACAGCTCAGTGGCATTAAGTACCTTCACACTGTCGTGCACCCATCCCCACCATCCATCCACAGAACTCTTTCCATCTGGTAAAACTGAAACTGCACCGCTTAAACAATAATTCCCCATTCCCCCTCACGTCACCACCTGGCAACCACCTTTCTACTTTCCGTCTCTATGAATTTGACTCCTCTTTCTGGAAACTTTTAATCTGTGCCCCATTCTGATCTACTGTAGGATGTTTCATCCTATTCCACTGGCCGAGGTGCTGATATAACCTACTGCGTCACCCACCACTTTCACAGTTGTCTGAGCAGGACAAAGACACTTTGAATGTGGATGGAAGCTGGTGCCCCCTGCCAGTTCAGGGGCCTTCCCTAAAGATGGAGGAACAAAGTCCCCAGAAAGGTTGTCATGGTCTGAAAGTACACTGGGACTTAGACCACTGTTGTGACCTTTGCTGGTTTATTTGTCCAACTCCTACTTGCAGATAGTGCTGCAGCATCAAGTCCAGACTCAGCGGCCAGACTCAACCCAAAGCCCTCACATCCCTGCTGCAGCCCCCGCCCACTAGCCAGCGTGCCTGATGCCTAACGTTTCACAAATTGACACCGACCCCCCTTCCAAGCAGCCGTTCCTCTCATTCCCAACATTACAGTGACAAAGTCAGACCTGCGGTTTGGTCTGTTAAGAAAATGGTTCCTAAAGGAAGAACATATTGAGAAGCTGTAACTGGTGAATGCTCCACAGTAATTTCAGCATGCGGTGGACTTGATTTATGCATCCTTATATTTAATATTTGCATATGTTTTAATTTTAGGAATACCAAGAGGACAGGAATGACCTTGTGATTTCAGAGACTGAACTGAGACAGGTGGCTTACATTTTCAAATGCAGCAAGTCTACTCTACAGATAAAAGGGAAAATAAATTCCATTACAATTGGTAGGGCAGAATTATGGGTCTGTACCTACTATGATAAGCTGCTTTGTATAAATATGCTGAATGAATTTAGCAGATTGTTTTTTTTTTTTTCCCTAGACAGCTGTAAGAAGTTTGGCCTTGTGTTTGACAATGTGGTGGGCATTGTGGAAGTGATCAACTCCAAGGACATTCAGATGCAGGTAACTGACCCTTTCAACCATTCCTGGCCCCCACTACCTATGGCTTTGCCTAGACGTCCCCTCTGCTTACAAGGGGCCCTCCATGTCCACCTGTAAAACTCTTATTCTCTTTCCCTCTAGACACAGCTCTGTCTTTACCTCCTCTCTGAAGCCCTCTCTTACTTTTTGGACAGTGTTAATTCCCCCTTTTCAACCTCTTATAACACATCCTATCTTGCACAGCAATTACTAGTTTACCATTTCTATTTCAAGAACAGCCAGTTAATCTTTACAGCTCCAGAAATTTGCACAGTACCTGAACATAGTAGGTGTCTGCGGCGAGCCGTTTCTGACCGGCAGAATAACGAGCCGCCACACGCAAGATTCTTCTCGTATCACACTTTATTGGAGCACAGCTTGGTTGAAGAAAGATGGAAGGAAGACCCCGCAATCCTATAGCAGTCTGCTTATATAGGGATTAAGAACATGTGTCGCTCTGTGATTGGCTCTCGCCGATGGTGCGATTTGTGAGCCAACATCGGATAGGTCGCTACTTTACGCAAGCGCAGTGGCCACAGGAAGGATGACTCAGCTTATTTCAGCTTCCTGCCGCGTAGCAGTTAGCTGACCGCGCCCTACATCTCCCCCTTTTTTATTTATTAGAACACCAAGCGGAATGTAGCCCGTACAAGTGTTCACCTCATGATGTGCTCACTGTTCGAGGGCAGTTTTCCGTTGGCATGTCTGAGACACCTTCCTGCGTGCAATGCCAACAAGGGCTGCAGGGTGCAAAGGCTGACTCAGAATAATGGCTGATTCCCTATAGAGGTGCAATGGCAACAAGGCCTCTCTGTGCAAGGGCAATCAGGACAATGGCTGACTCCCTATAGAGGTGCAATGGCAACAAGGCCTCTCTGTGCAAGGGCAATCAGGACAATGGATGACTCCCTATAGAGGTGCAATGGCAACAAGGCCTCTCTGTGCAAGGGCAATCAGAACAATGGATGACTCCCTATAGAGGTGCAATGGCAACAAGGCCTCTCTGTGCAAGGGCAATCATTTCGAATTATTCAGGGCGGAGAGCCAGGCTGCGGGCGACACTCTCCTTCATTAATAGCCAGAAGTGCCTGAGTGAGCAGGACCCTATCTCGATGTGCCCTGATGCGCACACGACAGACCAACCAGAGACACAGCATAATCCCAAATACACAGCAGACTCCAAAGATTCCTACCCCCACCCACTCCCCAAAGGAGGAAAAGGCAGAAGAGAGCCAAGAGGCAAAATCTCCAAAGGCAACGGGCTCCAGCCCGGCAGCACTCAGTTGCACAATTTGAATAATCCTTTGTGGAATTCCAACTAATACAAAGACTTCGATTAAGAATCATCAGGAACATCCAGCTCAGCATCTTCTCTGAAGTTTTCTTCAACAATTCTCGTCAGTCTTGATGGCACCCAGATCGGATCTTGATCCAACGGTTACCACTCCGTGTGTCGAGTTCTGAATCGGTCCTCCATGCAGGGCGCGAGGTTCCCGGGTTTCGGCACCACTTGCGGCGGGCCGTTTCCGACCAGCAGAATAACGAGCCGCCACACGCAAGATTCTTCTCGTATCACACTTTATTGGAGCACAGCTTGGTTGAAGAAAGATGGAAGGAAGACCCCGCAATCCTATAGCAGTCTGCTTATATAGGGATTAAGAACATGTGTCGCTCTGTGATTGGCTTTCGCCGATGGTGCGATTTGTGAGCCAACATCGGATAGGTCGCTACTTTACGCAAGCGCAGTGGCCACAGGAAGGATGACTCAGCTTATTTCAGCTTCCTGCCGCGTAGCAGTTAGCTGACCGCGCCCTACAGGTGTCCAATAAATGTTTGATGAGTGGGTGATTGGAATAAATCAACTAATGAGTGAACCGAAATATTAAGAGGTTCTCCTAGCATAATAGTACCATGCTGAAGAGAATTTATTTCCCTCAGGAAAAATTGGTTCTGGGTAAAGTTTTTCTGAAGAGTCAATGAGATTATCAGAAAAACAACTTGGAAAGCAGGATTGCAATTGAGTCTGCAAAACAGAAGAAAATCTGCACTGCTTTAGCAATATTTATTTAGCCAAATGGGATTTTATAACATGCCAAAAGCTAAATGACTTCTTACTTTGGCCAGCTATAACTACTATCTTTGATTACACTGTTTTCATATTGTTAATCACCCCTTATTATCTGATGTTTCCTGATAATGTTTGTTAAAACTGGCTGCTAGTTGTATAGATTGTTCTCTTTGGTTTTACTAGGCTTTTCACCACTGCCCCTTTTAACTAGAGTAGTACATTCAATAGTTGGCACATACATGGAGATGTATTTTAGGACCCTCCATGTGGGAAAAAAATATCTAATCTCTACCTCATACCATATTTAAAAGTAAAGTCCTAATTATAAAAAGAAATACTTTTAAACTTTGAGAATAAAATACAAAAGAAAATCAGTAGAAAAGCAATTAGGGTCAAAAAGCACAAACTGTAAAGAAAAGGACAGGTGAATCTAACCACGTTAAAATTTATGTGTTCAACAGAAGACATCACATACAAAGCTGAAAGATGGGGCATGGATTGAAGAAAGATACTTGCAATGCAGATAATCAAAAAGGATTTATAACCAGAATTTATAAAGAACTTAACACAGGGCTTCCCTGGTGGCGCAGTGGTTGGGAGTCCGCCTGCCGATGCAGGGGACACGGGTTCGTCCCCCGGTCCGGGAAGATCCCACATGCTGCAGAGCGGCTGGGCCCGTGAGCCATGGCCGCTGAGCCTGCGCGTCCGGAGCCTGTGCTCCGCAACGGGAGAGGCCACAACAGTGAGAGGCCCACATACTGAAAAAAAAAAAAAAAAAAAAAAAAGAACTTAACACAAATCAAGAGGAAGACTAACAACTCAGTAGAAAAATGGACAAAGAATATCAGGGCAATTCAGAGAAGAAAAAGTGAAGTATTTGATAAATATATGAACATATGCACAACCTGCCTAATAGAAGAAGAAATGCAGATTAATTAGCTATATCCTCTTACACTCAACAGTTTTGAATTCAGGCTGTCCTTACTTTGCAAGGGGCATGTTAGCTGAAACGCATGCGTATCCGAACTGTGCAACTTGAGGACTGCCTGTATATTAAAAAGTCTCATGGTACAAGCGTTGTTATTAGAACCCTGATACATCAGTGTTGGGAGAGTAAACTATTACACTCACTGTGCAGAGCAAATTGGCACCATCTAATAAAGTCAAAGGCAGTCATAGCCTGTAACCAAGCAATTTCACTCTTAGGTGTGTGCACTAAAGAAGCTCTAGTACAAATGTTGATGAGACATGGATAAATGTTTATTGCAGTATTATCCATAATGGCAATAAAAGCAAAAACAATTTAAATGTCCACCAGCTGGTAAATGAATAAATAAATCCACCTAATAGAATACTGTACAGTGGTTAAATAAATGAATGAACTACACTTACATGTATAAAAATAGGAAAATCTCAGAAGCAGCCTTGAGTGACAAAGGCAGATTATAGAACAATAGGCACTGTGTAATGTGTCCCTTTATATAAAGATCAAAAACATGCAAAACAATATGCACATTTTAAATATACTCATGAGGGCTCAAGTTCACCTTACGCAAGAGACAAACCTGCTGTGAATTGTAAATACAAAATTCAGAAGAGTAGTTACATCTGTGGAGGGAAGGAAGGAGGACAGTGAGATGGGGGATGGAAGAGAGGGGGCTTCAACTATATTGTAAGATGATAGTCCTAAAAAAAAGGCAAACGAGCCAAAACGTTAAACTCTGATAAAGCTGTTTAACAGGCATATATGTATTTACATTGTTGTTATATTATTCTTTGTATGCTTCTATGTTTGAAATATACATTTTTAAGGCTATGGGCCTTAAAATAATCTGGAAGGATAAATCATGGTTATCTGTCCAAGAGGGATAGAAACTTGGCAGCGTGGTTCAGAAACAAGGGAGAGACATTTTACTGAACACTTCAACCTTCTGGATGTTCAAACCAAGCGAATGTCATTACCTATTTAAAACATTTAATAAACTATTTTAAAAGGGCCTGGACACAATAAAGACAGAACGCAGATTAGTGCAGGCTGCCTGGGGATGAGGACGGAGATTGGCTATAAATGGGCATGAGGGGTATTTGGGGGATGACGGAAATATTCTAAAACTGAATTGAAGTGATGGTTGCACAAATTCACTAAATATCATTAAATTGTACACTTAAAGCAGGTGAATTTTATGTTTTCACATTTTACTTCAATAATGCTGTTAAAAAGATTGAAAGGAGGAAAAGCGCACAGAGGAAAGTTCATATGATTTACTTCAGTAATTCTGTTTTTTTGCAAACTATCCTAGAAAAATAGTACAAATTATGGGAGAGAGGAGACTAAGATATTATGTGGAAATTTTTTTAAACGTATAGAGAAATAAATTTAAGAAAAACAAAGAATACAGGTACATGTATTAAATGCTAGAGCATTGGCCTGGGCAAGGTCACATAGCACCTGTCACTCAACAGGGGAGCTACTTTTTAGTCCGGTTCTCCTGATAAGGAACAATCTCTGTTCTCAAAATGTTTACAGAGTACCAGGGAAAAAAGGCATGTACTGTATATAATTTACTCTAAGGAAATATTGACTAAAAATGATGTGGAAATGACAATTCTTATCCTCTCAGGGCTATTTAAAAAGTCTACTGCTTTTCAGATTTTCAGATACATCGATATTTTAGCATTTTATGTGCTAAATGTGCTATCCTCGTGTGACCCCACTCTGTCTCATAAATGAATCTCCTAAGGCACACTGACAATTTACTTCTTTCCCTTTGCTTGCCTGGTATTCATACAGTTCTGGTCGCTATGGAAATGCTCTTCATCATTATAAAATAAACCTAGAAATTGCCAAAACATTACTGCTGACACATTCTTGATATATACATATAGATTTTATTTTATTTATGGCAAAGCCCTGTGCTTACCTGACCTTAAACTACCTCTGCCTTTTTTTTTTTTTTTTTCTTTTGGCACTGGGGCTCAATTCCAACTTGGTGTCCAGTTTCTGTGGGGAGAGGAGAAAACAGAGAAGTGTGGTGACCTGGCTAGATTCCCCTAAGGAATTCTTTACATCACCTTCACCATCACAGGAGTTGCTCCTTTAATTTGCAACCCAGCCTATTCTTCAGGGTGAAAGAGGAGATGTTGTTATCACTTCAATTACCATTACGAGAAGGAAAATTATGTAGTTGTAATATGGTCGTTGGGGGAATAGTCTGTGCCTGTAGAGATTTGGGGGGCAGGAATATCTGAAAACTGACTGTTAAAAAAGAAATTTAAAACTGATCATAATGTTTATAGCACTTGATATTTGTAACAATACAAAGAACCACCTCCTCTTGTGTATGGTACTATTTACCTATACAGTGAGTAGCCTGAACCAAGTCTCCAGTTTGGGCTCCTGAAATGAATACATTTCAGAATACCTAGACACTCATTATCTCATTTAAGCTTCACATTCAGCCAGTGAGATTTTTATCTAGCAAAGGACTTATGTGAAAAGAATTGTAGTGTTTCTTATTTATTCTTATTTAGATTCAGGAAAAATCTTCTCAATTACAGAATAATTTATTTACTCTTAAATGACAGTATTAGTGAGTGTTTTAATCCAAGTTTCCTAGAGATTCGTCAAAACTAAAATTTTAAGCACATGAAAGCAAATGCATCTTGTTTCTTTTATCATGAAATCAAATATATGTTTCAAATCCACTAACGGGGTTGTGAAACTTTTTCTGAACATTTAGCTGCTGTTTTCCAATTAGTCCCTTTATTTTGTGTCAGGAAAGAGACCCTGAGGTTTGAGAATCCCCTTGTGTGGTCCTTTCATTCTGTCCCCAGATGACACGTACTAATTCACTCTGGAGACTTTGTTATTCAGCCAGCCTCTGCAGCCCTAACCCAGCCATTCCTAATGCTTGTTTAGGCCTGTGGACTGTACTTATTTGGGGACATTGGAATTTCTGTTTATTTGCTTTGGCCCTAGATTTTTTTCCCTTCTATTTCAGGTGATGGGGAAAGTGCCAACAATTTCCATTAATAAGACAGAAGGCTGCCACATATACCTCAGTGAAGATGCGTTAGACTGTGAGATTGTGAGTGCCAAGTCATCTGAGATGAATATACTTATCCCTCGGGACGGTGATTATGTAAGTACCTTTGAAAAGACTGTGAAGAATTTTTCTTATTAACATTCTTAGAGACTGATTAATCACCTCCCAACCTTTGACCTTCCTTTGGAGAATAATTCACAGGCAGGAGAGGAAGTCAGAGGGTGGCTTTTCACCTATCTGCTCCCCTGTTAGTTTCTTGACTATGCCCGGTCCTGGATCTGTGATTCTCACAGCATTTTCCTAATAACTACCTTAATGGGCTAGCTCTTATCAAATAGTACACCAGGCATCTGAGTTCATATTATTTAGGACTAAATATTTTCCTTTGCTATGGTGGAGGCAAACAGAAAAGAGGGAGAAGCACTTTGGGGGAAGAAAAGGAGGGAAAGGAGGTAATAATAAGTGGACCTATTTGTATAGGTATTCTCATGTCAGTGGTTCTCAAACCCAGCATAAGAATCAGCTGGGAAGCTTGATGAAAATACCAGCTCCCAAACTTCACACCCAGAGGTTAGATTCAGGAGGCTTGGAGGGGGCCCAGGAATCTGTAGTTTTAATATACCCAGGTGATTCTGATATTATCAGTCCATCCAGTGACCCTTCTAAGAAACGGTAGCCTAAGCCACCATGTATTTTCTTTGTCTCCTCTCCCCAGCAAAGCAGTTTCTAGAAAAAGCAAGCAGATATTCTCACACACTGAAGAGGAAGCATAAATAAATACCTTTTCTGCATCATGCAGTGTGATGGACTTGCTGGCTGTTGCCATTTGAAAGCAAGTTATTACTTCCTATTAGTTGTTGCTTTTTTTTTTTTTTTTTGATGTGGACCCTTTTTAAGGTCTTTATTGAATTTGTTACAATAGTGCTTCTGTTTTACCTTCTGAATTTTTGGCCGAGAGGCATGTGGGATCTTAGCTCCCCAACCAGGAATCAAACCCACGCCCCCTGCATTGGAAGGCGAAGTCTTAACGCCTAGACCTCCAGGGAAGTCCCTAGTTGTTGCTTCTTGAAAGTGGAGAAGTAAATCCAGAGATCATTCCCTCTGGTTCTAGCTGTGCAAGGAAGCAGTGAACTGGGAAGGATGGGAGAAAACGTAACTTAGGCACACCTTTGAAAGAGGACCCCCCCCCCATTAGCCTATGGGTCAATCACCAGCTGTCTACACTGCAGTCAGCACTCAGGTTAATCTCCTTAGGCAGACAACTGGATTGCTGCCATGTTCTCCTTTCCCCACCTGCCAGTGAGCACTACCCAGGCACACACCACATATTTCAGTTCAGAATTCATTGTTTAAGTCTAAAGAACAAAACTCCACAAGCATTGGAGTCACTAGGTATCTGGACAGCCTAACCCTGAGCTAGAGAAGTATCTCCTCTTGGGCTCTCCACCTAAAAAAAAAATACTGAAGAGCTAAAGCCAATACAGAACAGCTTCAGAAGAGGAAAGCTAAAAATTAGGATGATTTCTGGCCTTTGCAGCTGTTTAAGCAGAAGGCTCAGCTTCATGGAAACTGGCTGGAACTGCTAAGAAAAGCAATGGGGGTTTGGACGAGCACTGCAGACTAATTAAACTAGAATCCCTGGATGTGGTATCCAGACATCTGTATTGGTTAAAACTTCCCGGGTGATTCCAGTGTGGAGCCAAGATTGGGATCCACTGACCTAAAGGATGAGTATAGCTCAGAACCTGAGCTTTTATGCTGAAAATGTAGTCTCCCCTCTATAGGTGAATTATCTTGTGTCTTCAGTCCATGGCCCACTTCACGCATTTTCTAACTGGGGGTAGTAGGGAGCAATACAGAGGTCCTGCCACGGGCATTGTAATCTCGAAGTAGATGGTGGGGATGATTCATCCTGAAGGGAATCAGTCTCCCAGAGAAGGGCTGTCATCACATTACTATCATGTCACTCCCAAGAAAGACTGGGAACAGCTGTAGT